>NC_081797.1:24910674-25510674 GCF_963082965.1 Carassius carassius | reverse complement strand
AAGGCTCGGGTGCCTCGCAGAGCGTGGGCGTCTGGCCGGCTGCATTTCAAGGTCGATCAGAGCTGTGTTGCGGCTCTAGCACCTTGGACAGCGAACGGCTGGTACCGATCAGGTGTAAGCCTGGGGACTTCCCCGAGTGTGAAAATGGTGTCGACGGACACCACCACTTCGGGATGGGGAGCGCTGCTCGAAGGCAGACCGTCCTTTGGCCTATGGTCAGAACGGGAAAAGCTCCATCATATCAACTGCCTGGAAACGCTGGCAGTGGAGAACGCGCTGACGCGCTTTTGTCCCCATATCAAGGATCACCACGTCGTAGTCCGTGCGGCCAACATGTCCGTGGTGTCCTACATAAATCGCCAGGGCGGTCTCGGGTCCCGAAACCTGTGCAGGCTGACGGAACGCCTCCTGGTTTGGGCTCAGCGCAACGTGCGCTCGCTGAGAGCAGTGCATGTGCCTGGACTGCAGAATCTGGGTCCAGACAGGCTGTCCAGAGGCAATGTTCCTACGGGCAAATGGTCTCTACACCCGCAAACAGTCCGGCTGTTGTGGGAGAGATTTGGCATGGCGGAGGTGGACCTCTTTGCGTCCCACGAAAACGCTCACTGCCCCGCATTCTTTTCCAAGAACGAAAGCGCGCTGTCATGGAGATGGCCGTGCTGCCCGCTTTATGCGTTCCCTCCCGTCTCCCTCCTTCCGCAGGTGATAGAACGGGTGAGAGAAACGAGATGTTCAATACTGTTTGTAGCACCTCTTTGGAAGAACCAACCATGGTTCCCAGATTTGATGCAGTTAGCAGATGTCGCCCCGTGGCCGGTACCGTTGAGGAGGGACCTCCTCTCGCAGGCCAGGGGCTCGATTTGGCACTCAGCATCTGTCGTTCAAGACAGTATTCTTGTTGGCTCTCGCTTCTGTGAAGCGTGTGGGTGATTTGCATGCGCTCTCGGTGAGCCAGTCGTGCTTGGAGTTTGGGCCCAATGACTCAAGGGTCATACTCAAACCTAGGCACGGTTATGTGCCGAAATCCCTCAACACACCGTTTCGGGCTCAGGTTATTGCCCTGTCTACCCTGCCGGTGTCAGGGGAGGATGGAGACTCGAGTCTTCTTTGCCCTGTCAGGGTTTTAAGAGCTTATGTGTCTCGCTCTGCTGCCTTTCGGCAGACGGAGCAGCTGTTTGTCTCGTTCGGTGGACGTTCCAAGGGAATGGCTGTTTCGAGACAGACTCTATCCAGATGGATAGTTGATGCCATAGCTTTAGCTAATGCTTCCAGGGGCCTTCAGTGCCCGTTGGGCGTCAGAGCACACTCCACAAGAGGCGTCGTGGGCGTGGTCTACTGGGATCTCCTTGCAGGATATATGTATGGCGGCAGGTTGGGCCTCGCCGTCTACATTTATCAGGTTCTATAACCTGGAGGTCCCCGCCTTGCAAGCAAGGCTGTTGTCGGTATAGTCGAATCAGAGCCCTGAGGGGAATTCTGAGTTCACGAGCGCTATGCGCTGCCGACTGTTATATGGGCAGTATTGCGTAAGACCCGCATTGCCACATTGGTCAGGCCTTGTCTCGGCTGTGTGATGTCATATTGCCGCATCTACGGATGCTGCTAGATATAGGACGGAAGGCTTTTTCCCTTTTCTGTCCTGGACTCTCTGTGAGTCCCTCAGGTGACTGTGCACTGTAAATCCTGGGCGTTGCTTCAGGTTTATTGGTGTGTGATCCCTGCGCGCAAGGCGTTTTACATTGGGTTCCCATAGCGCCTTAGCTAAGACGCAGTACGAGAGAGCTCTCGTAAGAGAACGTACTTGGTTACTAAACGTAACCTCGGTTCTCTCTAGAAGAGCGAACGAGTACTGTGTTCTCTGCCGTGCGCACGATTCACTCTGGTTCGCTTTGGCGATGAAATAAATCAGGTGAGTCAGCCTTTTCGAACTCCTTTTATAGGTTGGGCCACACCCGTTTCGGCGGGAAGTGGCAAGAAGGGCGCGAAGCGCCCTTATTGGTCTGATGTTGCATCAGCCTGCGCTCGATAGGCTGTGCAATTGCCGCAGAACAAGCCAATGAGCGAACGAGCCGTCTCGCCTATGGCTGTGTACTGCTGCAAATGCGCTTTACAAAAATACAAAATTAAGGATAATTTTTTGCTTCAGTATTTCGTGAAAAGAGACTTTTCCTGTAGCGTCTTAGCTAAGACGCAGTACTCGTTCGCTCTTCTAGAGAGAACCGAGGTTACGTTTAGTAACCGAGTACGTTTTAAGCAGATTTGGGCTAGTTTGCAGTTCATTTGAACAGAAGCACTATTTGAACATTAGTGGTACCAGAAACCTGTAAACTGACAATCTTGAGCATTGCAGCTCTAACATAAGATTTTGTGCATATAACTTCTAACACATTAAAAACTGTTTTACTGCATTGTAAAAAACATTATATTTGATAAGACACAAGCATCTTTCAGTTTGGCAAGTTTTGCACTAAACATTGAATGTAGCAGCTTTCTCTCATTGAGAGAGACGTTTTAAGCAGATTTGGGCTAGTTTGCAGTTCATTTGAACAGAAGCACTATTTGAACATTAGTGGTCCCAGAAACCTGTAAACTGACAATGTTGAGCATTGAAGCTCTAACATAAGATTTTGTGCATATAACTTCAAACACATTAAAAACTGTTTTACTGCATTGTAAAAAACATTATATTTGATAAGACATAAGCATCTTTCAGTTTGGCCAGTTTTGCACTAAACATTGAATGTAGCAGCTTTCTCTCATTGAGAGAGACGTTTTAAGCAGATTTGGGCTAGTTTGCAGTTCATTTGAACAGAAGCACTATTTGAACATTAGTGGTCCCAGAAACCTGTAAACTGATAATCTTGAGCATTTCAGCTCTAACATAAGTTTTTGTGCATATAACTTCTAACACATTAAAAACTGTCTCGCTGCATTGCAAAAAACATTTTATTTCATTAGACATAAGCATCTTTCAGTTTGGCAAGTTTTGCACTAAACATTGAATGTAGCAGCTTTCTCCAATTGAGAGAGACGGTTTTAAGCAGATTTGGGCTAGTTTGCAGTTCATTTGAACAGAAACACTATTTGAACATTAGTGGTCTCAGAAACCTGTAAACTGACGATCTTGAGCATTGAAGCACTAACATAAGATTTTGTGCATATAACTTCTAAAACATTAAAAACAGTTTTACTGCATTGTAAAAACATTATATTTGATAAGACATAAGCATCTTTCAGTTTGGCAAGTTTTGCACTAAACATTGAATGTAGCAGCTTTCTCTCATTGAGAGAGAAGGTTCTCTTACGAGAGCTCTCTCGTACTGCGTCTTAGCTAAGACGCTACGGGAAAAGTCTCTTTTCACGAAATACTGAAGCAAAAAATTATCCTTAATTTTGTATTTTTGTAAAGCGCATTTGCAGCAGTACACAGCCATAGGCGAGACGGCTCGTTCGCTCATTGGCTTGTTCTGCGGCAACTGCACAGCCTATCGAGCGCAGGCTGATGCAACATCAGACCAATAAGGGCGCTTCGCGCCCTTCTTGCCACTTCCCGCCGAAACGGGTGTGGCCCAACCTATAAAAGGAGCTCGAAAAGGCTGACTCACCTGATTTTTCATCTCTTCAGCGAAGCTCACGCATCGCTGGATCACGGAGGAAGCAAGCGCCGTCTGAGAAAGCACATCAGCAGGACGAGCCATTCTGAAGCTGCTGGCATCGCCGCCTTCCACTGCCGTTCCTGCTGCGCTATCCGGCGCCTATATCCTTTCAATCCTGTTATATCCAAGCTGTTCTTTATGTGTGTGTGTGTGTGTTCACCCTGCGACACATACTCGTAAAAGAGCTCGCGTCTTTTTTAAGATGCCTTCCTGCGGCTCGTCAGAGCCCCACTCAGTGAGTGAGACCGGTACGTCATCTGTGTCTCCTGCCTGGGTGAAGATCATGCAGCGCTCGCGCTCGCTGACGGCGGATGCCCCCACTGCGAGCTGTTGCCATGGTGACTCTGAGGACTCGCCTGGCCTTTTTCTCTGAGCCTGCATTCTCCGCTGCGCTGAGGCGCCGTAAAAGCATCGCTTCCAGCGGATTCCGGAACCGTCTTCAGCTCAACCGAGCTCGCCGTTTCGCCCTGCTTCACCGCCCCCCCCCCCCCCTGCATCGCTTCCCGATGGGCAGCGCCCGCTGTTTGCCGGCGCGTCGTCCGAGGAAATCGATCTCAGGGCCGCGTCGGGGGAAGAGGAAACGCGCTCTTTGCTAGCTTCGGGCAGTGAGGGCTGGGCGAGCTCCGAGGATCTCGCGCCTTCTGCTCAGAAGCCCAGCAGATCATCTAAAGCCTGCTGTGTGATGCTGCGTCGTCACTACTAACGATGGCTGCTTCATCGAAGCGCAGGTGTACGAGTTCCGCTGTGGCCGAGCTCTCACCCAAGCGCGCCGCTGTTTCAGTTCCAGAGATTGTGACTGTTTCAGCGTTTTCTGCATTGCACAAGCCTGTACGGTTGCCCGCTTGCCTGCACACGAAATCCGTTATCACGGCTACCCAGATATTTCCCGAAATAGGTGTAATTTCTGGTGTCCCGGCCACGGCCGATGGTGCTATAAATGTTGTGATGATGGCCACTGCTCAGTGCCCATCTCCACATATAAGCACAGCCCTTCACACAGGGCTCGCGCCCATAAAAGCGACTCAAGTCGATCACGCGCACTACATAGTAGACGTGCCCACTCCTCAGTGCCCACAATCACTATGTCACACGCGTCATGTGGTTTCTGTAAAAACGAAACCCGTGCACGTTCGTCCGGCCACGGCCGATGGTGCTATAAATGTAGTGACGATGCCCACTCGTCAGTGGCCATCTCCACATGTAAGCACAGCCCTGCACGCAGGGCCTGCGTCCATAAAAGCGACTCAAGTCAATCGCGCACACTGCATAGTAAGCGTGCCCACCCCTCTTTGCCCACAATTACTATGTCACACGCGTCATGTGGTTTCTGTAAAAAACAAAACCCGTGCACGCTCGTCCGGCCACGGCCGATGGTGCTATAAATGCAGTGACGATGCCCACTCCTCAGTGCCCATCTCCACAAGTAAGCACAGCTCTGCACACAGGGCTCGCGCACATTAGATCGACACAGATCGGTCGAGCGCGCCGCATAGTAAACGTGCCCACTCCCCAGTGCCCACATACACTATGTCACATACAGCGCGTGGCTTCTGTAAAAACGAGGCCCGTGCACGTACGCTCTACACAGGCAGACAGCGAGTTGAAAGTGGTCAACCTCGCCTATGGCGCGTCGAAACTACGGTCAAAACAGAAGTAGCACACATACTTCGGGCCGAAATATCAAAACTGTTGAGCAAAGGGGCTGTAGAGCCTGTGTCTCAAGCTCAAAGCGAGGGGGGGGGCTGTACAGCAGATACTTTCTGGTGCCCAAGAGGGACGGGGGTATCAGGCCCTTACTGGATCTAAGACAGCTGAACAAAGCATTGATGAAACGCAGTTTCAAAATGCTTACGACCAGGAAACTCCTCGCGCAGATTCGCAGAGGGGACTGGTTCATGTCAATAGATCTGAGGGACGCGTATTTTCAAATACAGATAGCGTCAAACCACAGGCGATATTTGAGATTCGCCTTTGAGGGCCAGAGATACCAGTTTACAGTCCTCCGTGGCTCCTCGTACGTTTACGAGGTGCATGGATGCAGCGCTCGCTCCTCTCAGACTCAGAGGCATACGAGTGCTGAATTATTTGGACGACTGGCTGGTTCTGGCCCGATCACGAGCGGAGCTCGTGGACCACAGGGCCGTTTTACTCGATCACCTCGAGAAGCTCGGCCTCAGTGTCAATTGGGCGAAGAGTTCGCTGAACCCCAGTCAGACGATCCTGTTTCTGAGTATAGTTCTGAACTCGTGTTCCATAACGGCGCGGCTGTCACCACAGTGCACGATGGGCATTCAGCGTGCAGTGAGTTCTTTCCGCTGCGGCGCGACCGTGTCGCTCAAACACTGTCAAAAAATGCTGGGTCTCATGGCCTCAGCGTCTCCGGTTCTGCGGCTGGGCCTGCTCCGCATGCGCCCCCTGCAGTTCTGGCTGAAGGCTCGGGTGCCGCGCAGAGCGTCTGCATTTCAAGGTCGATCAGAGCTGTGTTGCGGCTCTAGCACCTTGGACAGCGAACGGCTGGTACCGATCAGGTGTAAGCCTGGGGACTTCCCCGAGTGTGAAAATGGTGTCGACGGACACCTCCACTTCGGGATGGGGAGCGCTGCTCGAAGGCAGACCGTCCTTTGGCCTATGGTCAGAACGGGAAAAGCTCCATCATATCAACTGCCTGGAAACGCTGGCAGTGGAGAACGCGCTGACGCACTTTTGTCCCCATATCAAGGATCACCACGTCGTAGTCCGTGCGGCCAACATGTCCGTGGTGTCCTACATAAATCGCCAGGGCGGTCTCGGGTCCCGAAACCTGTGCAGGCTGACGGAACGCCTCCTGGTTTGGGCTCAGCGCAACGTGCGCTCGCTGAGAGCAGTGCATGTGCCTGGACTGCAGAATCTGGGTCCAGACAGGCTGTCCAGAGGCAATGTTCCTACGGGCAAATGGTCTCTACACCCGCAAACAGTCCGGCTGTTGTGGGAGAGATTTGGCATGGCGGAGGTGGACCTCTTTGCGTCCCACGAAAACGCTCACTGCCCCGCATTCTTTTCCAAGAACGAAAGCGCGCTGTCACGGAGATGGCCGTGCTGCCCGCTTTATGCGTTCCCTCACGTCTCCCTCCTTCCGCAGGTGATAGAACGGGTGAGAGAAACGAGATTTTCAATACTGTTTGTAGCACCTCTTTGGAAGAACCAACCATGGTTCCCAGATTTGATGCAGTTAGCAGATGTCGCCCCGTGGCCGGTACCGTTGAGGAGGGACCTCCTCTCGCAGGCCAGGGGCTCGATTTGGCACTCAGCATCTGTCGTTCAAGACAGTATTCTTGTTGGCTCTCGCTTCTGTGAAGCGTGTGGGTGATTTGCATGCGCTCTCGGTGAGCCAGTCGTGCTTGGAGTTTGGGCCCAATGACTCAAGGGTCATACTCAAACCTAGGCACGGTTATGTGCCGAAATCCCTCAACACACCGTTTCGGGCTCAGGTTATTGCCCTGTCTGCCCTGCCGGTGTCAGGGGAGGATGGAGACTCGAGTCTTCTTTGCCCTGTCAGGGTTTTAAGAGCTTATGTGTCTCGCTCTGCTGCCTTTCGGCAGACGGAGCAGCTGTTTGTCTCGTTCGGTGGACGTTCCAAGGGAATGGCTGTTTCGAGACAGACTCTATCCAGATGGATAGTTGACGCCATAGCGTTAGCTTATGCTTCCAGGGGCCTTCAGTGCCCGTTGGGCGTCAGAGCACACTCCACAAGAGGCGTCGTGGGCGTGGTCTACTGGGATCTCCTTGCAGGATATATGTATGGCGGCAGGTTGGGCCTCGCCGTCTACATTTATCAGGTTCTATAACCTGGAGGTCCCCGCCTTGCAAGCAAGGCTGTTGTCGGCATAGTCGAATCAGAGCCCTGAGGGGAATTCTGAGTTCACGAGCGCTATGCGCTGCCGACTGTTATATGGGCAGTATTGCGTAAGACCCGCATTGCCACATTGGTCAGGCCTTGTCTCGGCTGTGTGATGTCATATTGCCGCATCTACGGATGCTGCTAGATATAGGACGGAAGGCTTTTTCCCTTTTCTGTCCTGGACTCTCTGTGAGTCCCTCAGGTGACTGTGCACTGTAAATCCTGGGCGTTGCTTCAGGTTTATTGGTGTGTGATCCCTGCGCGCAAGGCGTTTTACATTGGGTTCCCGTAGCGCCTTAGCTAAGACGCAGTACGAGAGAGCTCTCGTAAGAGAACGTACTTGGTTACTAAACGTAACCTCGGTTCTCTCTAGAAGAGCGAACGAGTACTGTGTTCTCTGCCGTGCGCACGATTCACTCTGGTTCGCTTTGGCGATGAAATAAATCAGGTGAGTCAGCCTTTTCGAACTCCTTTTATAGGTTGGGCCACACCCGTTTCGGCGGGAAGTGGCAAGAAGGTCTGATGTTGCATCAGCCTGCGCTCGATAGGCTGTGGAGTTGCCGCAGAACAAGCCAATGAGCGAACGAGCCGTCTCGCCTATGGCTGTGTACTGCTGCAAATGCGCTTTACAAAAATACAAAATTAAGGATAATTTTTTGCTTCAGTATTTCGTGAAAAGAGACTTTTCCTGTAGTGTCTTAGCTAAGACGCAGTACTCGTTCGCTCTTCTAGAGAGAACCGAGGTTACGTTTAGTAACCGAGTACGTTTTAAGCAGATTTGGGCTAGTTTGCAGTTCATTTGAACAGAAGCACTATTTTGAACATTAGTGGTCTCAGATACCTGTAAACTGACAATCTTGAGCATTGAAGCTCTAACATAAGTGTTTGTGCATATAACTTCTAACACATTAAACACTGTTTTACTGCATTGTAAAAAACATTATATTTGATAGGACATAAGCATCTTTCAGTTTGGCAAGTTTTGCACTAAACATTGAATGTAGCAGCTTTCTCCCATTGACAGAGACGGTTTTAAGCAGATTTGGGCTAGTTTGCAGTTCATTTGAACAGAAGCACTATTTGAACATTAGTGGTCCCAGAAACCTGTAAACTGACAATCTTGAGCATTGCAGCTCTAACATAAGATTTTGTGCATATAACTTCTAACACATTAAAAACTGTTTTACTGCATTGTAAAAAAACATTATATTTGATAAGACACAAGCATCTTTCAGTTTGGCAAGTTTTGCACTAAACATTGAATGTAGCAGCTTTCTCTCATTGAGAGAGACGTTTTAAGCAGATTTGGGCTAGTTTGCAGTTCATTTGAACAGAAGCACTATTTGAACATTAGTGGTCCCAGAAACCTGTAAACTGACAATGTTGAGCATTGAAGCTCAAACATAAGATTTTGTGCATATAACTTCAAACACATTAAAAACTGTTTTACTGCATTGTAAAAAACATTATATTTGATAAGACATAAGCATCTTTCAGTTTGTCCAGTTTTGCACTAAACATTGAATGTAGCAGCTTTCTCTCATTGAGAGAGACGTTTTAAGCAGATTTGGGCTAGTTTGCAGTTCATTTGAACAGAAGCACTGTTTGAACATTAGTGGTCCCAGAAACCTGTAAACTGACAATCTTGAGCATTTCAGCTCTAACATAAGTTTTTGTGCATATAACTTCTAACACATTAAAAACTGTCTCGCTGCATTGCAAAAAACATTTTATTTCATTAGACATAAGCATCTTTCAGTTTGGCAAGTTTTGCACTAAACATTGAATGTAGCAGCTTTCTCCAATTGAGAGAGACGGTTTTAAGCAGATTTGGGCTAGTTTGCAGTTCATTTGAACAGAAGCACTATTTGAACATTAGTGGTCCCAGAAACCTGTAAACTGACAATCTTGAGCATTGCAGCTCTAACATAAGATTTTGTGCATATAAATCTAACACATTAAAAACTGTTTTACTGCATTGTAAAAAACATTATGTTTGATAAGACACAAGCATCTTTCAGTTTGGCAAGTTTTGCACTAAACATTGAATGTAGCAGCTTTCTCTCATTGAGAGAGACGTTTTAAGCAGATTTGGGCTAGTTTGCAGTTCATTTGAACAGAAGCACTATTTGAACATTAGTGGTCCCAGAAACCTGTAAACTGACAATCTTGAGCATTTCAGATCTAACATAAGTTTTTGTGCATATAACTTCTAACACATTAAAAACTGTCTCGCTGCATTGCAAAAAACATTTTATTTCATTAGACATAAGCATCTTTCAGTTTGGCAAGTTTTGCACTAAACATTGAATGTAGCAGCTTTCTCTCATTGAGAGAGAACGTTTTAAGCAGATTTGGGCTAGTTTGCAGTTCATTTGAACAGAAACACTATTTGAACATTAGTGGTCCCAGAAACCTGTAAACTGACAATCTTGAGCATTGAAGCTCTAACATAAGTTTTTGTGCATATAACTTCTAACACATTAAAAACTGTCTCACTGCATTGCAAAAAACATTTTATTTCATTAGACATAAGCATCTTTCAGTTTGGCAAGTTTTGCACTAAACATTGAATGTAGCAGCTTTCTCTCATTGAGAGAGACGTTTTAAGCAGATTTGGGCTAGTTTGCAGTTCATTTCAACAGAAGCACTATTTGAACATTAGTGGTCTCAGAAACCTGTAAACTGGCAATCTTGAGCATTGCAGCTCTGACATAAGATTTTGTGCATATAACTTCTAACACATTAAAAACTGTTTTACTGCATTGTAAAAAACATTATATTAGATTAGACACAAGCATCTTTCAGTTTGGCAAGTTTTGCACTAAACATTGAATGTAGCAGCTTTCTCTCATTGAGAGAGACGTTTTAAGCAGATTTGGGCTAGTTTGCAGTTCATTTGAACAGAAGCACTATTTGAACATTAGTGGTCCCAGAAACCTGTAAACTGACAATCTTGAGCATTGCAGCTCTAACATAAGTTTTTGTGCATATAACTTCTAACACATTAAAAACTGTCTCACTGCATTGCAAAAAACATTTTATTTCATTAGACATAAGCATCTTTCAGTTCCCTTTCGAGAGTACTCTCGTACTGCGTAAGCTAGCTTACGCTATTGGAAAAGGTCCCCTTTTCTCGAGAATATGAAGCCAAAAATTATCCTTAATTTTTAAATAATGTAAAACGCAGTGCTGCAGCACAGCAGACCCAAGCGAAGCGGCTCGCGCGCTTATTGGCTGTGCTGCGGCAACTGCAGCAACCTATGGTGAGGCGGCGGAGAGGAACGAACCAATGGGGGCGCTTCGCGCCCATTGGACGTCAGAGCGCGCCAAAATAGGCGTGGCTGGAACTATATAAGCCACCGCTTCACCATAGGGATCAGATTTCATCTCCTTCAGCGATCTCACCTGCACTTCGCTGTCTTCTCCGGAGAAGCCTCTTCACGCCGTCGAAAAGCCTCTCAGCGGGATAGCACTGCAACGCAGATCTGAGGACGCCGGCTCGTGCTTCATCTCGATGCCGCCTTCAGCACTCGCTTACTGCTGCGCCATCCGGCGTGACTATATCCTTTGCAAAGCTAGTGTGTTTGCCGCTGCATCACACTTTTTTCCTCCAGAATTCGAGGCGTTGTTTCAAATGCCTCGGGCCTGCGCTTCCTGCCGAGGCCCTCTGCCCAGCGAGGACCGCCACATCATCTGTGTCTCCTGCCTGGGCCGCGAGCATGCTGAGAGCGCACTCTCCAAGGGCGGCTGCCCTGAGTGCGACGACATGGCTATATCGACCCTGCGGGCTCGATTAGCTCAAACCAGCCACGATGCTCCACCCGCTCCGCCTCTTCTCTCTCAAGTGCCGCGTAAGAAACGCCGCGATCAGAGAATGTCTGAGCACACTGCTACACGCGAGCTCATGCCGGAACACTCCCCGCGTGCCTCGCCCGCTCTCTCTCCTTCGCCTGTCCTCTTCGTGGACGAGCAGAGCCAGTCCCTGCTCACCAGCGCCCCCTTCTCCTTCGGAGCGCCTGAGGCGGAAGAGGACAGACACGACAGCCTTTCTCTCGCCGCGTCCAGTAGTGAGGAATGGTCGGGCTCCATTGCGGACCCCCCCCCTCTACAGCACCCAGCTGCACCGGACAACGCGCTGATATCGACGCGGAGCTTACTCGCGTGCTTACAAGGGCTGTCAGCGACCTTCAGCTCGACTGGTCTCCTCCAGACGAGCCCGCTAAAAGCAGGCTGGATGAATGGTTCCTGCAGGAGCGCCCTTCGGCCCCTCCGCAAAGAAACGCCCCCTTCTTCCCGGAAGTTTACGATGAACTCACGAAGTCGTGGAAAGCCCCATTCTCCGCACGCTTAAAGACTTCTGTCTCGTCAGCGCTCTCCTCTGTCGACGGCGCCCGAGACCATGGTTACGAGAGCCTCCCCCCTCTCGAGGAGGCTATTGCTGCACACCTCTGCCCGCCCTCAGCCGCAGGATGGCGGTCGAAGCCTGTGCATCCATCCAAGCCGTGCCGCACCACCTCAGCTCTCGCTGGCCGAGCTTACACCTCCGCTGGTCAAGCTGCTTCGGCTCTACACACCATGGCTGTGCTGCAGGTTTTTCAGGCCAGACTTCTCCGTAACCTGGACGAGTCTGCCCCAGATACCTATGACTTTAAAGATCTCCGCAGCGCTACTGATCTAGCCCTGCGTGCGACAAAGACCACAGCACAAGCGATCGGCCGAAGCATGGCAAGCCTCGCTGTTTTAGAGCGACACCTCTGGCTCACACTCACGGAGATGAAAGACGCCGCCAAATCCGCCTTTCTTGACTCTCCTATCTCGCCTTCCGGCCTCTTTGGCCAGTCGGTTAAGGGTTTCGCTGAACGCTTCACTGAGGCTCAGAAAACGTCACAGGCAATGAGACACTTCCTGCCGAAACGCTCTAGCTCTGCTGCGGGACGCCGTAGAAATGCGCCGCCCCCTCAGACCTCGAAGCCATCGCAGCCAGACTTACAGTCTCGCCCAGCGACCAAAACCCAGCACCGCTCTCGCTCTACGAGCCGCAAACCGCCAGAGAGACGGGGACCTCGGCCCAGGATTGTGCTGAACCCCGAGCCTCCGAAGCCCTCCTGACCTTCGGGCTGAAAAGACCGTGGTTAAGTCCCGCTGCGGCCGGACCACCACACAAGAAACCTCACATGCTTCCTCCAATCCCCTCACTAAAGGCGGTTGGAGATGTCTATACTGCAGTAAACGAGCCTGTTACAATGCACGCACGCCTGCACACAAACGCCGTTTTCACGGCGACCTCAATAAAGCACAAAAAGAGCTTTTTCTATGTAGGCAGTGTGCCCACTACACAGTACGCACCCCTACATGTATACACACTCCCCCAAGTGTCACAAAGACACACTCGGGTCTCCTTTCATGCCCACCTTCCCGCTCGCGCCGGAGGTGCTCTAAATGTAGCGCGCGTGCCCACTTCTCAGTGCGCAACCCTACAAATAAGCGCTGTCACCACAGTGTCACAAGCACAGCATACTCGAGCTACTGGTCCCCTCATAACAGGCGGCCAGTGCCCGAAGCACATTCAACCCATAGCCGCACGAGCCGCTGCATGGCAGGCCATCCCCGGCATATCAAATTGGGTTTTGAATATAATAAAACGAGGTTACTCGCTCCAGTTCGCTCGCAGACCGCCGCGCTTTCGCGCCGTGGTCGAAACGAAAGTGAAAAGCGAAATGACACACGTCCTTCGCGCCGAACTGATAAACCTCTTGCAAAATTCTTGCAAAAGGGGCGATAGAAACTGTCCCCCCTGCGCAGCGCGAGTCAGGCTTTTACAGCCGCTACTTCCTCGTACCAAAAAAGGATGGCGGTCTCAGACCCATCCTAGATCTCAGACGTTTGAACAAAGCGCTTATGACGCAATCGTTCAAAATGTTAACTACCAAACAAATACTCGCGCAAATTCGCCCGAGGGATTGGTTTTTCTCAGTGGATCTGAAAGACGCTTACTTTCACATTCAAATAGCACCCCATCACAGGCCATTCTTGAGATTCGCCTTCGAGAGGCAGACTTATCAGTACATGGTTCTTCCATTCGGCCTCTCCGTAGCGCCCCGTACATTTACACGGTGCATGGATGCCGCTCTCGCACCCCTGAGAATGCGGGGAGTGCGAGTATTGAACTACCTCGATGACTGGCTAGTTTTAGCCCATTCCGAGGAACTACTCACGACACACAGATCCTGAATCCTCATTTAGAATGCCTGGGTCTCACGATCAACACTGTCAAGAGCGCTCTGTCTCCCAGCCAGAGGATTTCCTTTTTGGGGATAGACATAGACTCTGTGACATGTACAGCGCGTCTGACGTCACAGCGCGCTCTCACTATTCAGCATCTAGCCGTGTCGTTCAAAGCCGGGTCTCTTTACCCGCTCAAACGATTTCAGGAAATGCTAGGTCTGATGCCATCAGCCTTTTTAAAGGGCCACAACGTTCTGGTCAGATCAGACAGCATGTCAGTGGTGGCCTACATAAATCGCCAGGGTGGTGTCAGGTCAGAAACCTTGCACACCCTGACCGAACGTCTTCTGACATGGGTACATTACAATCTGCGCTCGCTAAAGGCAGCGCATGTACCTGGCATCCTGAACCGGGGCCCGGACATGCTTTCCAGGGTGAATGTTCCCCCTGGGGAGTGGTCTCTTCACCCACAAACGGTTCAGTTGATGTGGAGCATCTTCGGCAGGGCAGAGGTCGACCTCTTCGCCTCAGAAGACAACGCTCATTGCCCAATATATTTTTCAAAGAGCAGGGACGCGCTGGCCCTCGATTGGCCCAGACGCCCGCTTTATGCCTTCCCACCGGTCGCGATGCTACCGCAGGTCATCGATCGGGTCAGGAAGAGCAGATGTGCTATGCTGCTAGTAGCCCCACTCTGGACGACCCAACCTTGGTTCTCCGAGCTGATGCAGCTGTCCAGTACAGCCCCATGGCCAATACCGCTGCGGAAAGATCTCCTCACGCAGCTGAAGGGCGCGCTCTGGCATCCCCACCCCGAACTTTGGGCCCTTCATGTATGGCCCCTCAACGGGTACCCGGGAACCTCCCTGAGGGAGTGTTAAAGACCATTACGGAAGCCAGAGCGCCCTCAACCAGGCGCCTGTACGCGCAGAAATGGTCAGTGTTCTCCACCTGGTGCGGGACACGGAACCTAGACCCTCACTTATGTGACGTGACGGAGATACTCTCCTTCCTACAGGAGCGTTTAGATGCGGGCAGATCCCCGTCTTCGCTCAAAGTGTGGCAGCCATTGCAGCTTCTCATGCTCCGGTGGCCGGCCTATCACGGGGAAAAAACGAACTGGTCATTCGTTTCCTTAAGGGAGCACGTCGGATGAACCCTCCCCGACCCCCTTCAATCCCTTCCTGGGACCTGTCTACGGTCCTAGAGGCCTTAAAGGGCCCCCCTTTTGAACCGCTTCAGTCTGTCGATATGAAGCTTCTTTCGTTCAAAACCGCTTTTCTACTGGCTCTGGCCTCAGTCAAGCGAGTGGGGGATTTACATGCGCTATCTGTAAGCGCTGACTGTCTCGAGTTTGGGCCTAATGACTCCAGAGTCATTCTCAGACCAAGACACGGCTATGTCCCCAAGGTGCTCTCAACACCGTTCAGAGCGCAGGTCATCTCGCTGTCAGCCCTTTCCTCGCAAAGCGACGAAAGCAACGCGAGCTTCATCTGCCCCGTCAGGGCTCTCAAAACCTATATTGCGCGCTCCACCTTATTCAGGAGGTCGGACCAGCTCTTCATATGCTTTGGTGGGCGCACCCGAGGTCTCGCCACCACGAAGCAAAGCCTATCGCGATGGATAGTAGACACTATCTCGCTGGCTTACAAATCTAAAGGCCTTCACTGCCCGTTCGGCATCAGAGCCCATTCCACCCGAGGTATGGCCTCGTCATGGGCATGGTCCTGCGGGATACCACTGGATGATATCTGTGCGGCGGCAGGCTGGGCCTCTCCATCCACATTTATTAGATTCTATAATCTGCAAGTCCCTGCCCTGCAGGCCAGGGTACTTTCTATATAGACGTGCTAAGCCTTATCACGTCCCCCTTTTTTCGTTCCCTATATAAAGCTCACTAAGGTTGGCTGTTGGGACTGGGATTTCTCCTGCTATAAAGCCCCGGGCTCTCACCTCGGGCTGTGACAGGTCGAAGTTCCCGAGCACGCACGGCGTTTTACATTGTGTTCCCATAGCGTAAGCTAGCTTACGCAGTACGAGAGTACTCTCGAAAGGGAACGTACTCGGTTACTAACGTAACCTCGGTTCCCTGAGATGAGGGAACGAGTACTGCGTAACCTGCCGTGCTATGTGCTCGGACCGGGTGATCGCTTCAGTCGATTTAAAACCTGATCCCTATGGTGAAGCGGTGGCTTATATAGTTCCGGCCACGCCTATTTTGGCGCGCTCTGACGTCCAATGGGCGCGAAGCGCCCCCATTGGTTCGTTCCTCTCCGCCGCCTCACCATAGGTTGCTGCAGTTGCCGCAGCACAGCCAATAAGCGCGCGAGCCGCTTCGCTTGGGTCTGCTGTGCTACAGCACTGCGTTTTACATTATTTAAAAATTAAGGGTAATTTTTGGCTTCATATTCTCGAGAAAAGGGGACCTTTTCCCATAGCGTAAGCTAGCTTACGCAGTACTCGTTCCCTCATCTCAGGGAACCGAGGTTACGTTAGTAACCGAGTACGTTTGGCAAGTTTTTCCACTAAACATTGAATGTAGCAGCTTTCTCTCATTGAGAGAGACGGTTTTAAGCAGATTTGGGCTAGTTTGCAGTTCATTTGAACAGAAGCACTATTTGAACATTAGTGGTCCCAGAAACCTGTAAACTGACAATCTTGAGCATTGCAGCTCTAACATAAGATTTTGTGCATATAACTTCTAACACATTAAAAACTGTTTTACTGCATTGTAAAAAACATTATATTTGATAAGACACAAGCATCTTTCAGTTTGGCAAGTTTTGCACTAAACATTGAATGTAGCAGCTTTCTCTCATTGAGAGAGACGTTTTAAGCAGATTTGGGCTAGTTTGCAGTTCATTTGAACAGAAGCACTATTTGAACATTAGTGGTCCCAGAAACCTGTAAACTGACAATGTTGAGCATTGAAGCTCTAACATAAGATTTCGTGCATTTAACTTCAAACACATTAAAAACTGTTTTACTGCATTGTAAAAAACATTATATTTGATAAGACATAAGCATCTTTCAGTTTGGCCAGTTTTGCACTAAACATTGAATGTAGCAGCTTTCTCTCATTGAGAGAGACGTTTTAAGCAGATTTGGGCTAGTTTGCAGTTCATTTGAACAGAAGCACTATTTGAACATTAGTGGTCCCAGAAACCTGTAAACTGACAATCTTGAGCATTGAAGCTCTAACATAAGTTTTTGTGCATATAACTTCTAACATGTTAAAAACTGTCTCACTGCATTGCAAAAAACATTTTATTTCATTAGACATAAGCATCTTTCAGTTTGGCCAGTTTTGCACTAAACATTGAATGTAGCAGCTTTCTCTCATTGAGAGAGACGGTTTTAAGCAGATTTGGGCTAGTTTGCAGTTCATTTCAACAGAAGCACTATTTGAACATTAGTGGTCCCAGAAACCTGTAAACTGACATTCTTGAGCATTTCAGCTCTAACATAAGTTTTAGTGCATATAACTTCTAACACATTAAAAACTGTCTCACTGCATTGCAAAAAACATTTTATTTCATTAGACATAAGCATCTTTCAGTTTGGCAAGCTTTGCACTAATCATTGAATGTAGCAGCTTTCTCCCATTGAGAGAGACGGTTTTAAGCAGATTTGGGCTAGTTTGCAGTTCATTTGAACAGAAGCACTATTTGAACATTAGTGGTCCCAGAAACCTGTAAACTGACAATCTTGAGCATTGCAGCTCTGACATAAGATTTTGTGCATATAACTTCTAACACATTAAAAACTGTTTTACTGCATTGTAAAAAACATTATATTTGATAAGACACAAGCATCTTTCAGTTTGGCAAGTTTTGCACTAAACATTGAATGTAGCAGCTTTCTCTCATTGAGAGAGACGTTTTAAGCAGATTTGGGCTAGTTTGCAGTTCATTTGAACAGAAGCACTATTTGAACATTAGTGGTCCCAGAAACCTGTAAACTGACAATCTTGAGCATTGCAGCTCTGACATAAGATTTTGTGCATATAACTTCTAACACATTAAAAACTGTTTTACTGCATTGTAAAAAACATTATATTTGATAAGACACAAGCATCTTTCAGTTTGGCAAGTTTTGCACTAAACATTGAATGTAGCAGCTTTCTCTCATTCAGAGAGACGTTTTAAGCAGAGTTGGGCTAGTTTGCAGTTCATTTGAACAGAAGCACTATTTGAACATTAGTGGTCCCAGAAACCTGTAAGCTGACAATCTTGAGCATTGAAGCTCTAACATAAGATTTTGTGCATATAACTTCTAACACATTAAAAACTGTTTTACTGCATTGTAAAAAACATTATATTTGATAAGACATAAGCATCTTTCAGTTTGGCAAGTTTTGCACTAAACATTGAATGTAGCAGCTTTCTCTCATTGAGAGACACGGTTTTAAGCAGATTTGGGCTAGTTTGCAGTTCATTTGAACAGAAGCACTATTTGAACATTAGTGGTCCCAGAAACCTGTAAACTGACAATCTTGAGCATTGAAGCTCTAAAATAAGTTTTTGTGCATATAACTTCTAACACATTTAAAACTGTCTCACTGCATTGCAAATTTTTATTTTATTTTATTAGACATAAGCATCTTTCAGTTTGGCAAGTTTTGCACTAAACATTGAATGTAGCAGCTTTCTCTCATTGAGAGAGACATTTTAAGCAGATTTGGGCTAGTTTGCAGTTCATTTCAACAGAAGCACTATTTGAACATTAGTGGTCCCAGAAACCTGTAAACTGACAATCTTGAGCATTGCAGCTCTAACATAAGTTTTTGTGCATATAACTTCTAACACATTAAAAACTGTCTCACTGCATTGCAAAAAACATTATATTTGATAAGACATAAGCATCTTTCAGTTTGGCAAGTTTTGCACTAAACATTGAATGTAGCAGCTTTCTCTCATTGAGAGAGACGTTTTAAGCAGATTTGGGCTAGTTTGCAGTTCATTTGAACAGAAGCACTATTTGAACATTAGTGGTCCCAGAAACCTGTAAACTGACAATCTTGAGCATTGCAGCTCTAACATAAGTTTTTGTGCATATAACTTCTAACACATTAAAAACTGTCTCACTGCATTGCAAAAAACATTTTATTTCATTAGACATAAGCATCTTTCAGTTCCCTTTCGAGAGTACTCTCGTACTGCGTAAGCTAGCTTACGCTATTGGAAAAGGTCCCCTTTTCTCGAGAATATGAAGCCAAAAATTATCCTTAATTTTTAAATAATGTAAAACGCAGTGCTGCAGCACAGCAGACCCAAGCGAAGCGGCTCGCGCGCTTATTGGCTGTGCTGCGGCAACTGCAGCAACCTATGGTGAGGCGGCGGAGAGGAACGAACCAATGGGGGCGCTTCGCGCCCATTGGACGTCAGAGCGCGCCAAAATAGGCGTGGCTGGAACTATATAAGCCACCGCTTCACCATAGGGATCAGATTTCATCTCCTTCAGCGATCTCACCTGCACTTCGCTGTCTTCTCCGGAGAAGCCTCTTCACGCCGTCGAAAAGCCTCTCAGCGGGATAGCACTGCAACGCAGATCTGAGGACGCCGGCTCGTGCTTCATCTCGACGCCGCCTTCAGCACTCGCTTACTGCTGCGCCATCCGGCGTGACTATATCCTTTGCAAAGCTAGTGTGTTTGCCGCTGCATCACACTTTTTTCCTCCAGAATTCGAGGCGTTGTTTCAAATGCCTCGGGCCTGCGCTTCCTGCCGAGGCCCTCTGCCCAGCGAGGACCGCCACATCATCTGTGTCTCCTGCCTGGGCCGCGAGCATGCTGAGAGCGCACTCTCCAAGGGCGGCTGCCCTGAGTGCAACGACATGGCTATATCGACCCTGCGGGCTCGATTAGCTCAAACCAGCCACGATGCTCCACCCGCTCCGCCTCTTCTCTCTCAAGTGCCGCGTAAGAAACGCCGCGATCAGAGAATGCCTGAGCACACTGCTACATGCGAGCTCATGCCGGAACACTCCCCGCGTGCCTCGCCCGCTCTCTCTCCTTCGCCTGTCCTCTTCGTGGACGAGCAGAGCCAGTCCCTGCTCACCAGCGCCCCCTTCTCCTTCGGAGCGCCTGAGGCGGAAGAGGACAGACACGACAGCCTTTCTCTCGCCGCGTCCAGTAGTGAGGAATGGTCGGGCTCCATTGCGGACCCCCCCCCCTCTACAGCACCCAGCTGCACCGGACAACGCGCTGATATCGACGCGGAGCTTACTCGCGTGCTTACAAGGGCTGTCAGCGACCTTCAGCTCGACTGGTCTCCTCCAGACGAGCCCGCTAAAAGCAGGCTGGATGAATGGTTCCTGCAGGAGCGCCCTTCGGCCCCTCCGCAAAGAAACGCCCCCTTCTTCCCGGAAGTTTACGATGAACTCACGAAGTCGTGGAAAGCCCCATTCTCCGCACGCTTAAAGACTTCTGTCTCGTCAGCGCTCTCCTCTGTCGACGGCGCCCGAGACCACGGTTACGAGAGCCTCCCCCCTCTCGAGGAGGCTATTGCTGCACACCTCTGCCCGCCCTCAGCCGCAGGATGGCGGTCGAAGCCTGTGCATCCATCCAAGCCGTGCCGCACCACCTCAGCTCTCGCTGGCCGAGCTTACACCTCCGCTGGTCAAGCTGCTTCGGCTCTACACACCATGGCTGTGCTGCAGGTTTTTCAGGCCAGACTTCTCCGTAACCTGGACGAGTCTGCCCCAGATACCTATGACTTTAAAGATCTCCGCAGCGCTACTGATCTAGCCCTGCGTGCGACAAAGACCACAGCACAAGCGATCGGCCGAAGCATGGCAAGCCTCGCTGTTTTAGAGCGACACCTCTGGCTCACGCTCACGGAGATGAAAGACGCCGCCAAATCCGCCTTTCTTGACTATCCTATCTCGCCTTCCGGCCTCTTTGGCCAGTCGGTTAAGGGTTTCGCTGAACGCTTCACTGAGGCTCAGAAAACGTCACAGGCAATGAGACACTTCCTGCCGAAACGCTCTAGCTCTGCTGCGGGATGCCGTAGAAATGCGCCGCCCCCTCAGACCTCGAAGCCATCGCAGCCAGACTTACAGTCTCGCCCAGTGACCAAAACCCAGCACCGCTCTCGCTCTACGAGCCGCAAACCGCCAGAGAGACGGGGACCTCGGCCCAGGATTGTGCTGAACCCCGAGCCTCCGAAGCCCTCCTGACCTTCGGGCTGAAAAGACCGTGGTTAAGTCCCGCTGCGGCCGGACCACCACACAAGAAACCTCACATGCTTCCTCCAATCCCCTCACTAAAGGCGGTTGGAGATGTCTATACTGCAGTAAACGAGCCTGTTACAATGCACGCACGCCTGCACACAAACGCCGTTTTCACGGCGACCTCAATAAAGCACAAAAAGAGCTTTTTCTATGTAGGCAGTGTGCCCACTACACAGTACGCACCCCTACATGTATACACACTCCCCCAAGTGTCACAAAGACACACTCGGGTCTCCTTTCATGCCCACCTTCCCGCTCGCGCCGGAGGTGCTCTAAATGTAGCGCGCGTGCCCACTTCTCAGTGCGCAACCCTACAAATAAGCGCTGTCACCACAGTGTCACAAGCACAGCATACTCGAGCTACTGGTCCCCTCATAACAGGCGGCCAGTGCCCGAAGCACATTCAACCCATAGCCGCACGAGCCGCTGCATGGCAGGCCATCCCCGGCATATCAAATTGGGTTTTGAATATAATAAAACGAGGTTACTCGCTCCAGTTCGCTCGCAGACCGCCGCGCTTTCGCGCCGTGGTCGAAACGAAAGTGAAAAGCGAAATGACACACGTCCTTCGCGCCGAACTGATAAACCTCTTGCAAAATTCTTGCAAAAGGGGCGATAGAAACTGTCCCCCCTGCGCAGCGCGAGTCAGGCTTTTACAGCCGCTACTTCCTCGTACCAAAAAAGGATGGCGGTCTCAGACCCATCCTAGATCTCAGACGTTTGAACAAAGCGCTTATGACGCGATCGTTCAAAATGTTAACTACCAAACAAATACTCGCGCAAATTCGCCCGAGGGATTGGTTTTTCTCAGTGGATCTGAAAGACGCTTACTTTCACATTCAAATAGCACCCCATCAAAGGCCATTCTTGAGATTCGCCTTCGAGAGGCAGACTTATCAGTACATGGTTCTTCCATTCGGCCTCTCCGTAGCGCCCCGTACATTTACACGGTGCATGGATGCCGCTCTCGCACCCCTGAGAATGCGGGGAGTGCGAGTATTGAACTACCTCGATGACTGGCTAGTTTTAGCCCATTCCGAGGAACTACTCACGACACACAGATCCTGGATCCTCATTTAGAATGCCTGGGTCTCACGATCAAAACTGTCAAGAGCGCTCTGTCTCCCAGCCAGAGGATTTCCTTTTTGGGGATAGACATAGACTCTGTGACATGTACAGCGCGTCTGACGTCACAGCGCGCTCTCACTATTCAGCATCTAGCCGTGTCGTTCAAAGCCGGGTCTCTTTACCCGCTCAAACGATTTCAGGAAATGCTAGGTCTGATGGCATCAGCCTCTGCGGTTCTCAAACTGGGCCTGCTGCGCATGCGCACACTACAGCGCTGGCTGAGAGACCGTGTTCCAGCGCGCGCCTGGATTTCCGGCCACGCGCGCATCAGGGTGACCCACGGCTGCATCACAGCTCTGGCCCCTTGGAAAATAGCCAACTGGTATCAGTTAGGCGTAAGCACGGGCGCTGTCTCGAAATGGAAAGTAGTCTCGACAGATGCATCCAACCTCGGTTGGGGCGCCCTGTACGAGGGCAGGTCTGCCTCCGGCCTCTGGTCGAGCCCGGAGCGACTGTTACACATAAACTGTCTGGAGATGATAGCGGTCGAACTATCCCTGAAAGCTTTCCTCCCATTTTTAAAGGGCCACAACGTTCTGGTCAGATCAGACAGCATGTCAGTGGTGGCCTACATAAATCGCCAGGGTGGTGTCAGGTCAGAAACCTTGCACACCCTGACCGAACGTCTTCTGACATGGGTACATTACAATCTGCGCTTGCTAAAGGCAGCGCATGTACCTGGCATCCTGAACCGGGGCCCGGACATGCTTTCCAGGGCGAATGTTCCCCCTGGGGAGTGGTCTCTTCACCCACAAACGGTTCAGTTGATGTGGAGCATCTTCGGCAGGGCAGAGGTCGACCTCTTCGCCTCAGAAGACAACGCTCATTGCCCAATATATTTTTCAAAGAGCAGGGACGCGCTGGCCCTCGATTGGCCCAGACGCCCGCTTTATGCCTTCCCACCGGTCGCGATGCTACCGCAGGTCATCGATCGGGTCAGGAAGAGCAGATGTGCTATGCTGCTAGTAGCCCCACTCTGGACGACCCAACCTTGGTTCTCCGAGCTGATGCAGCTGTCCAGTACAGCCCCATGGCCAATACCGCTGCGGAAAGATCTCCTCACGCAGCTGAAGGGCGCGCTCTGGCATCCCCACCCCGAACTTTGGGCCCTTCATGTATGGCCCCTCAACGGGTACCCGGGAACCTCCCTGAGGGAGTGTTAAAGACCATTACGGAAGCCAGAGCGCCCTCAACCAGGCGCCTGTACGCGCAGAAATGGTCAGTGTTCTCCACCTGGTGCGGGACACGGAACCTAGACCCTCACTTATGTGACGTGACGGAGATACTCTCCTTCCTACAGGAGCGTTTAGATGCGGGCAGATCCCCGTCTACGCTCAAAGTGTATGTGGCAGCCATTGCAGCTTCTCATGCTCCGGTGGCCGGCCTATCACGGGGAAAAAACGAACTGGTCATTCGTTTCCTTAAGGGAGCACGTCGGATGAACCCTCCCCGACCCCCTTCAATCCCTTCCTGGGACCTGTCTACGGTCCTAGAGGCCTTAAAGGGCCCCCCTTTTGAACCGCTTCAGTCTGTCGATATGAAGCTTCTTTCGTTCAAAACCGCTTTTCTACTGGCTCTGGCCTCAGTCAAGCGAGTGGGGGATTTACATGCGCTATCTGTAAGCGCTGACTGTCTCGAGTTTGGGCCTAATGACTCCAGAGTCATTCTCAGACCAAGACACGGCTATGTCCCCAAGGTGCTCTCAACACCGTTCAGAGCGCAGGTCATCTCGCTGTCAGCCCTTTCCTCGCAAAGCGACGAAAGCAACGCGAGCTTCATCTGCCCCGTCAGGGCTCTCAAAACCTATATTGCGCGCTCCACCTTATTCAGGAGGTCGGACCAGCTCTTCATATGCTTTGGTGGGTGCACCCGAGGTCTCGCCACCACGAAGCAAAGCCTATCGCGATGGATAGTAGACACTATCTCGCTGGCTTACAAATCTAAAGGCCTTCACTGCCCGTTCGGCATCAGAGCCCATTCCACCCGAGGTATGGCCTCGTCATGGGCGTGGTCCTGCGGGATACCACTGGATGATATCTGTGCGGTGGCAGGCTGGGCCTCTCCATCCACATTTATTAGATTCTATAATCTGCAAGTCCCTGCCCTGCAGGCCAGGGTACTTTCTATATAGACGTGCTAAGCCTTATCACGTCCCCCTTTTTTCGTTCCCTATATAAAGCTCACTAAGGTTGGCTGTTGGGACTGGGATTTCTCCTGCTATAAAGCCCCGGGCTCTCGCCTCGGGCTGTGACAGGTCGAAGTTCCCGAGCACGCACGGCGTTTTACATTGTGTTCCCATAGCGTAAGCTAGCTTACGCAGTACGAGAGTACTCTCGAAAGGGAACGTACTCGGTTACTAACGTAACCTCGGTTCCCTGAGATGAGGGAACGAGTACTGCGTAACCTGCCGTGCTATGTGCTCGGACCGGGTGATCGCTTCAGTCGATTTAAAACCTGATCCCTATGGTGAAGCGGTGGCTTATATAGTTCCAGCCACGCCTATTTTGGCGCGCTCTGACGTCCAATGGGCGCGAAGCGCCCCCATTGGTTCGTTCCTCTCCGCCGCCTCACCATAGGTTGCTGCAGCACTGCGTTTTACATTATTTAAAAATTAAGGATAATTTTTGGCTTCATATTCTCGAGAAAAGGGGACCTTTTCCCATAGCGTAAGCTAGCTTACGCAGTACTCGTTCCCTCATCTCAGGGAACCGAGGTTACGTTAGTAACCGAGTACGTTTGGCAAGTTTTTCCACTAAACATTGAATGTAGCAGCTTTCTCTCATTGAGAGAGACGGTTTTAAGCAGATTTGGGCTAGTTTGCAGTTCATTTGAACAGAAGCACTATTTGAACATTAGTGGTCCCAGAAACCTGTAAACTGACAATCTTGAGCATTGCAGCTCTAACATAAGATTTTGTGCATATAACTTCTAACACATTAAAAACTGTTTTACTGCATTGTAAAAAACATTATATTTGATAAGACACAAGCATCTTTCAGTTTGGCAAGTTTTGCACTAAACATTGAATGTAGCAGCTTTCTCTCATTGAGAGAGACGTTTTAAGCAGATTTGGGCTAGATTGCAGTTCATTTGAACAGAAGCACTATTTGAACATTAGTGGTCCCAGAAACCTGTAAACTGACAATGTTGAGCATTGAAGCTCTAACATAAGATTTCGTGCATATAACTTCAAACACATTAAAAACTGTTTTACTGCATTGTAAAAAACATTATATTTGATAAGACATAAGCATCTTTCAGTTTGGCCAGTTTTGCACTAAACATTGAATGTAGCAGCTTTCTCTCATTGAGAGAGACGTTTTAAGCAGATTTGGGCTAGTTTGCAGTTCATTTGAACAGAAGCACTATTTGAACATTAGTGGTCCCAGAAACCTGTAAACTGACAATCTTGAGCATTGAAGCTCTAACATAAGTTTTTGTGCATATAACTTCTAACACATTAAAAACTGTCTCACTGCATTGCAAAAAACATTTTATTTTATTAGACATAAGCATCTTTCAGTTTGGCAAGTTTTTGCACTAAACATTGAATGTAGCAGCTTTCTCTCATTGAGAGAGACGTTTTAAGCAGATTTGGGCTAGTTTGCAGTTCATTTCAACAGAAGCACTATTTGAACATTAGTGGTCCCAGAAACCTGTAAACTGACAATCTTGAGCATTGCAGCTCTAACATAGGTTTTTGTGCATATAACTTCTAACACATTAAAAACTGTCTCACTGCATTGCAAAAAACATTTTATTTCATTAGACATAAGCATCTTTCAGTTTGGCAAGTTTTGCACTAAACATTGAATGTAGCAGCTTTCTGTCATTGAGAGAGACGGTTTTAAGCAGATTTGGGCTAGTTTGCAGTTCATTTGAACAGAAGCACTAGTTGAACATTAGTGGTCCCAGAAACCTGTAAACTGACAATCTTGAGCATTGAAGCTCTAACATAAGATTTTGTGCATATAACTTCTAAAACATTAAAAACTGTTTTACTGCATTGTAAAAAACATTATATTTGATAAGACACAACCATCTTTCAGTTTGGAAAGTTTTGCACTAAACATTGAATGTAGCAGCTTTCTCTCATTGAGAGAGACGTTTTAAGCAGATTTGGGCTAGTTTGCAGTTCATTTGAACAGAAGCACTTTTTGAACATTAGTGGTCCCAGAAACCTGTAAACTGACAATCTTGAGCATTGAAGCTCTAAAATAAGTTTTTGTGCATATAACTTCTAACACATTAAAAACTGTCTCACTGCATTGCAAATTTTTATTTTATTTTATTAGACATAAGCATCTTTCAGTTTGGCAAGTTTTGCACTAAACATTGAATGTAGCAGCTTTCTCTCATTGAGAGAGACGTTTTAAGCAGATTTGGGCTAGTTTGCAGTTCATTTGAACAGAAGCACTATTTGAACATTAGTGGTCCCAGAAACCTGTAAACTGACAATCTTGAGCATTGCAGCTCTAACATAAGTTTTTGTGCATATAACTTCTAACACATTAAAAACTGTCTCACTGCATTGCAAGAAAACATTTTATTTCATTAGACATAAGCATCTTTCAGTTTGGCAAGTTTTGCACTAAACATTGAATGTAGCAGCTTTCTGTCATTGAGAGAGACGGTTTTAAGCAGATTTGGGCTAGTTTGCAGTTCATTTGAACAGAAGCACTATTTGAACATTAGTGGTCCCAGAAACCTGTAAACTGACAATGTTGAGCATTGAAGCTCTAACATAAGATTTCGTGCATATAACTTCAAACACATTAAAAACTGTTTTACTGCATTGTAAAAAACATTATATTTGATAAGACATAAGCATCTTTCAGTTTGGCCAGTTTTGCACTAAACATTGAATGTAGCAGCTTTCTCTCATTGAGAGAGACGTTTTAAGCAGATTTGGGCTAGTTTGCAGTTCATTTGAACAGAAGCACTATTTGAACATTAGTGGTCCCAGAAACCTGTAAACTGACAATCTTGAGCATTTCAGCTCTAACATAAGTTTTTGTGCATATAACTTCTAACACATTAAAAACTGTCTCGATGCATTGCAAAAAACATTTTATTTATTAGACATAAGCATCTTTCAGTTTGGCAAGTTTTGCACTAAACATTGAATGTGGCAGCTTTCTCCCATTGAGAGAGACGGTTTTAAGCAGATTTGGGCTAGTTTGCAGTTCATTTCAACAGAAGCACTATTTGAACATTAGTGGTCCCAGAAACCTGTAAACTGACAATCTTGAGCATTGCAGCTCTAACATAAGATTTTGTGCATATAACTTCTAACACATTAAAAACTGTTTTACTGCATTGTAAAAAACATTATATTTGATAAGACACAAGCATCTTTCAGTTTGGCAAGTTTTGCACTAAACATTGAATGCAGCAGCTTTCTCCCATTGAGAGAGACGGTTTTAAGCAGATTTGGGCTAGTTTGCAGTTCATTTGAACAGAAGCACTATTTGAACATTAGTGGTCCCAGAAACCTGTAAACTGACAATCTTGAGCATTTCAGCTCTAACATAAGTTTTTGTGCATATAACTTCTAACACATTAAAAACTGTCTCGCTGCATTGCAAAAAACATTTTATTTCATTAGACATAAGCATCTTTCAGTTTGGCAAGTTTTGCACTAAACATTGAATGTAGCAGCTTTCTCTCATTGAGAGAGACGTTTTAAGCAGATTTGGGCTAGTTTGCAGTTCATTTCAACAGAAGCACTATTTGAACATTAGTGGTCCCAGAAACCTGTAAACTGACAATCTTGAGCATTGCAGCTCTAACATAAGTTTTTGTGCATATAACTTCTAACACATTAAAAACTGTCTCACTGCATTGCAAAAAACATTTTATTTCATTAGACATAAGCATCTTTCAGTTTGGCAAGTTTTCCACTAAACATTGAATGTAGCAGCTTTCTCTCATTGAGAGAGACGGTTTTAAGCAGATTTGGGCTAGTTTGCAGTTCATTTGAACAGAAGCACTATTTGAACATTAGTGGTCCCAGAAACCTGTAAACTGACAATCTTGAGCATTGAAGCTCTAACATAAGTTTTTGTGCATATAACTTCTAACACATTAAAAACTGTCTCACTGCAGCTTTCTGTCATTGACAATCTTGAGCATTGCAGCTCTAACATAAGATTTTGTGCATATAACTTCTAACACATTAAAAACAGTTTTACTGCATTGTAGAAAACATTATATTTGATAAGACATAAGCATCTTTCAGTTTGGCAAGTTTTGCACTAAACATTGAATGTAGCAGCTTTCTCTCATTGAGAGACAAGGTTTTAAGCAGATTTGTGCTAGTTTGCAGTTCATTTGAACAGAAGCAATATTTGAACATTAGTGGTCTCAGAAACCTGTAAACTGACAATCTTGAGCATTGATGCACTAACATAAGATTTTGTGCATATAACTTCTAACACATTAAAAACTGTTTTACTGCTTTGTAAAAAACATTATATTTGATAAGACATAAGCATCTTTCAGTTTGGCAAGTTTTGCACTAAACATTGAATGTAGCAGCTTTCTCTCATTGAGAGAGAACGTTTTAAGCAGATTTGGGCTAGTTTACAGTTCATTTGAACAGAAGCACTATTTGAACATTAGTGGTCCCAGAAACCTGTAAACTGACAATCTTGAGCATTGAAGCTCTAACATAAGTTTTTGTGCATATAACTTCTAACACATTAAAAACTGTCTCACTGCATTGCAAAAAAACATTTTATTTCATTAGACATTAAGCATCTTTCAGTTTGGCAAGTTTTGCACTAAACATTGAATGTAGCAGCTTTCTCTCATTGAGAGAGACGTTTTAAGCAGATTTGGGCTAGTTTGCAGTTCATTTGAACAGAAGCACTATTTGAACATTAGTGGTCTCAGAAACCTGTAAACTGACAATCTTGAGCATTGAAGCACTAACATAAGATTTTGTGCAAATAACTTCTAACCCATTAAAAACTGTTTTACTGCATTGTAAAAAACATAATATTTGATAAGACATAAGCATCTTTCAGTTTGGCAAGTTTTGCACTAAACATTGAATGTAGCAGCTTTCTCTCATTGAGAGAGACGTTTTTAGCAGATTTGGGCTAGTTTGCAGTTCATTTGAACAGAAGCACTATTTGAACATTAGTGGCCCCAGAAACCTGTAAACTGACAATCTTGAGCATTGAAGCTCTAACATAAGATTTTGTGCATATAACTTCTAACACATTAAAAACTTTTTTACTGCATTGTAAAAAACATTATATTTCATTAGACATAAGCATCTTTCAGTTTGGCAAGTTTTGCACTAAACATTGAATTTAGCAGCTTTCTCTCATTGAGAGAGACGTTTTAAGCAGATTTGGGCTAGTTTGCAGTTCATTTGAACAGGAGCACTATTTGAACATTAGTGGTCCCAGAGACCTGTAAACTGACAATCTTGAGCATTGAAGCTCTAACATAAGATTTTTTTGCATATAACTTCTAACACATTAAAAACTGTTTTACTGCATTGTAAAAAACATTATATTTGATAAGACATAAGCATCTTTCAGTTTGGCCAGTTTTGCACTATTCATTGAATGTAGCAGCTTTCTCTCATTGAGAGAGACGTTTTTAGCAGATTTGGGCTAGTTTGCAGTTCATTTGAACAGAAGCACTATTTGAACATTAGTGGTCCAAGAAACCTGTAAACTGACAATCTTGAGCATTGCAGCTCTAACATAAGTTTTTGTGCATATAACTTCTAACACATTAAAAACTGTCTCACTGCATTGCAAAAAACATTTTATTTCATTAGACATAAGCATCTTTCAGGTTTGGCAAGTTTTGCACTAAACATTGAATGTAGCAGCTTTCTGTCATTGAGAGAGACGGTTTTAAGCAGATTTGGGCTAGTTTGCAGTTCATTTGAACAGAAGCACTATTTGAACATTAGTGGTCCCAGAAACCTGTAAACTGACAATCATGAGCATTGAAGCTCTAACATAAGATTATGTGCATATAACTTCTAACACATTAAAAACTGTCTCACTGCATTGCAAAAAACATTACATTTGATAAGACATAAGCATCTTTCAGTTTGGCAGGTTTTGCACTAAACATTGAATGTAGCAGCTTTCTCTCATTGAGAGAGACGGTTTTAAGCAGATTTGGGCTAGTTTGCAGTTCATTTGAACAGAAGCACTATTTGAACATTAGTGGTCCCAGAAACCTGTAAACTGACAATCTTGAGCATTGCAGCTCTAACATAAGTTTTTGTGCATATAACTTCTAACACATTAAAAACTGTCTCACTGCATTGCAAAAAACATTTTATTTCATTAGACATAAGCATCTTTCAGGTTTGGCAAGTTTTGCACTAAACATTGAATGTAGCAGCTTTCTGTCATTGAGAGAGACGGTTTTAAGCAGATTTGGGCTAGTTTGCAGTTCATTTGAACAGAAGCACTATTTGAACATTAGTGGTCCCAGAAACCTGTAAACTGACAATCTTGAGCATTGAAGCTCTAACATAAGACTTTGTGCATATAACTTCTAACACATTAAAAACTGTCTCGCTGCATTGCAAAAAACATTTTATTTCATTAGACATAAGCATCTTTCAGTTTGGCAAGTTTTGCACTAAAACATTGAATGTAGCAGCTTTCTGTCATTGAGAGAGACTGTTTTAAGCAGATTTGGGCTAGTTTGCAGTTCATTTGAACAGAAGCACTATTTGAACATTAGTGGTCCCAGAAACCTGTAAACTGACAATCTTGAGCATTGAAGCTCTAACATAAGATTTTGTGCATATAACTTCTAACACATTAAAAACTGTTTTACTGCATTGTAAAAAACAATATATTTGATAAGACATAAGCATCTTTCAGTTTGGCCAGTTTTGCACTAATCATTGAATGTAGCAGCTTTCTCTCATTGAGAGAGACGTTTTAAGCAGATTTGGGCTAGTTTGCAGTTCATTTCAACAGAAGCACTATTTGAACATTAGTGGTCCCAGAAACCTGTAAACTGACAATCTTGAGCATAGCAGCTCTAACATAAGTTTTTGTGCATATAACTTCTAACACATTAAAAACTGTCTCACTGCATTGCAAAAAACATTTTATTTCATTAGACATAATCATCTTTCAGTTTGGCAAGTTTTGCACTAAACATTGAATGTAGCAGCTTTCTCTCATTGAGAGAGACGTTTTAAGCAGATTTGGGCTAGTTTGCAGTTCATTTGAACAGAAGCACTATTTGAACATTAGTGGTCCCAGAAACCTGTAAACTGAAAATCTTGAGCATTGAAGCTCTAACATAAGATTTTGTGCATATAACTTCTAACACATTAAAAACTGTTTTACTGCATTGTAAAAAATAATATATTTGATAAGACATAAGCATCTTTCAGTTTGGCCAGTTTTGCACTAATCATTGAATGTAGCAGCTTTCTCTCATTGAGAGAGACGTTTTAAGCAGATTTGGGCTAGTTTGCAGTTCATTTGAACAGAAGCACTATTCGAACATTAGTGGTCCCAGAAACCTGTAAACTGACAATCTTGAGCATTGAAGCTCTAACATAAGATTTTGTGCATATAACTTCTAACACATTAAAAACTGTCTCACTGCATTGCAAAAAACATTTTATTTCATTAGACATAAGCATCTTTCAGTTTGGCAAGTTTTGCACTAAACATTGAATGTAGCAGCTTTCTGTCATTGAGAGAGACGGTTTTAAGCAGATTTGGGCTAGTTTGCAGTTCATTTGAACAGAAGTACTATTTGAACATTAGTGGTCCCAGAAACCTGTAAACTGACAATCATGAGCATTGAAGCACTAACATAAGATTATGTGCATATAACTTCTAACACATTAAAAACTGTCTCACTGCATTGCAAAAAACATTTTATTTCATTAGACATAAGCATCTTTCAGTTTGGCAAGTTTTGCACTAAACGTTGAATGTAGCAGCTTTCTCTCATTGAGAGAGACGTTTTAAGCAGATTTGGGCTAGTTTGCAGTTCATTTCAACAGAAGCACTATTTGAACATTAGTGGTCCCAGAAACCTGTAAACTGACAATCTTGAGCATTGAAGCTCTAACATAAGTTTTTGTGCATATAACTTCTAACACATTAAAAACTTTTTTACTGCATTGTAAAAAACATTATATTTCATTAGACATTAAGCATCTTTCAGTTTGGCAAGTTTTGCACTAAACATTGAATGTAGCAGCTTTCTCTCATTGAGAGAGAAGGTTTTAAGCAGATTTGGGCTAGTTTGCAGTTCATTTGAACAGAAGCAATATTTGAACATTAGAGGTCTCAGAAACCTGTAAACTGAAAATCTTAAGCATTGAAGCACTAACATAAGATTTTGTGCATATAACTTCTAACACATTAAAAACTGTCTCACTGCATTGCAAAAACATTTTATTTCATTAGACATAAGCATCTTTCAGTTTGGCAAGTTTTGCACTAAAACATTGAATGTAGCAGCTTTCTGTCATTGAGAGATACTGTTTTAAGCAGATTTGGGCTAGTTTGCAGTTCATTTGAACAGAAGCACTATTTGAACATTAGTGGTCCCAGAAACCTGTAAACTGACAATCTTGAGCATTGCAGCTCTAACATAAGTTTTTGTGCATATAACTTCTAACACAATTAAAAACTGTCTCACTGCATTGCCAAAAACATTTTATTTCATTAGACATGAGCATCTTTCAGATTGGCAAGTTTTTCACTAAACATTGAATGTAGCAGCTTTCTCTCATTGAGAGAGACGTTTTAAGCAGATTTGGGCTAGTTTGCAGTTCATTTGAACAGAAGCACTATTTGAACATTAGTGGTCCCAGAAACCTGTAAACTGACAATCTTGAGCATTGAAGCTCTAACATAAGATTTTGTGCATATAACTTCTAACACATTAAACACTGTTTTACTGCATTGTAAAAAACATTACATTTGATAAGACATAAGCATCTTTCAGTTTGGCAGGTTTTGCACTAAACATTGAATGTAGCAGCTTTCTCTCATTGAGAGAGACGGTTTTAAGCAGATTTGGGCTAGTTTGCAGTTCATTTGAACAGAAACATTATTTGAACATTAGTGGTCCCAGAAACCTGTAAACTGACAATCTTGAGCATTGAAGCTCTAACATAAGATTTTGTGCATATAACTTCTAACACATTAAAAACTGTTTTACTGCATTGTAAAAAACATTATATTTGATAAGACATAAGCATCTTTCAGTTTGGTCAGTTTTGCACTAATCATTGAATGTAGCAGCTTTCTCTCATTGAGAGAGACGTTTTTAAGCAGATTTGGGCTAGTTTGCAGTTCATTTGAACAGAAGCACTATTTGAACATTAGTGGTCCCAGAAACCTGTAAACTGACAATCTTGAGCATTGCAGCTCTAACATAAGTTTTTGTGCATATAACTTCTAACACATTAAAAACTGTCTCACTGCATTGCAAAAAACATTTTATTTCATTAGACATAAGCATCTTTCAGGTTTGGCAAGTTTTGCACTAAACATTGAATGTAGCAGCTTTCTGTCATTGAGAGAGAACGTTTTAAGCAGATTTGGGCTAGTTTGCAGTTCATTTGAACAGAAGCACTATTTGAACATTAGTGGTCCCAGAAACCTGTAAACTGACAATCTTGAGCATTGAAGCTCTAACATAAGATTTTGTGCATATAACTTCTAACACATTAAAAACTGTTTTACTGCATTGTAAAAAATAATATATTTGATAAGACATAAGCATCTTTCAGTTTGGCCAGTTTTGCACTAATCATTGAATGTAGCAGCTTTCTCTCATTGAGAGAGACGTTTTAAGCAGATTTGGGCTAGTTTGCAGTTCATTTGAACAGAAACAATATTTGAACATTAGTGGTCTCACAAACCTGTAAACTGACAATCTTGAGCATTGAAGCACTAACATAAGATTTTGTGCATATAACTTCTAACACATTAAAAACTGTTTTACTGCATTGCAAAAAACATTATATTTGATAAGACATAAGCATCTTTCAGTTTGGCAAGTTTTGCACTAAACATTGAATGTAGCAGCTTTCTCTCATTGAGAGAGACGGTTTTAAGCAGATTTGGGCTAGTTTGCAGTTCATTTGAACAGAAGCACTATTTGAACATTAGTGGTCCCAGAAACCTGTAAACTGACAATCTTGAGCATTGCAGCTCTAACATAAGTTTTTGTGCATATAACTTCTAACACATTAAAAACTGTCTCACTGCATTGCAAAAACATTTTATTTCATTAGACATAAGCATCTTTCAGTTTGGCAAGTTTTGCACTAAAACATTGAATGTAGCAGCTTTCTGTCATTGAGAGAGACTGTTTTAAGCAGATTTGGGCTAGTTTGCAGTTCATTTGAACAGAAGCACTATTTGAACATTAGTGGTCCCAGAAACCTGTAAACTGACAATCTTGAGCATTGCAGCTCTAACATAAGTTTTTGTGCATATAACTTCTAACACATTAAAAACTGTCTCACTGCATTGCAAAAAACATTTTATTTCATTAGACATAAGCATCTTTCAGTTTGGCAAGTTTTGCACTAAACATTGAATGTAGCAGCTTTCTCTCATTGAGAGAGAAGGTTTTAAGCGGATTTGGGCTAGTTTGCAGTTCATTTGAACAGAAGCAATATTTGAACATTAGAGGTCTCAGAAACCTGTAAACTGACAATCTTAAGCATTGAAGCACTAACATAAGATTTTGTGCATATAACTTCTAACACATTAAAAACTTTTTTACTGCATTGTAAAAAACATTATATTTCATTAGACATTAAGCATCTTTCAGTTTGGCAAGTTTTGCACTAAACATTGAATGTAGCAGCTTTCTCTCATTGAGAGAGAAGGTTTTAAGCAGATTTGGGCTAGTTTGCAGTTCATTTGAACAGAAGCAATATTTGAACATTAGAGGTCTCAGAAACCTGTAAACTGAAAATCTTAAGCATTGAAGCACTAACATAAGATTTTGTGCATATAACTTCTAACACATTAAAAACTGTCTCACTGCATTGCAAAAACATTTTATTTCATTAGACATAAGCATCTTTCAGTTTGGCAAGTTTTGCACTAAAACATTGAACGTAGCAGCTTTCTTTCATTGAGAGAGACTGTTTTAAGCAGATTTGGGCTAGTTTGCAGTTCATTTGAACAGAAGCACTATTTGAACATTAGTGGTCCCAGAAACCTGTAAACTGACAATCTTGAGCATTGAAGCTCTAACATAAGATTTTGTGCATATAACTTCTAACAAATTAAACACTGTTTTACTGCATTGTAAAAAACATTACATTTGATAAGACATAAGCATCTTTCAGTTTGGCAGGTTTTGCACTAAACATTGAATGTAGCAGCTTTCTCTCATTGAGAGAGACGGTTTTAAGCAGATTTGGGCTAGTTTGCAGTTCATTTGAACAGAAGCATTATTTGAACATTAGTGGTCCCAGAAACCTGTAAACTGACAATCTTGAGCATTGAAGCTCTAACATAAGATTTTGTGCATATAACTTCTAACACATTAAAAACTGTCTCACTGCATTGCAAAAAACATTTTATTTCATTAGACATAAGCATCTTTCAGGTTTGGCAAGTTTTGCACTAAACATTGAATGTAGCAGCTTTCTGTCATTGAGAGAGACGGTTTTAAGCAGATTTGGGCTAGTTTGCAGTTCATTTGAACAGAAGCACTATTTGAACATTAGTGGTCCCAGAAACCTGTAAACTGACAATCTTGAGCATTGAAGCTCTAACATAAGATTTTGTGCATATAACTTCTAACACATTAAAAACTGTTTTACTGCATTGTAAAAAATAATATATTTGATAAGACATAAGCATCTTTCAGGTTTGGCAAGTTTTGCACTAAACATTGAATGTAGCAGCTTTCTGTCATTGAGAGAGACGGTTTTAAGCAGATTTGGGCTAGTTTGCAGTTCATTTGAACAGAAGCACTATTTGAACATTAGTGGTCCCAGAAACCTGTAAACTGACAATCTTGAGCATTGCAGCTCTAACATAAGATTTTGTTCATATAACTTCTAACACATTAAAAACTGTCTCACTGCATTGCAAAAAACATTTTATTTCATTAGACATAAGCATCTTTCAGTTTGGCAAGTTTTGCACTAAACATTGAATGTAGCAGCTTTCTGTCATTGAGAGAGACGTTTTAAGCAGATTTGGGCTAGTTTGCAGTTCATTTGAACAGAAGCAATATTTGAACATTAGTGGTCCCAGAAACCTGTAAACTGACAATCTTGAGCATTGCAGCTCTAACATAAGATTATGTGCATATAACTTCTAACACATTAAAAACTGTCTCACTGCATTGCAAAAAACATTTTATTTCATTAGACATAAGCATCTTTCAGTTTGGCAAGTTTTGCACTAAACGTTGAATGTAGCAGCTTTCTCTCATTGAGAGAGACGTTTTATGCAAATTTGGGCTAGTTTGCAGTTCATTTCAACAGAAGCACTATTTGAACATTAGTGGTCCCAGAAACCTGTAAACTGACAATCTTGAGCATAGCAGCTCTAACATAAGTTTTTGTGCATATAACTTCTAAAACATTAAAAACTGTCTCACTGCATTGCAAAAAACATTTTATTTCATTAGACATAATCATCTTTCAGTTTGGCAAGTTTTGCACTAAACATTGAATGTAGCAGCTTTCTCTCATTGAGAGAGACGTTTTAAGCAGATTTGGGCTAGTTTGCAGTTCATTTGAACAGAAGCACTATTTGAACATTAGTGGTCCCAGAAACCTGTAAACTGAAAATCTTGAGCATTGAAGCTCTAACATAAGATTTTGTGCATATAACTTCTAACACATTAAAAACTGTTTTACTGCATTGTAAAAAACATTATATTTGATAAGACATAAGCATCTTTCAGTTTGGCAAGTTTTGCACTAAACATTGAATGTAGCAGCTTTCTCTCATTGAGAGACAAGGTTTTAAGCAGATTTGGGCTAGTTTGCAGTTCATTTGAACAGAAACAATATTTGAACATTAGAGGTCTCACAAACCTGTAAACTGACAATCTTGAGCATTGAAGCACTAACATAAGATTTTGTGCATATAACTTCTAACACATTAAAAACTGTTTTACTGCATTGCAAAAAACATTATATTTGATAAGACATAAGCATCTTTCAGTTTGGCAAGTTTTGCACTAAACATTGAATGTAGCAGCTTTCTCTCATTGAGAGAGATGGTTTTAAGCAGATTTGGGCTAGTTTGCAGTTCATTTGAACAGAAGCACTATTTGAACATTAGAGGTCCCAGAAACCTGTAAACTGACAATCTTGAGCATTGAAGCTCTAACATAAGTTTTTGTGCATATAACTTCTAACACATTAAAAACTGTCTCACTGCATTGCAAAAAACATTTTATTTCATTAGACATAAGCATCTTTCAGTTTGGCAAGTTTTGCACTAAAACATTGAATGTAGCAGCTTTCTGTCATTGAGAGAGACTGTTTTAAGCAGATTTGGGCTAGTTTGCAGTTCATTTGAACAGAAGCAATATTTGAACATTAGAGGTCTCAGAAACCTGTAAACTGACAATCTTAAGCATTGAAGCACTAACATAAGATTTTGTGCATATAACTTCTAACACATTAAAAACTTTTTTACTGCATTGTAAAAAACATTATATTTCATTAGACATTAAGCATCTTTCAGTTTGGCAAGTTTTGCACTAAACATTGAATGTAGCAGCTTTCTCTCATTGAGAGAGAAGGTTTTAAGCAGATTTGGGCTAGTTTGCAGTTCATTTGAACAGAAGCAATATTTGAACATTAGAGGTCTCAGAAACCTGTAAACTGAAAATCTTAAGCATTGAAGCACTAACATAAGATTTTGTGCATATAACTTCTAACACATTAAAAACTGTCTCACTGCATTGCAAAAACATTTTATTTCATTAGACATAAGCATCTTTCAGTTTGGCAAGTTTTGCACTAAAACATTGAATGTAGCAGCTTTCTGTCATTGAGAGAGACTGTTTTAAGCAGATTTGGGCTAGTTTGCAGTTCATTTGAACAGAAGCACTATTTGAACATTAGTGGTCCCAGAAACCTGTAAACTGACAATCTTGAGCATTGAAGCTCTAACATAAGATTTTGTGCATATAACTTCTAACACATTAAACACTGTTTTACTGCATTGTAAAAAACATTACATTTGATAAGACATAAGCATCTTTCAGTTTGGCAGGTTTTGCACTAAACATTGAATGTAGCAGCTTTCTCTCATTGAGAGAGACGGTTTTAAGCAGATTTGGGCTAGTTTGCAGTTCATTTGAACAGAAGCACTATTTGAACATTAGTGGTCCCAGAAACCTGTAAACTGACAATCTTGAGCATTGAAGCTCTAACATAAGATTTTGTGCATATAACTTCTAACACATTAAAAACTGTCTCACTGCATTGCAAAAAACATTTTATTTCATTAGACATAAGCATCTTTCAGGTTTGGCAAGTTTTGCACTAAACATTGAATGTAGCAGCTTTCTGTCATTGAGAGAGACGGTTTTAAGCAGATTTGGGCTAGTTTGCAGTTCATTTGAACAGAAGCACTATTTGAACATTAGTGGTCCCAGAAACCTGTAAACTGACAATCTTGAGCATTGAAGCTCTAACATAAGATTTTGTGCATATAACTTCTAACACATTAAAAACTGTTTTACTGCATTGTAAAAAATAATATATTTGATAAGACATAAGCATCTTTCAGGTTTGGCAAGTTTTGCACTAAACATTGAATGTAGCAGCTTTCTGTCATTGAGAGAGACGGTTTTAAGCAGATTTGGGCTAGTTTGCAGTTCATTTGAACAGAAGCACTATTTGAACATTAGTGGTCCCAGAAACCTGTAAACTGACAATCTTGAGCATAGCAGCTCTAACATAAGTTTTTGTGCATATAACTTCTAAAACATTAAAAACTGTCTCACTGCATTGCAAAAAACATTTTATTTCATTAGACATAATCATCTTTCAGTTTGGCAAGTTTTGCACTAAACATTGAATGTAGCAGCTTTCTCTCATTGAGAGAGACGTTTTAAGCAGATTTGGGCTAGTTTGCAGTTCATTTGAACAGAAGCACTATTTGAACATTAGTGGTCCCAGAAACCTGTAAACTGAAAATCTTGAGCATTGAAGCTCTAACATAAGATTTTGTGCATATAACTTCTAACACATTAAAAACTGTTTTACTGCATTGTAAAAAACATTATATTTGATAAGACATAAGCATCTTTCAGTTTGGCAAGTTTTGCACTAAACATTGAATGTAGCAGCTTTCTCTCATTGAGAGACAAGGTTTTAAGCAGATTTGGGCTAGTTTGCAGTTCATTTGAACAGAAACAATATTTGAACATTAGAGGTCTCACAAACCTGTAAACTGACAATCTTGAGCATTGAAGCACTAACATAAGATTTTGTGCATATAACTTCTAACACATTAAAAACTGTTTTACTGCATTGCAAAAAACATTATATTTGATAAGACATAAGCATCTTTCAGTTTGGCAGGTTTTGCACTAAACATTGAATGTAGCAGCTTTCTCTCATTGAGAGAGAAGGTTTTAAGCAGATTTGGGCTAGTTTGCAGTTCATTTGAACAGAAGCATTATTTGAACATTAGTGGTCCCAGAAACCTGTAAACTGACAATCTTGAGCATTGAAGCTCTAACATAAGATTTTGTGCATATAACTTCTAACACATTAAAAACTGTTTTACTGCATTGTAAAAAACATTATATTTGATAAGACATAAGCATCTTTCAGTTTGGCCAGTTTTGCACTAATCATTGAATGTAGCAGCTTTCTCTCATTGAGAGAGACGTTTTTAAGCAGATTTGGGATGGTTTGCAGTTCATTTGAACAGAAGCACTATTTGAACATTAGTGGTCCCAGAAACCTGTAAACTGACAATCTTGAGCATTGAAGCTCTAACATAAGTTTTTGTGCATATAACTTCTAAAACATTAAAAACTGTCTCACTGCATTGCAAAAAACATTTTATTTCATTAGACATAATCATCTTTCAGTTTGGCAAGTTTTGCACTAAACATTGAATGTAGCAGCTTTCTCTCATTGAGAGAGACGTTTTAAGCAGATTTGGGCTAGTTTGCAGTTCATTTGAACAGAAGCACTATTTGAACATTAGTGGTCCCAGAAACCTGTAAACTGAAAATCTTGAGCATTGAAGCTCTAACATAAGATTTTGTGCATATAACTTCTAACACATTAAAAACTGTTTTACTGCATTGTAAAAAACATTATATTTGATAAGACATAAGCATCTTTCAGTTTGGCAAGTTTTGCACTAAACATTGAATGTAGCAGCTTTCTCTCATTGAGAGAGACGGTTTTAAGCAGATTTGGGCTAGTTTGCAGTTCATTTGAACAGAAGCACTATTTGAACATTAGTGGTCCCAGAAACCTGTAAACTGACAATCTTGAGCATTGAAGCTCTAACATAAGTTTTTGTGCATATAACTTCTAACACATTAAAAACTGTCTCACTGCATTGCAAAAAACATTTTATTTCATTAGACATAAGCATCTTTCAGTTTGGCAAGTTTTGCACTAAACATTGAATGTAGCAGCTTTCTCTCATTGAGAGAGAAGGTTTTAAGCAGATTTGGGCTAGTTTGCAGTTCATTTGAACAGAAGCAATATTTGAACATTAGAGGTCTCAGAAACCTGTAAACTGAAAATCTTAAGCATTGAAGCACTAACATAAGATTTTGTGCATATAACTTCTAACACATTAAAAACTGTCTCACTGCATTGCAAAAACATTTTATTTCATTAGACATAAGCATCTTTCAGTTTGGCAAGTTTTGCACTAAAACATCGAATGTAGCAGCTTTCTGTCATTGAGAGAGACGGTTTTAAGCAGATTTGGGCTAGTTTGCAGTTCATTTGAACAGAAGCATTATTTGAACATTAGTGGTCCCAGAAACCTGTAAACTGACAATCTTGAGCATTGAAGCTCTAACATAAGATTTTGTGCATATAACTTCTAACACATTAAAAACTGTTTTACTGCATTGTAAAAAACATTATATTTGATAAGACATAAGCATCTTTCAGTTTGGCCAGTTTTGCACTAATCATTGAATGTAGCAGCTTTCTCTCATTGAGAGAGACGTTTTTAAGCAGATTTGGGCTAGTTTGCAGTTCATTTGAACAGAAGCACTATTTGAACATTAGTGGTCCCAGAAACCTGTAAACTGACAATCTTGAGCATTGCAGCTCTAACATAAGTTTTTGTGCATATAACTTCTAACACATTAAAAACTGTCTCACTGCATTGCAAAAAACATTTTATTTCATTAGACATAAGCATCTTTCAGGTTTGGCAAGTTTTGCACTAAACATTGAATGTAGCAGCTTTCTGTCATTGAGAGAGACGGTTTTAAGCAGATTTGGGCTAGTTTGCAGTTCATTTGAACAGAAGCACTATTTGAACATTAGTGGTCCCAGAAACCTGTAAACTGACAATCTTGAGCATTGAAGCTCTAACATAAGATTTTGTGCATATAACTTCTAACACATTAAAAACTGTTTTACTGTATTGTAAAAAATAATATATTTGATAAGACATAAGCATCTTTCAGGTTTGGCAAGTTTTGCACTAAACATTGAATGTAGCAGCTTTCTGTCATTGAGAGAGACGGTTTTAAGCAGATTTGGGCTAGTTTGCAGTTCATTTGAACAGAAGCACTATTTGAACATTAGTGGTCCCAGAAACCTGTAAACTGACAATCTTGAGCATTGCAGCTCTAACATAAGATTTTGTTCATATAACTTCTAACACATTAAAAACTGTCTCACTGCATTGCAAAAAACATTTTATTTCATTAGACATAAGCATCTTTCAGTTTGGCAAGTTTTGCACTAAACATTGAATGTAGCAGCTTTCTGTCATTGAGAGAGACGTTTTAAGCAGATTTGGGCTAGTTTGCAGTTCATTTGAACAGAAGCACTATTTGAACATTAGTGGTCCCAGAAACCTGTAAACTGACAATCTTGAGCATTGCAGCTCTAACATAAGATTTTGTTCATATAACTTCTAACACATTAAAAACTGTCTCACTGCATTGCAAAAAACATTTTATTTCATTAGACATAAGCATCTTTCAGTTTGGCAAGTTTTGCACTAAACATTGAATGTAGCAGCTTTCTGTCATTGAGAGAGACGGTTTTAAGCAGATTTGGGCTAGTTTGCAGTTCATTTCAACAGAAGCACTATTTGAACATTAGTGGTCCCAGAAACCTGTAAACTGACAATCTTGAGCATAGCAGCTCTAACATAAGTTTTTGTGCATATAACTTCTAAAACATTAAAAACTGTCTCACTGCATTGCAAAAAACATTTTATTTCATTAGACATAATCATCTTTCAGTTTGGCAAGTTTTGCACTAAACATTGAATGTAGCAGCTTTCTCTCATTGAGAGAGACGTTTTAAGCAGATTTGGGCTAGTTTGCAGTTCATTTGAACAGAAGCACTATTTGAACATTAGTGGTCCCAGAAACCTGTAAACTGAAGTCTTGAGCATTGAAGCTCTAACATAAGATTTTGTGCATATAACTTCTAACACATTAAAAACTGTTTTACTGCATTGTAAAAAACATTATATTTGATAAGACATAAGCATCTTTCAGTTTGGCAAGTTTTGCACTAAACATTGAATGTAGCAGCTTTCTCTCATTGAGAGAGACGGTTTTAAGCAGATTTGGGCTAGTTTGCAGTTCATTTGAACAGAAGCACTATTTGAACATTAGTGGTCCCAGAAACCTGCAAACTGACAATCTTGAGCATTGAAGCTCTAACATAAGATTTTGTGCATATAACTTCTAACACATTAAAAACTGTTTTACTGCATTGCAAAAAACATTATATTTGATAAGACATAAGCATCTTTCAGTTTGGCAAGTTTTGCACTAAACATTGAATGTAGCAGCTTTCTCTCATTGAGAGAGACGGTTTTAAGCAGATTTGGGCTAGTTTGCAGTTCATTTGAACAGAAGCACTATTTGAACATTAGTGGTCCCAGAAACCTGTAAACTGACAATCTTGAGCATTGCAGCTCTAACATAAGTTTTTGTACATATAACTTCTAACACATTAAAAACTGTCTCACTGCATTGCAAAAAACATTTTATTTCATTAGACATAAGCATCTTTCAGTTTGGCAAGTTTTGCACTAAACATTGAATGTAGCAGCTTTCTCTCATTGAGAGAGAAGGTTTTAAGCAGATTTGGGCTAGTTTGCAGTTCATTTGAACAGAAGCAATATTTGAACATTAGAGGTCTCAGAAACCTGTAAACTGACAATCTTAAGCATTGAAGCACTAACATAAGATTTTGTGCATATAACTTCTAACACATTAAAAACTTTTTTACTGCATTGCAAAAAACATTATATTTGATAAGACATAAGCATCTTTCAGTTTGGCAAGTTTTGCACTAAACATTGAATGTAGCAGCTTTCTGTCATTGAGAGAGACGGTTTTAAGCAGATTTGGGCTAGTTTGCAGTTCATTTGAACAGAAGCACTATTTGAACATTAGTGGTCCCAGAAACCTGTAAACTGACAATCTTGAGCATTGCAGCTCTAACATAAGTTTTTGTGCATATAACTTCTAACACATTAAAAACTGTCTCACTGCATTGCAAAAAACATTTTATTTCATTAGACATAAGCATCTTTCAGTTTGGCAAGTTTTGCACTAAACATTGAATGTAGCAGCTTTCTCTCATTGAGAGAGAAGGTTTTAAGCAGATTTGGGCTAGTTTGCAGTTCATTTGAACAGAAGCAATATTTGAACATTAGAGGTCTCAGAAACCTGTAAACTGACAATCTTAAGCATTGAAGCACTAACATAAGATTTTGTGCATATAACTTCTAACACATTAAAAACTTTTTTACTGCATTGTAAAAAACATTATATTTCATTAGACATTAAGCATCTTTCAGTTTGGCAAGTTTTGCACTAAACATTGAATGTAGCAGCTTTCTCTCATTGAGAGAGAAGGTTTTAAGCAGATTTGGGCTAGTTTGCAGTTCATTTGAACAGAAGCAATATTTGAACATTAGAGGTCTCAGAAACCTGTAAACTGAAAATCTTAAGCATTGAAGCACTAACATAAGATTTTGTGCATATAACTTCTAACACATTAAAAACTGTCTCACTGCATTGCAAAAACATTTTATTTCATTAGACATAAGCATCTTTCAGTTTGGCAAGTTTTGCACTAAAACATTGAATGTAGCAGCTTTCTGTCATTGAGAGAGACTGTTTTAAGCAGATTTGGGCTAGTTTGCAGTTCATTTGAACAGAAGCACTATTTGAACATTAGTGGTCCCAGAAACCTGTAAACTGACAATCTTGAGCATTGAAGCTCTAACATAAGTTTTTGTGCATATAACTTCTAACACATTAAAAACTGTCTCACTGCATTGCAAAAAACATTTTATTTCATTAGACATAATCATCTTTCAGTTTGGCAAGTTTTGCACTAAACATTGAATGTAGCAGCTTTCTCTCATTGAGAGAGAACGTTTTAACCAGATTTGGGCTAGTTTGCAGTTCATTTGAACAGAAGCACTATTTGAACATTAGTGGTCCCAGAAACCTGTAAACTGACAATCTTGAGCATTAAAGCTCTAACATAAGATTTTGTGCATATAACTTCTAACACATTAAAAACTGTCTCACTGCATTGCAAAAAACATTTTATTTCATTAGACATAATCATCTTTCAGTTTGGCAAGTTTTGCACTAAACATTGAATGTAGCAGCTTTCTCTCATTGAGAGAGACGGTTTTAAGCAGATTTGGGCTAGTTTGCAGTTCATTTGAACAGAAGCACTATTTGAACATTAGTGGTCCCAGAAACCTGTAAACTGACAATCTTGAGCATTGCAGCTCTAACATAAGTTTTTGTGCATATAACTTCTAACACATTAAAAACTGTCTCACTGCATTGCAAAAACATTTTATTTCATTAGACATAAGCATCTTTCAGTTTGGCAAGTTTGCACTAAAACATTGAATGTAGCAGCTTTCTGTCATTGAGAGAGACTGTTTTAAGCAGATTTGGGCTAGTTTGCAGTTCATTTGAACAGAAGCACTATTTGAACATTAGTGGTCCCAGAAACCTGTAAACTGACAATCTTGAGCATAGCAGCTCTAACATAAGTTTTTGTGCATATAACTTCTAACACATTAAAAACTGTCTCACTGCATTGCAAAAAACATTTTATTTCATTAGACATAATCATCTTTCAGTTTGGCAAGTTTTGCACTAAACATTGAATGTAGCAGCTTTCTCTCATTGAGAGAGAACGTTTTAAGCAGATTTGGGCTAGTTTGCAGTTCATTTGAACAGAAGCATTATTTGAACATTAGTGGTCCCAGAAACCTGTAAACTGACAATCTTGAGCATAGCAGCTCTAACATAAGATTTTGTGCATATAACTTCTAACACAATAAACACTGTTTTACTGCATTGTAAAAAACATTACATTTGATAAGACATAAGCATCTTTCAGTTTGGCAAGTTTTGCACTAAACATTGAATGTAGCAGCTTTCTCTCATTGAGAGAGACGTTTTAAGCAGATTTGGGCTAGTTTGCAGTTCATTTGAACAGAAGCACTATTTGAACATTAGTGGTCCCAGAAACCTGTAAACTGAAAATCTTGAGCATTGAAGCTCTAACATAAGATTTTGTGCATATAACTTCTAACACATTAAAAACTGTTTTACTGCATTGTAAAAAACATTATATTTGATAAGACATAAGCATCTTTCAGTTTGGCAAGTTTGCACTAAAACATTGAATGTAGCAGCTTTCTGTCATTGAGAGAGACTGTTTTAAGCAGATTTGGGCTAGTTTGCAGTTCATTTGAACAGAAGCACTATTTGAACATTAGTGGTCCCAGAAACCTGTAAACTGACAATCTTGAGCATAGCAGCTCTAACATAAGTTTTTGTGCATATAACTTCTAACACATTAAAAACTGTCTCACTGCATTGCAAAAAATATTTTATTTCATTAGACATAATCATCTTTCAGTTTGGCAAGTTTTGCACTAAACATTGAATGTAGCAGCTTTCTCTCATTGAGAGAGAACGTTTTAAGCAGATTTGGGCTAGTTTGCAGTTCATTTGAACAGAAGCATTATTTGAACATTAGTGGTCCCAGAAACCTGTAAACTGACAATCTTGAGCATAGCAGCTCTAACATAAGATTTTGTGCATATAACTTCTAACACAATAAACACTGTTTTACTGCATTGTAAAAAACATTACATTTGATAAGACATAAGCATCTTTCAGTTTGGCAAGTTTTGCACTAAACATTGAATGTAGCAGCTTTCTCTCATTGAGAGAGACGTTTTAAGCAGATTTGGGCTAGTTTGCAGTTCATTTGAACAGAAGCACTATTTGAACATTAGTGGTCCCAGAAACCTGTAAACTGAAAATCTTGAGCATTGAAGCTCTAACATAAGATTTTGTGCATATAACTTCTAACACATTAAAAACTGTTTTACTGCATTGTAAAAAACATTATATTTGATAAGACATAAGCATCTTTCAGTTTGGCAAGTTTTGCACTAAACATTGAATGTAGCAGCTTTCTCTCATTGAGAGAGACGGTTTTAAGCAGATTTGGGCTAGTTTGCAGTTCATTTGAACAGAAGCACTATTTGAACATTAGTGGTCCCAGAAACCTGTAAACTGACAATCATGAGCATTGAAGCACTAACATAAGATTATGTGCATATAACTTCTAACACATTAAAAACTGTCTCACTGCATTGCAAAAAACATTTTATTTCATTAGACATAAGCATCTTTCAGTTTGGCAAGTTTTGCACTAAACGTTGAATGTAGCAGCTTTCTCTCATTGAGAGAGACGTTTTAAGCAGATTTGGGCTAGTTTGCAGTTCATTTCAACAGAAGCACTATTTGAACATTAGTGGTCCCAGAAACCTGTAAACTGACAATCTTGAGCATTGAAGCTCTAACATAAGATTTTGTGCATATAACTTCTAACACATTAAAAACTGTCTCACTGCATTGCAAAAAACATTTTATTTCATTAGACATAATCATCTTTCACTTTGGCAAGTTTTGCACTAAACATTGAATGTAGCAGCTTTCTCTCATTGAGAGAGAACGTTTTAAGCAGATTTGGGCTAGTTTGCAGTTCATTTGAACAGAAGCACTATTTGAACATTAGTGGTCCCAGAAACCTGTAAACTGACAATCTTGAGCATAGCAGCTCTAACATAAGTTTTTGTGCATATAACTTCTAACACATTAAAAACTGTCTCACTGCATTGCAAAAAACATTTTATTTCATTAGACATAATCATCTTTCAGTTTGGCAAGTTTTGCACTAAACATTGAATGTAGCAGCTTTCTCTCATTGAGAGAGACGTTTTAAGCAGATTTGGGCTAGTTTGCAGTTCATTTGAACAGAAACAATATTTGAACATTAGTGGTCTCACAAACCTGTAAACTGACAATCTTGAGCATTGAAGCACTAACATAAGATTTTGTGCATATAACTTCTAACACATTAAAAACTGTTTTACTGCATTGCAAAAAACATTATATTTGATAAGACATAAGCATCTTTCAGTTTGGCAAGTTTTGCACTAAACATTGAATGTAGCAGCTTTCTCTCATTGAGAGAGACGGTTTTAAGCAGATTTGGGCTAGTTTGCAGTTCATTTGAACAGAAGCACTATTTGAACATTAGTGGTCCCAGAAACCTGTAAACTGACAATCTTGAGCATTGCAGCTCTAACATATGTTTTTGTGCATATAACTTCTAACACATTAAAAACTGTCTCACTGCATTGCAAAAACATTTTATTTCATTAGACATAAGCATCTTTCAGTTTGGCAAGTTTTGCACTAAAACATTGAATGTAGCAGCTTTCTGTCATTGAGAGAGACTGTTTTAAGCAGATTTGGGCTAGTTTGCAGTTCATTTGAACAGAAGCACTATTTGAACATTAGTGGTCCCAGAAACCTGTAAACTGACAATCTTGAGCATTGCAGCTCTAACATAAGTTTTTGTGCACATAACTTCTAACACATTAAAAACTGTCTCACTGCATTGCAAAAAACATTTTATTTCATTAGACATAAGCATCTTTCAGTTTGGCAAGTTTTGCACTAAACATTGAATGTAGCAGCTTTCTCTTATTGAGAGAGACGGTTTTAAGCAGATTTGGGCTAGTTTGCAGTTCATTTGAACAGAAGCACTATTTGAACATTAGTGGTCCCAGAAACCTGTAAACTGACAATCTTGAGCATTGCAGCTCTAACATAAGTTTTTGTGCATATAACTTCTAACACATTAAAAACTGTTTACTGCATTGTAGAAAACATTATATTTGATAAGACATACGCATCTTTCAGTTTGGCAAGTTTTGCACTAAACATTGAATGTAGCAGCTTTCTCTCATTGAGAGAGAAGGTTTTAAGCAGATTTGGGCTAGTTTGCAGTTCATTTGAACAGAAGCACTATTTGAACATTAGTGGTCCCAGAAACCTGTAAACTGACAATCTTGAGCATTGAAGCTCTAACATAAGTTTTTGTGCATATAACTTCTAACACATTAAAAACTGTCTCACTGCATTGCAAAAAACATTTTATTTCATTAGACATAAGCATCTTTCAGTTTGGCAAGTTTTGCACTAAAACATTTAATGTAGCAGCTTTCTGTCATTGAGAGAGACTGTTTTAAGCAGATTTGGGCTAGTTTGCAGTTCATTTGAACAGAAGCACTATTTGAACATTAGTGGTCCCAGAAACCTGTAAACTGACAATCTTGAGCATTGAAGCTCTAACATAAGTTTTTGTGCATATAACTTCTAACACATTAAAAACTGTCTCACTGCATTGCAAAAAACATTTTATTTCATTAGACATAAGCATCTTTCAGTTTGGCAAGTTTTGCACTAAAACATTTAATGTAGCAGCTTTCTCTCATTGAGAGAGACGTTTTAAGCAGATTTTTAAGCAGACGTTTTAAGCAGATTTTTAAGCATTATATTTGATAAGACATAAGCATCTTTCAGTTTGGCCAGTTTTGCACTAATCATTGAATGTAGCAGCTTTCTCTCATTGAGAGAGACGTTTTAAGCAGATTTGGGCTAGTTTGCAGTTCATTTGAACAGAAGCACTATTTGAACATTAGTGGTCCCAGAAACCTGTAAACTGACAATCTTGAGCATTGAAGCTCTAACATAAGTTTTTGTGCATATAACTTCTAACACATTAAAAACTGTCTCACTGCATTGCAAAAAACATTTTATTTCATTAGACATAATCATCTTTCAGTTTGGCAAGTTTTGCACTAAACATTGAATGTAGCAGCTTTCTCTCATTGTGAGAGAAGGTTTTAAGCAGATTTGGGCTAGTTTGCAGTTCATTTCAACAAAAGCACTATTTGAACATTAGTGGTCCCAGAAACCTGTAAACTGACAATCTTGAGCATTGAAGCTCTAACATAAGATTTTGTGCATATAACTTCTAACACATTAAACACTGTTTTACTGCATTGTAAAAAACATTACATTTGATAAGACATAAGCATCTTTCAGTTTGGCAAGTTTTGCACTAAACATTGAATGTAGCAGCTTTCTCTCATTGAGAGAGACGGTTTTAAGCAGATTTGGGCTAGTTTGCAGTTCATTTGAACAGAAGCAATATTTGAACATTAGTGGTCTCAGAAACCTGTAAACTGACAATCTTGAGCATTGCAGCTCTAACATAAGTTTTTGTGCTTATAACTTCTAACACATTAAAAACTGTCTCACTGCATTGCAAAAAACATTTTATTTCATTAGACATAAGCATCTTTAGTTTGGCCAGTTTTGCACTAATCATTGAATGTAGCAGCTTTCTCTCATTGAGAGAGACGTTTTAAGCAGATTTGGGCTAGTTTGCAGTTCATTTGAACAGAAGCACTATTTGAACATTAGTGGTCCCAGAAACCTGTAAACTGACAATCTTGAGCATTGAAGCTCTAACATAAGTTTTTGTGCATATAACTTCTAACACATTAAAAACTGTCTCACTGCATTGCAAAAAACATTTTATTTCATTAGATATAAGCATCTTTCAGTTTGGCAAGTTTTGCACTAAAACATTGAATGTAGCAGCTTTCTGTCATTGAGAGAGACTGTTTTAAGCAGATTTGGGCTAGTTTGCAGTTCATTTGAACAGAAGCACTATTTGAACATTAGTGGTCCCAGAAACCTGTAAACTGACAATCTTGAGCATTGAAGCTCTAACATAAGTTTTTGTGCATATAACTTCTAACACATTAAAAACTGTCTCACTGCATTGCAAAAAACATTTTATTTCATTAGACATAATCATCTTTCAGTTTGGCAAGTTTTGCACTAAACATTGAATGTAGCAACTTTCTCTCATTGAGAGAGACGGTTTTAAGCAGATTTGGGCTAGTTTGCAGTTCATTTGAACAGAAGCACTATTTGAAAATTAGTGGTCCCAGAAACCTGTAAACTGACAATCTTGAGCATTGAAGCTCTAACATAAGATTTTGTGCATTTAACTTCTAACACATTAAAAACTGTTTTACTGCATTGTAAAAAACATTATATTTGATAAGACATAAGCATCTTTCAGTTTGGCCAGTTTTGCACTAATCATTGAATGTAGCAGCTTTCTCTCATTGAGAGAGACGTTTTAAGCAGATTTGGGCTAGTTTGCAGTTCATTTGAACAGAAGCACTATTTGAAAATTAGTGGTCCCAGAAACCTGTAAACTGACAATCTTGAGCATAGCAGCTCTAACATAAGTTTTTGTGCATATAACTTCTAACACATTAAAAACTGTCTCACTGCATTGCAAAAAACATTTTATTTCATTAGACATAATCATCTTTCAGTTTGGCAAGTTTTGCACTAAACATTCAATGTAGCAGCTTTCTCTTATTGAGAGAGACGTTTTAAGCAGATTTGGGCTAGTTGCAGTTCATTTGAACAGAAGCACTATTTGAACATTAGTGGTCCCAGAAACCTGTAAACTGACAATCTTGAGCATTGAAGCTCTAACATAAGATTTTGTGCATATAACTTCTAACACATTAAACACTGTTTTACTGCATTGTAAAAAACATTACATTTGATAAGACATAAGCATCTTTCAGTTTGGCAAGTTTTGCACTAAACATTGAATGTAGCAGCTTTCTCTCATTGAGAGAGACGTTTTAAGCAGATTTGGGCTAGTTTGCAGTTCATTTGAACATAAGCACTATTTGAACATTAGTGGTCCCAGAAACCTGTAAACTGACAATCTTGAGCATAGCAGCTCTAACATAAGTTTTTGTGCATATAACTTCTAACACATTAAAAACTGTCTCACTGCATTGCAAAAAACATTTTATTTCATTAGACATAATCATCTTTCAGTTTGGCAAGTTTTGCACTAAACATTCAATGTAGCAGCTTTCTCTCATTGAGAGAGACGGTTTTAAGCAGATTTGGGCTAGTTTGCAGTTCATTTGAACAGAAGCACTATTTGAATATTAGTGGTCCCAGAAACCTGTAAACTGACAATCTTGAGCATTGCAGCTCTAACATAAGTTTTTGTGCATATAACTTCTAACACATTAAAAACTGTCTCACTGCATTGCAAAAAACATTTTATTTCATTAGACATAAGCATCTTTCAGTCTGGCAAGTTTTGCACTAAAACATTGAATGTAGCAGCTTTCTGTCATTGAGAGAGACTGTTTTAAGCAGATTTGGGCTAGTTTGCAGTTCATTTGAACAGAAGCACTATTTGAACATTAGTGGTCCCAGAAACCTGTAAACGGACAATCTTGAGCATTGAAGCTCTAACATAAGTTTTTGTGCATATAACTTCTAACACATTAAAAACTGTCTCACTGCATTGCAAAAAACATTTTATTTAATTAGACATAAGCATCTTTCAGTTTGGCAAGTTTTGCACTAAAACATTGAATGTAGCAGCTTTCTCTCATTGAGAGAAACGGTTTTAAGCAGATTTGGGCTAGTTTGCAGTTCATTTGAACAGAAGCACTATTTGAACATTGGTGGTCCCAGAAACCTGTAAACTGACAATCTTGAGCATTGAAGCTCTAACATAAGATTTTGTGCATATAACTTCTAACACATTAAAAACTGTCTCACTGCATTGCAAAAAACATTTTATTTCATTAGACATAAGCATCTTTCAGTTTGGCAAGTTTTGCACTAAAACATTGAATGTAGCAGCTTTCTGTCATTGAGAGAGACTGTTTTAAGCAGATTTGGGCTAGTTAGCAGTTCATTTGAACAGAAGCACTATTTGAACATTAGTGGTCCCAGAAACCTGTAAACTGACAATCTTGAGCATTGCAGCTCTAACATAAGTTTTTGTGCATATAACTTCTAACACATTAAAAACTGTTTTACTGCATTGTAAAAAACATTATATTTGATAAGACAAGCATCTTTCAGTTTGGCCAGTTTTGCACTAATCATTGAATGTAGCAGCTTTCTCTCATTGAGAGAGACGTTTTAAGCAGATTTGGGCTAGTTTGCAGTTCATTTGAACAGAAGCACTATTTGAACATTAGGGCTCCCAGAAACCTGTAAACTGACAATCTTGAGCATTGCAGCTCTAACATAAGTTTTTGTGCATATAACTTCTAACACATTAAAAACTGTCTCACTGCATTGCAAAAAACATTTTATTTCATTAGACATAAGCATCTTTCAGTTTGGCAAGTTTTGCACTAAAACATTGAATGTAGCAGCTTTCTGTCATTGAGAGAGACTGTTTTAAGCAGATTTGGGCTAGTTTGCAGTTCATTTGAACAGAAGCACTATTTGAACATTAGTGGTCCCAGAAACCTGTAAACTGACAATCTTGAGCATTGAAGCTCTAACATAAGATTTTGTGCATATAACTTCTAACACATTAAAAACTGTTTTACTGCATTGTAAAAAACATTATATTTGATAAGACATAAGCATCTTTCAGTTTGGCCAGTTTTGCACTAATCATTGAATGTAGCAGCTTTCTCTCATTGAGAGAGACGTTTTAAGCAGATTTTTAAGCAGACGTTTTAAGCAGATTTTTAAGCATTATATTTGATAAGACATAAGCTTCTTTCAGTTTGGCCAGTTTTGCACTAATCATTGAATGTAGCAGCTTTCTCTCATTGAGAGAGACGTTTTAAGCAGATTTGGGCTAGTTTGCAGTTCATTTGAACAGAAGCACTATTTGAACATTAGTGGTCCCAGAAACCTGTAAACTGACAATCTTGAGCATAGCAGCTCTAACATAAGTTTTTGTGCATATAACTTCTAACACATTAAAAACTGTCTCACTGCATTGCAAAAAACATTTTATTTCATTAGACATAATCATCTTTCAGTTTGGCAAGTTTTGCACTAAACATTGAATGTAGCAGCTTTCTCTCATTGAGAGAGACGGTTTTAAGCAGATTTGGGCTAGTTTGCAGTTCATTTGAACAGAAGCACTATTTGAATATTAGTGGTCCCAGAAACCTGTAAACTGACAATCTTGAGCATTGCAGCTCTAACATAAGATTTTGTGCATATAACTTCTAACACATTAAAAACTGTTTTACTGCATTGTAAAAAACATTATATTTGATAAGACATAAGCATCTTTCAGTTTGGCCAGTTTTGCACTAATCATTGAATGTAGCAGCTTTCTCTCATTGAGAGAGACGTTTTAAGCAGATTTGGGCTAGTTTGCAGTTCATTTGAACAGAAGCACTATTTGAACATTAGTGGTCCCAGAAACCTGTAAACTGACAATCTTGAGCATTGCAGCTCTAACATACGTTTTTGTGCATATAACTTCTAACACATTAAAAACTGTCTCACTGCATTGCAAAAAACATTTTATTTCATTAGACATAAGCATTTTTCAGTTTGGCAAGTTTTGCACTAAAACTTTGAATGTAGCAGCTTTCTGTCATTGAGAGAGACTGTTTTAAGCAGATTTGGGCTAGTTTGCAGTTCATTTGAACAGAAGCACTATTTGAACATTAGTGGTCCCAGAAACCTGTAAACTGACAATCTTGAGCATTGAAGCTCTAACATAAGATTTTGTGCATATAACTTCTAACACATTAAAAACTGTTTTACTGCATTGTAAAAAACATTATATTTGATAAGACATAAGCATCTTTCAGTTTGGCCAGTTTTGCACTAATCATTGAATGTAGCAGCTTTCTCTCATTGAGAGAGACGTTATAAGCAGATTTGGGCTAGTTTGCAGTTCATTTGAACATAAGCACTATTTGAACATTAGTGGTCCCAGAAACCTGTAAACTGACAATCTTGAGCATTGCAGCTCTAACATAAGTTTTTGTGCATATAACTTCTAACACATTAAAACCTGTCTCACTGCATTGCAAAAAACATTTTATTTCATTAGACATAATCATCTTTCAGTTTGGCAAGTTTTGCACTAAACATTGAATGTAGCAGCTTTCTCTCATTGTGAGAGAAGGTTTTAAGCAGATTTGGGCTAGTTTGCAGTTCATTTCAACAGAAGCACTATTTGAACATTAGTGGTCCCAGAAACCTGTAAACTGACAATCTTGAGCATTGCAGCTCTAACATAAGTTTTTGTGCATATAACTTCTAACACATTAAAACCTGTCTCACTGCATTGCAAAAAACATTTTATTTCATTAGACATAATCATCTTTCAGTTTGGCAAGTTTTGCACTAAAACATTGAATGTAGCAGCTTTCTCTCATTGAGAGAGACGGTTTTAAGCAGATTTGGGCTAGTTTGCAGTTCATTTGAACAGAAGCACTATTTGAACATTAGTGGTCCCAGAAACCTGTAAACTGACAATCTTGAGCATAGCAGCTCTAACATAAGTTTTTGTGCATATAACTTCTAACACATTAAAAACTGTCTCACTGCATTGCAAAAAACATTTTATTTCATTAGACATAATCATCTTTCAGTTTGGCAAGTTTTGCACTAAACATTGAATGTAGCAGCTTTCTCTCATTGTGAGAGAAGGTTTTAAGCAGATTTGGGCTAGTTTGCAGTTCATTTCAACAAAAGCACTATTTGAACATTAGTGGTCCCAGAAACCTGTAAACTGACAATCTTGAGCGTTGAAGCTCTAACATAAGTTTTTGTGCATATAACTTCTAACACATTAAAAACTGTCTCACTGCATTGCAAAAAACATTTTATTTCATTAGACATAAGCATCTTTCAGTTTGGCAAGTTTTGCACTAAACATTGAATGTAGCAGCTTTCTGTCATTGAGAGAGACGTTTTAAGCAGATTTGGGCTAGTTTGCAGTTCATTTGAACAGAAGCACTATTTGAACATTAGTGGTCCCAGAAACCTGTAAACTGACAATCTTGAGCATTGCAGCTCTAACATAAGTTTTTGTGCATATAACTTCTAACACATTAAAACCTGTCTCACTGCATTGCAAAAAACATTTTATTTCATTAGACATAATCATCTTTCAGTTTGGCAAGTTTTGCACTAAACATTGAATGTAGCAGCTTTCTCTCATTGAGAGAGACTGTTTTAAGCAGATTTGGGCTAGTTTGCAGTTCATTTGAACAGAAGCACTATTTGAACATTGGTGGTCCCAGAAACCTGTAAACTGACAATCTTGAGCATTGAAGCTCTAACATAAGATTTTGTGCATATAACTTCTAACACATTAAAAACTGTTTTACTGCATTGTAAAAAACATTATATTTGATAAGACATAAGCATCTTTCAGTTTGGCCAGTTTTGCACTAATCATTGAATGTAGCAGCTTTCTCTCATTGAGAGAGACGTTTTAAGCAGATTTGGGCTAGTTTGCAGTTCATTTGAACAGAAGCACTATTTGAACATTAGTGGTCCCAGAAACCTGTAAACTGACAATCTTGAGCATAGCAGCTCTAACATAAGTTTTTGTGCATATAACTTCTAACACATTAAAAACTGTCTCATTGCATTGCAAAAAAACATTTTATTTCATTAGACATAAGCATCTTTCAGTTTGGCAAGTTTTGCACTAAAACATTGAATGTAGCAGCTTTCTGTCATTGAGAGAGACTGTTTTAAGCAGATTTGGGCTAGTTTGCAGTTCATTTGAACAGAAGCACTATTTGAACATTGGTGGTCCCAGAAACCTGTAAACTGACAATCTTGAGCATTGAAGCTCTAACATAAGATTTTGTGCATATAACTTCTAACACATTAAAAACTGTTTTACTGCATTGTAAAAAACATTATATTTGATAAGACATAAGCATCTTTCAGTTTGGCCAGTTTTGCACTAATCATTGAATGTAGCAGCTTTCTCTCATTGAGAGAGACGTTTTAAGCAGATTTGGGCTAGTTTGCAGTTCATTTGAACAGAAGCACTATTTGAACATTAGTGGTCCCAGAAACCTGTAAACTGACAATCTTGAGCATAGCAGCTCTAACATAAGTTTTTGTGCATATAACTTCTAACACATTAAAAACTGTCTCACTGCATTGCAAAAAACATTTTATTTCATTAGACATAATCATCTTTCAGTTTGGCAAGTTTTGCACTAAACATTGAATGTAGCAGCTTTCTCTCATTGTGAGAGAAGGTTTTAAGCAGATTTGGGCTAGTTTGCAGTTCATTTGAACAGAAGCACTATTTGAACATTAGTGGTCCCAGAAACCTGTAAACTGACAATCTTGAGCATTGAAGCTCTAACATAAGATTTTGTGCATATAACTTCTAACACATTAAAAACTGTTTTACTGCATTGTAAAAAACATTATATTTGATAAGACATAAGCATCTTTCAGTTTGGCCAGTTTTGCACTAATCATTGAATGTAGCAGCTTTCTCTCATTGAGAGAGACGTTTTAAGCAGATTTGGGCTAGTTTGCAGTTCATTTGAACATAAGCACTATTTGAACATTAGTGGTCCCAGAAACCTGTAAACTGACAATCTTGAGCATAGCAGCTCTAACATAAGTTTTTGTGCATATAATTTCTAACACATTAAAAACTGTCTCACTGCATTGCAAAAAACATTTTATTTCATTAGACATAAGCATCTTTCAGTTTGGCAAGTTTTGCACTAAAACATTGAATGTAGCAGCTTTCTGTCATTGAGAGAGACTGTTTTAAGCAGATTTGGGCTAGTTTGCAGTTCATTTGAACAGAAGCACTATTTGAACATTGGTGGTCCCAGAAACCTGTAAACTGACAATCTTGAGCATTGAAGCTCTAACATAAGATTTTGTGCATATAACTTCTAACACATTAAAAACTGTTTTACTGCATTGTAAAAAACATTATATTTGATAAGACATAAGCATCTTTCAGTTTGGCCAGTTTTGCACTAATCATTGAATGTAGCAGCTTTCTCTCATTGAGAGAGACGTTTTAAGCAGATTTGGGCTAGTTTGCAGTTCATTTGAACAGAAGCACTATTTGAACATTAGTGGTCCCAGAAACCTGTAAACTGACAATCTTGAGCATTGCAGCTCTAACATACGTTTTTGTGCATATAACTTCTAACACATTAAAAACTGTCTCACTGCATTGCAAAAAACATTTTATTTCATTAGACATAAGCATTTTTCAGTTTGGCAAGTTTTGCACTAAAACTTTGAATGTAGCAGCTTTCTGTCATTGAGAGAGACTGTTTTAAGCAGATTTGGGCTAGTTTGCAGTTCATTTGAACAGAAGCACTATTTGAACATTAGTGGTCCCAGAAACCTGTAAACTGACAATCTTGAGCATTGAAGCTCTAACATAAGATTTTGTGCATATAACTTCTAACACATTAAAAACTGTTTTACTGCATTGTAAAAAACATTATATTTGATAAGACATAAGCATCTTTCAGTTTGGCCAGTTTTGCACTAATCATTGAATGTAGCAGCTTTCTCTCATTGAGAGAGACGTTATAAGCAGATTTGGGCTAGTTTGCAGTTCATTTGAACATAAGCACTATTTGAACATTAGTGGTCCCAGAAACCTGTAAACTGACAATCTTGAGCATTGCAGCTCTAACATAAGTTTTTGTGCATATAACTTCTAACACATTAAAACCTGTCTCACTGCATTGCAAAAAACATTTTATTTCATTAGACATAATCATCTTTCAGTTTGGCAAGTTTTGCACTAAACATTGAATGTAGCAGCTTTCTCTCATTGTGAGAGAAGGTTTTAAGCAGATTTGGGCTAGTTTGCAGTTCATTTCAACAGAAGCACTATTTGAACATTAGTGGTCCCAGAAACCTGTAAACTGACAATCTTGAGCATTGCAGCTCTAACATAAGTTTTTGTGCATATAACTTCTAACACATTAAAACCTGTCTCACTGCATTGCAAAAAACATTTTATTTCATTAGACATAATCATCTTTCAGTTTGGCAAGTTTTGCACTAAAACATTGAATGTAGCAGCTTTCTGTCATTGAGAGAGACGTTTTAAGCAGATTTGGGCTAGTTTGCAGTTCATTTGAACAGAAGCACTATTTGAACATTAGTGGTCCCAGAAACCTGTAAACTGACAATCTTGAGCATTGCAGCTCTAACATAAGTTTTTGTGCATATAACTTCTAACACATTAAAACCTGTCTCACTGCATTGCAAAAAACATTTTATTTCATTAGACATAATCATCTTTCAGTTTGGCAAGTTTTGCACTAAACATTGAATGTAGCAGCTTTCTCTCATTGAGAGAGACTGTTTTAAGCAGATTTGGGCTAGTTTGCAGTTCATTTGAACAGAAGCACTATTTGAACATTGGTGGTCCCAGAAACCTGTAAACTGACAATCTTGAGCATTGAAGCTCTAACATAAGATTTTGTGCATATAACTTCTAACACATTAAAAACTGTTTTACTGCATTGTAAAAAACATTATATTTGATAAGACATAAGCATCTTTCAGTTTGGCCAGTTTTGCACTAATCATTGAATGTAGCAGCTTTCTCTCATTGAGAGAGACGTTTTAAGCAGATTTGGGCTAGTTTGCAGTTCATTTGAACAGAAGCACTATTTGAACATTAGTGGTCCCAGAAACCTGTAAACTGACAATCTTGAGCATAGCAGCTCTAACATAAGTTTTTGTGCATATAACTTCTAACACATTAAAAACTGTCTCATTGCATTGCAAAAAAACATTTTATTTCATTAGACATAAGCATCTTTCAGTTTGGCAAGTTTTGCACTAAAACATTGAATGTAGCAGCTTTCTGTCATTGAGAGAGACTGTTTTAAGCAGATTTGGGCTAGTTTGCAGTTCATTTGAACAGAAGCACTATTTGAACATTGGTGGTCCCAGAAACCTGTAAACTGACAATCTTGAGCATTGAAGCTCTAACATAAGATTTTGTGCATATAACTTCTAACACATTAAAAACTGTTTTACTGCATTGTAAAAAACATTATATTTGATAAGACATAAGCATCTTTCAGTTTGGCCAGTTTTGCACTAATCATTGAATGTAGCAGCTTTCTCTCATTGAGAGAGACGTTTTAAGCAGATTTGGGCTAGTTTGCAGTTCATTTGAACAGAAGCACTATTTGAACATTAGTGGTCCCAGAAACCTGTAAACTGACAATCTTGAGCATAGCAGCTCTAACATAAGTTTTTGTGCATATAACTTCTAACACATTAAAAACTGTCTCACTGCATTACAAAAAACATTTTATTTCATTAGACATAATCATCTTTCAGTTTGGCAAGTTTTGCACTAAACATTGAATGTAGCAGCTTTCTCTCATTGTGAGAGAAGGTTTTAAGCAGATTTGGGCTAGTTTGCAGTTCATTTGAACAGAAGCACTATTTGAACATTAGTGGTCCCAGAAACCTGTAAACTGACAATCTTGAGCATTGAAGCTCTAACATAAGATTTTGTGCATATAACTTCTAACACATTAAAAACTGTTTTACTGCATTGTAAAAAACATTATATTTGATAAGACATAAGCATCTTTCAGTTTGGCCAGTTTTGCACTAATCATTGAATGTAGCAGCTTTCTCTCATTGAGAGAGACGTTTTAAGCAGATTTGGGCTAGTTTGCAGTTCATTTGAACATAAGCACTATTTGAACATTAGTGGTCCCAGAAACCTGTAAACTGACAATCTTGAGCATAGCAGCTCTAACATAAGTTTTTGTGCATATAACTTCTAACACATTAAAAACTGTCTCTGCATTGCAAAAAACATTTTATTTCATTAGACATAATCATCTTTCAGTTTGGCAAGTTTTGCACTAAACATTCAATGTAGCAGCTTTCTCTCATTGAGAGAGACGGTTTTAAGCAGATTTGGGCTAGTTTGCAGTTCATTTGAACAGAAGCACTATTTGAACATTAGTGGTCCCAGAAGCCTGTAAACTGACAATCTTAAGCATTGAAGCTCTAACATAAGATTTTGTGCATATAACTTCTAACACATTAAAAACTGTCTCACTGCATTGCAAAAAACATTTTATTTCATTAGACATAAGCATCTTTCAGTTTGGCAAGTTTTGCACTAAAACATTGAATGTAGCAGCTTTCTGTCATTGAGAGAGACGTTTTAAGCAGATTTGGGCTAGTTTGCAGTTCATTTGAACAGAAGCACTATTTGAACATTAGTGGTCCCAGAAACCTGTAAACTGACAATCTTGAGCATTGAAGCTCTAACATAAGTTTTTGTGCATATAACTTCTAACACATTAAAAACTGTCTCACTGCATTGCAAAAAACATTTTATTTCATTAGACATAAGCATCTTTCAGTTTGGCAAGTTTTGCACTAAAACATTGAATGTAGCAGCTTTCTGTCATTGAGAGAGACTGTTTTAAGCAGATTTGGGCTAGTTTGCAGTTCATTTGAACAGAAGCACTATTTGAACATTAGTGGTCCCAGAAACCTGTAAACTGACAATCTTGAGCATTGAAGCTCTAACATAAGTTTTTGTGCATATAACTTCTAACACATTAAAAACTGTCTCACTGCATTGCAAAAAACATTTTATTTCATTAGACATAAGCATCTTTCAGTTTGGCAAGTTTTGCACTAAAACATTGAATGTAGCAGCTTTCTGTCATTGAGAGAGACTGTTTTAAGCAGATTTGGGCTAGTTTGCAGTTCATTTGAACAGAAGCACTATTTGAACATTGGTGGTCCCAGAAACCTGTAAACTGACAATCTTGAGCATTGAAGCTCTAACATAAGATTTTGTGCATATAACTTCTAACACATTAAAAACTGTTTTACTGCATTGTAAAAAACATTATATTTGATAAGACATAAGCATCTTTCAGTTTGGCCAGTTTTGCACTAATCATTGAATGTAGCAGCTTTCTCTCATTGAGAGAGACGTTTTAAGCAGATTTGGGCTAGTTTGCAGTTCATTTGAACAGAAGCACTATTTGAACATTAGTGGTCCCAGAAACCTGTAAACTGACAATCTTGAGCATTGAAGCTCTAACATAAGATTTTGTGCATATAACTTCTAACACATTAAAAACTGTTTTACTGCATTGTAAAAAATAATATATTTGATAAGACATAAGCATCTTTCAGGTTTGGCAAGTTTTGCACTAAACATTGAATGTAGCAGCTTTCTGTCATTGAGAGAAACTGTTTTAAGCAGATTTGGGCTAGTTTGCAGTTCATTTGAACAGAAGCACTATTTGAACATTGGTGGTCCCAGAAACCTGTAAACTGACAATCTTGAGCATTGAAGCTCTAACATAAGATTTTGTGCATATAACTTCTAACACATTAAAAACTGTTTTACTGCATTGTAAAAAACATTATATTTGATAAGACATAAGCATCTTTCAGTTTGGCCAGTTTTGCACTAATCATTGAATGTAGCAGCTTTCTCTCATTGAGAGAGACGTTTTAAGCAGATTTGGGCTAGTTTGCAGTTCATTTGAACAGAAGCACTATTTGAACATTAGTGGTCCCAGAAACCTGTAAACTGACAATCTTGAGCATTGAAGCTCTAACATAAGATTTTGTGCATATAACTTCTAAAACATTAAACACTGTTTTACTGCATTGTAAAAACATTACATTTGATAAGACATAAGCATCTTTCAGTTTGGCAAGTTTTGCACTAAACATTGAATGTAGCAGCTTTCTCTCATTGAGAGAGACTGTTTTAAGCAGATTTGGGCTAGGTTGCAGTTCATTTGAACAGAAGCACTATTTGAACATTAGTGGTCCCAGAAACCTGTAAACTGACAATCTTGAGCATTGCAGCTCTAACATACGTTTTTGTGCATATAACTTCTAACACATTAAAAACTGTCTCACTGCATTGCAAAAAAACATTTTATTTCATTAGACATAAGCATTTTTCAGTTTGGCAAGTTTTGCACTAAAACATTGAATGTAGCAGCTTTCTGTCATTGAGAGAGACTGTTTTAAGCAGATTTGGGCTAGGTTGCAGTTCATTTGAACAGAAGCACTATTTGAACATTAGTGGTCCCAGAAACCTGTAAACTGACAATCTTGAGCATTGCAGCTCTAACATAAGTTTTTGTGCATATAACTTCTAACACATTAAAACCTGTCTCACTGCATTGCAAAAAACATTTTATTTCATTAGACATAATCATCTTTCAGTTTGGCAAGTTTTGCACTAAACATTGAATGTAGCAGCTTTCTCTCATTGTGAGAGAAGGTTTTAAGCCGATTTGGGCTAGTTTGCAGTTCATTTCAACAGAAGCACTATTTGAACATTAGTGGTCCCAGAAACCTGTAAACTGACAATCTTGAGCATTGCAGCTCTAACATAAGTTTTTGTGCTTATAACTTCTAACACATTAAAAACTGTCTCACTGCATTGCAAAAAACATTTTATTTCATTAGACATAAGCATCTTTCAGGTTTGGCAAGTTTTGCACTAAAACATTGAATGTAGCAGCTTTCTGTCATTGAGAGAGACTGTTTTAAGCAGATTTGGGCTAGTTTGCAGTTCATTTGAACAGAAGCACTATTTGAACATTGGTGGTCCCAGAAACCTGTAAACTGACAATCTTGAGCATTGAAGCTCTAACATAAGATTTTGTGCATATAACTTCTAACACATTAAAAACTGTTTTACTGCATTGTAAAAAACATTATATTTGATAAGACATAAGCATCTTTCAGTTTGGCCAGTTTTGCACTAATCATTGAATGTAGCAGCTTTCTCTCATTGAGAGAGACGTTTTAAGCAGATTTGGGCTAGTTTGCAGTTCATTTGAACATAAGCACTATTTGAACATTAGTGGTACCAGAAACCTGTAAACTGACAATCTTGAGCATTGAAGCTCTAACATAAGATTTTGTGCATATAACTTCTAACACATTAAAAACTGTTTTACTGCATTGTAAAAAACATTATATTTGATAAGACATAAGCATCTTTCAGTTTGGCCAGTTTTGCACTAATCATTGAATGTAGCAGCTTTCTCTCATTGAGAGAGACGTTTTAAGCAGATTTGGGCTAGTTTGCAGTTCATTTGAACATAAGCACTATTTGAACATTAGTGGTCCCAGAAACCTGTAAACTGACAATCTTGAGCATTGCAGCTCTAACATAAGTTTTTGTGCATATAACTTCTAACACATTAAAACCTGTCTCACTGCATTGCAAAAAACATTTTATTTCATTAGACATAATCATCTTTCAGTTTGGCAAGTTTTGCACTAAACATTGAATGTAGCAGCTTTCTCTCATTGTGAGAGAAGGTTTTAAGCCGATTTGGGCTAGTTTGCAGTTCATTTCAACAGAAGCACTATTTGAACATTAGTGGTCCCAGAAACCTGTAAACTGACAATCTTGAGCATTGCAGCTCTAACATAAGTTTTTGTGCTTATAACTTCTAACACATTAAAAACTGTTTTACTGCATTGTAAAAAATAATATATTTGATAAGACATAAGCATCTTTCAGGTTTGGCAAGTTTTGCACTAAACATTGAATGTAGCAGCTTTCTGTCATTGAGAGAAACTGTTTTAAGCAGATTTGGGCTAGTTTGCAGTTCATTTGAACAGAAGCACTATTTGAACATTGGTGGTCCCAGAAACCTGTAAACTGACAATCTTGAGCATTGAAGCTCTAACATAAGATTTTGTGCATATAACTTCTAACACATTAAAAACTGTTTTACTGCATTGTAAAAAACATTATATTTGATAAGACATAAGCATCTTTCAGTTTGGCCAGTTTTGCACTAATCATTGAATGTAGCAGCTTTCTCTCATTGAGAGAGACGTTTTAAGCAGATTTGGGCTAGTTTGCAGTTCATTTGAACAGAAGCACTATTTGAACATTAGTGGTCCCAGAAACCTGTAAACTGACAATCTTGAGCATTGAAGCTCTAACATAAGATTTTGTGCATATAACTTCTAACACATTAAAAACTGGTTTACTGCATTGTAAAAAACATTATATTTGATAAGACATAAGCATCTTTCAGTTTGGCCAGTTTTGCACTAATCATTGAATGTAGCAGCTTTCTCTCATTGAGAGAGACGTTATAAGCAGATTTGGGCTAGTTTGCAGTTCATTTGAACATAAGCACTATTTGAACATTAGTGGTCCCAGAAACCTGTAAACTGACAATCTTGAGCATTGCAGCTCTAACATAAGTTTTTGTGCATATAACTTCTAACACATTAAAACCTGTCTCACTGCATTGCAAAAAACATTTTATTTCATTAGACATAATCATCTTTCAGTTTGGCAAGTTTTGCACTAAACATTGAATGTAGCAGCTTTCTCTCATTGAGAGAGACGGTTTTAAGCAGATTTGGGCTAGTTTTCAGTTCATTTCAACAGAAGCACTATTTGAACATTAGTGGTCCCAGAAACCTGTAAACTGACAATCTTGAGCATTGAAGCTCTAACATAAGATTTTGTGCATATAACTTCTAACACATTAAACACTGTTTTACTGCATTGTAAAAAACATTACATTTGATAAGACATAAGCATCTTTCAGTTTGGCAAGTTTTGCACTAAACATTGAATGTAGCAGCTTTCTCTCATTGAGAGAGACTGTTTTAAGCAGATTTGGGCTAGGTTGCAGTTCATTTGAACAGAAGCACTATTTGAACATTAGTGGTCCCAGAAACCTGTAAACTGACAATCTTGAGCATTGCAGCTCTAACATACGTTTTTGTGCATATAACTTCTAACACATTAAAAACTGTCTTACTGCATTGCAAAAAACATTTTATTTCATTAGACATAAGCATTTTTCAGTTTGGCAAGTTTTGCACTAAAACATTGAATGTAGCAGCTTTCTGTCATTGAGAGAGACTGTTTTAAGCAGATTTGGGCTAGTTTGCAGTTCATTTGAACAGAAGCACTATTTGAACATTAGTGGTCCCAGAAACCTGTAAACTGACAATCTTGAGCATTGAAGCTCTAACATAAGATTTTGTGCATATAACTTCTAACACATTAAAAACTGGTTTACTGCATTGTAAAAAACATTATATTTGATAAGACATAAGCATCTTTCAGTTTGGCCAGTTTTGCACTAATCATTGAATGTAGCAGCTTTCTCTCATTGAGAGAGACGTTATAAGCAGATTTGGGCTAGTTTGCAGTTCATTTGAACATAAGCACTATTTGAACATTAGTGGTCCCAGAAACCTGTAAACTGACAATCTTGAGCATTGCAGCTCTAACATTAGTTTTTGTGCATATAACTTCTAACACTGTCGTAGGACGGTCAGTACAGTGGCTAAACAGGCAGCAAAAAAAATGTCAAAACTTCAAAAATGTCCATGGAAAAGTTTTCATTTTAATTCAGGGTGCCACAAATTCCAAAAAGGTGCAACAAAGTCCAAAGCAAAAAGTCCATTGTAAATCCAAAACAAAAAGTCCACTGTAAATCCAAGTTTAACTTCAGAAAACAATTAACAAAACAAAAACAAAACTGTTCAAAGTCAATATTTGACAAAAACAAAGAAAAACACAAAGGGAAAAAATAGTTACATGGTTGGCTACTAATCCAACGAAGCACACCTTCCCTCCCCCTTCCAAACATTTCATCTGTTCTTTTATAGTTTTGACCACCTACTTCCTTTTCAAACTGACCAATCATAACTCTTCATCAGTTACTAGCTGTACAATTAATGTTTCACAGTGTACTTACAATCTTACAAACAGTACTTATATAATATATGTAGTTTAACAAGTTACATTAATATTTAGAAACTTTCAAACACATACACCGTCATGACATTTAGGTCTAAATATTCTTAATAGACCAACTCCTCCCCTTCAGGATGTCATATAATCTGTTTCCTGTTCGCGGGCCCCTCCTACTAGGCACTTCCAGGAACCGGTAAGACAAAGAAACAAACATTAATATACAAACAGATTTTGTACAACTTCACCTGCATGCTCCACTTTGATGACAGTCACCATGGAATGTGCACCTTTCATGTGACTGCCACTACAGTAAAACAAACAAAATAAAGATCTTACAAAACCATGTGGAGTGTGGTTCTTTGTATTAGCACATGTGTGCTACATCACATTTCTCCCTTTCACCCCTTCTGGATAGTCTAAATTAGACAAACGGGATAAATAATCAGCGATAAGATTTTTCTTACCCGGGCAGTGCTCAATTGTAAACACATAAGGCTGCAGAGTCAGACACCAGCGCAGTATCCTTGAATTACTGTTCTGCATGGTTTGCATCCATTTCAGTGCACGATGATCAGTTCTTAAGGTGAATTCACGGCCGAGCAAGTAATACCGCAGGGAGTCCACAGCCCATTTAATGGCAAGTCCTTCCTTCTCAATGGTTGAGTATTTCCGCTCTCTTCCAAAGAGTTTTCTGCTCAGGAATATCACCGGCCTCTCCTCATTAGCCTCTCCTTGGGCCAGCACTGCTCCCAGGCCAACATCCGAAGCATCAACCTGTACAATAAATCTTTCAGAGAAATTAGGACTCTGCAGTACTGGTTCATGGCATAACAAGTCTTTAAGTGAATTGAAGGCTTCTTCACACTCACTCGTCCAACAAAATTTAGCAGGACTCTTTTTGGTCAGATCTGTCAGAGGTGTAGCCAGTGATGCAAAGTGGGGAATAAATCGGCGGTACCAACCGATTAAACCAAGAAAGGACCTCACCTGTTTTTTCGTTTGTGGGCGAGTAATGTTTTGGATCGCCTTAAGCTTTTCCACTTGTGGCTTGATCTGTCCATGTCCCAGTAAGTACCCCAAATACCTCACTTCCGTCTGAGCCCATGCACATTTTGTGGTGTTGATCGTGAGCCCAGCTTCCTCAAGCCTCTTCATAATATCAGCCAGATGGCGTAGATGTTCTTGCCAAGACCCACTGTATATCACCACATCATCAAGATATGCGGCTGCATACTGCTCACATCCCGCAAGAACACGGTCCATCAATCTTTGGAACGTGGCCGGTGCTCCATGTAACCCAAAGGGCATGACCGTATACTGATATAACCCTGTGGGAGATCGAAAAGCAGTGTAGGGCTTGCAAGACTGATCAAGGGGCACTTGCCAATATCCTTTACACAAATCTAAAGTAGTCATATAGGATGCTTTACCAAGTCTCTCAATCAACTCGTCAATACGAGGCATTGGATAAGAATCAAAACATGATACACTGTTCAGTTTTCTGAAGTCGGTGCAAAACCGAATTCCTCCATCCTTTTTAGGGACCAGTAGTATGGGACTTGACCACTCACTGTTAGAAGGTTCTATAATCCCCATTTCCAGCATGGCTGCCACTTCAGTCTTTAACTGTTCCACCATCTTCTCCGGGACTCGATAGGGTTTTTGCCGAACAGGAGTAGTGTCTTTCAGGATGATATTGTGCGTGAGGAGCTCGGTACGGCCCGGTCTTTCCTGGAAAAGAGAGGGAAAAGTTTGAAGTACCTCAGTTAGTTGTTGTTGTTGATGATTATTCAAATGTGCAGAACATCCAGGAGCCTTCTGTGGTGATCGGACTGGTTCCATATCGGTTTCATCCTCTTCCTCCACTATAGCCCTCACCATCATCGCTTGGTCTTTAGCATCTGTAGGACCATTGAAATCAGACACCCTCTCCTTGAATTCCCTCAGGAGATTAACATGAAGGACCTGCTTAGGCTGCTTCCTTTCGGGACACAAAATCTCATAGGTTACTGGGCCCAGTTTTCGTGTCACGACATATGGACCCTGCCACTTGGCCAACAATTTGCTGGTACCTGATGGTAGCAGTACCAGAACTTTCTGTCCTGGTTTTAAGTCCCTTTCCCTGGCATGTGTGTTGTACCATACCTTTTGCCTTTGTTGAGCAGCAGACAAATTTTCTCTAGCCATAGTCCTAAAGTTCTCCAACTTGTCTCTCATCTGTAATATATATGAAGCGATACTGCGCTGGGCTGGTTCCTCTGCTGTCCAAGCCTCTTTGAGCACATCCAGGGGGCCACAAACTTGCCTGCCAAACAAAAGCTCAAAGGGGGAGAAACCAGTTGAGCATTGAGGGACCTCTCTATAGGCAAATAGCAAAAAAGGAAGCCATTTATCCCAATCCCTCCCCGACTCATCAACAAACTTCTTAAGCATGTTCTTCAATGTACCGTTGAATCGTTCTACTAAGCCATCTGTTTGAGGGTGAAATGGTGTAGTTCTGATTCCCTTAATGCCTAACTGTTTGTACAGTAGCTTCATCAGTTTAGCCATAAAATTTGTTCCCTGATCAGTGAGAATTTCAGAAGGAACCCCAACTCTTGCAATCAAATCAACTAAACATCTCACAATGTGCTTAACTTGAATTGAACGCAATGGGTACACCTCTGGATACCTAGTAGCATAGTCACAGATCACCAATGCATATTGGTGACCCATACTGCTCTTCACCACTGGACCTATGATATCCATCCCTATACGGTCAAATGGAATCCCAATAATCGGCAGAGGTTGCAGATAACTTCTATCAGCTTTACGCACAGGTGCTACCATTTGACATTCAGAACAAGTTTTACAGTATTCTTGCACATCTTGATACATTTTTGGCCAATAAAATCGTTGACTGACTCGCTCGTATGTTTTCTGTTGGCCTAAATGTCCTGACCAAGGGATGGAATGCCCCAGATGTAAAATCATCTGATGCAGTGTTTTAGGTATTACTAGTCTCGGGTTCTCTATGTCGGCCAGGTACAAAAGATTGTTCTTCAAAATGTACCGGTCGTCCCCCCCTAACTTTGGTACCCCCTCAGGCTTGCCATCTACCTCACACACCTTTTGAAACAGGGGTTGTAGAGTAACATCTGCTTTTTGCAACTCCCTAAAATTATCAGGAATCTGCCAACGGGAGTTAATCAACTCAGATTCAGGGTGGTCAGGAAAATGGGGTAAACTCCCTTGTATCTTATCCTTCCCCCTATGCTTTTCTTGCCGTCTCTGTCTTTTAGTTTTTTTGTCCTTCCCCACACTAGAAAACAAATCATCATCAGCATTAGGAAGGGGTTGCAAACCTTTGGTCTGAGACCGTGTAACCACTGCACACATTTTGGATGCTAAAGTAACCCAATCAGTTAAACAAGGAAAATCTTCCCCGATCACAACATCATAGGCTAGTTTCTCAACCACCCCCACCCTTAACAGGTATGCCTGTTCTTCGATCACTACCGAGACATCAGCAGTAGGATAGATTTTTTTATCCCCATGTACACATCCCAAACATACGGTATCTTCGTAGTTCAACATTTCACCATTCAACAAGTCAGATTTCACCAGAGTTTGTGTACTACCTGTATCAACCAAAGCCTGAGCAGTTTGACCATTAACGGTTACCGTTATGAGGTGACTATGTTTCCCTGTAGATTTTGTCGATTCACCAAAGCACTCATTCCTGGGAACATAACACAAGTTAGTTACTTTGGGTTTTCTTAAGGGACAAAGTGAAGCCTTATGTCCTGGTTGTTGACAATAGAAACAAATGAAAGATGCATTCTAATTTTTCCCAGGCAGTCCCACAGTCTTATCAATAGGTTCCTCCACCTTACCCTTCCCCACAGTCACAGTCCCTTTGATGGTTCGTGGTAGATCTCGATGTGCAGCCATGTACCTCTCAGCCAACCTTGCAGCTTCCTCGCCAGTCTGTGGTTGGTTTTCTTTGACCCAGACTCTCACGTCGGGACGCAATACTCGTAAATACTGTTCCAGTATGACAGTTTCTCCCAACTGTTCTTTGCTCTTCGTTTCGGGTCGCATCCACCTCTTATACAAACCCTTGATGCGATGGTATGACTCTCTTACACTCTCTCCGATTGGTACCGCAAGGCTCCTGAAACGCAGGCGATAGGTCTCCTCAGACACGTTGTATTTGGCCAGGACCGCAGCCTTGATGTCATCATAGGAACCGGAGCGTAGTTCGTCCATACCCGCATAGGCCTCCAAAGCTTTTCCTGTTAATAAAGTTACCATTCGTGCAGCCCACTCATCGGCTGGCCAACCCCACGTTCTAGCAATGCGCTCGAACCGCACAAAGAAGCTCTCCACATCCTCACCTTCTACAAAATCAGGAATTCGTGGTTCATGATAGCGTCTAAAAGGTGCTGCCTGTGGTGCTGCCGGTGGTGCTGCCGGTGGTAGAGGCATAACTGGCATATGGTCTTCAAGTTGGCCTTGAGGAGGTTCTGAAAGGAATGATCTTCTTCCTGCTGCCTGTGGAAGTGTTTTGGGTGTTGGTAATGGGTAGTGAGTATGTTGGCTTAACTGTTCAATTGATTCCCACCCTGTCTTGGGTTTCTGGAACACAGCAGCCTTTAAACCAGTCAATTCATCAAATAGTATCTTTTCATTCCTTTGTTGCTGTTGCATAAACTTCCTCATTTCCAAAAAAAATTCTTGACCTACCCCAATAGTCTCTGCTTCATCACGGGGTGTACTGAATTTACTGGTCTTGGGTCTCACCACAGGTTCAGTTTCAGAATATAAGTCCGTCACAGCTTCTTCAGGTGCCCCAGCCACATAATCCAAATCACCAACCTGAGCTTCAACAGTGTCCTCCTCCCCTTCAGAAAACAGGTTTGGGTGAGCTCGGGTAATCCTTTGAGGGCCTCCTTGTCCTCTAGTAGCCATCTTGAGGTTTGTCGATTCCTTCTACTGCAAGTTACTCCACAAAGACGTTATTTATCCCACTTCTGACACCATTTGTCGTAGGACGGTCAGTACAGTGGCTAAACAGGCAGCAAAAAAAATGTCAAAACTTCAAAAATGTCCATGGAAAAGTTTTCATTTTAATTCAGGGTGCCACAAATTCCAAAAAGGTGCAACAAAGTCCAAAGCAAAAAGTCCATTGTAAATCCAAAACAAAAAGTCCACTGTAAATCCAAGTTTAACTTCAGAAAACAATTAACAAAACAAAAACAAAACTGTTCAAAGTCAATATTTGACAAAAACAAAGAAAAACACAAAGGGAAAAAATAGTTACATGGTTGGCTACTAATCCAACGAAGCACACCTTCCCTCCCCCTTCCAAACATTTCATCTGTTCTTTTATAGTTTTGACCACCTACTTCCTTTTCAAACTGACCAATCATAACTCTTCATCAGTTACTAGCTGTACAATTAATGTTTCACAGTGTACTTACAATCTTACAAACAGTACTTATATAATATATGTAGTTTAACAAGTTACATTAATATTTAGAAACTTTCAAACACATACACCGTCATGACATTTAGGTCTAAATATTCTTAATAGACCAACTCCTCCCCTTCAGGATGTCATATAATCTGTTTCCTGTTCGCGGGCCCCTCCTACTAGGCACTTCCAGGAACCGGTAAGACAAAGAAACAAACATTAATATACAAACAGATTTTGTACAACTTCACCTGCATGCTCCACTTTGATGACAGTCACCATGGAATGTGCACCTTTCATGTGACTGCCACTACAGTAAAACAAACAAAATAAAGATCTTACAAAACCATGTGGAGTGTGGTTCTTTGTATTAGCACATGTGTGCTACATCACAAACACATTAAAACCTGTCTCACTGCATTGCAAAAAACATTTTATTTCATTAGACATAATCATCTTTCAGTTTGGCAAGTTTTGCACTAAACATTGAATGTAGCAGCTTTCTCTCATTGTGAGAGAAGGTTTTAAGCAGATTTGGGCTAGTTTTCAGTTCATTTCAACAGAAGCACTATTTGAACATTAGTGGTCCCAGAAACCTGTAAACTGACAATCTTGAGCATTGAAGCTCTAACATAAGATTTTGTGCATATAACTTCTAACACATTAAACACTGTTTTACTGCATTGTAAAAAACATTACATTTGATAAGACATAATCATCTTTCAGTTTTGCAAGTTTTGCACTAAACATTGAATGTAGCAGCTTTCTCTCATTGTGAGAGAAGGTTTCAAGCAGATTTGGGCTAGTTTGCAGTTCATTTCAACAAAAGCACTATTTGAACATTAGTGGTCCCAGAAACCTGTAAACTGACAATCTTGAGCATAGCAGCTCTAACATAAGTTTTTGTGCATATAACTTCTAACACATTAAAAACTGTCTCACTGCATTGCAAAAAACATTTTATTTCATTAGACATTATCATCTTTCAGTTTGGCAAGTTTTGCACTAAACATTCAATGTAGCAGCTTTCTCTCATTGAGAGAGACGGTTTTAAGCAGATTTGGGCTAGTTTGCAGTTCATTTGAACAGAAGCACTATTTGAACATTAGTGGTCCCAGAAGCCTGTAAACTGACAATCTTGAGCATTGAAGCTCTAACATAAGATTTTGTGCATATAACTTCTAACACATTAAACACTGTTTTACTGCATTGTAAAAAACATTACATTTGATAAGACATAAGCATCTTTCAGTTTGGCAAGTTTAGCACTAAACATTGAATGTAGCAGCTTTCTCTCATTGAGAGAGACGGTTTTAAGCAGATTTGGGCTAGTTTGCAGTTCATTTGAACAGAAGCACTATTTGAACATTAGTGGTCCCAGAAACCTGTAAACTGACAATCTTGAGCATTGAAGCTCTAACATAAGTTTTTGTGCATATAACTTCTAACACATTAAAAACTGTCTCACTGCATTGCAAAAAACATTTTATTTCATTAGACATAAGCATCTTTCAGTTTGGCAAGTTTTGCACTAAAACATTGAATGTAGCAGCTTTCCTTCATTGAGAGAGAGATTTTTTTAAGCAGATTTGGGCTAGTTTGCAGTTCATTTGAACAGAAGCACTATTTGAACATTAGTAGTCCCAGAAACCTGTAAACTGACAATCTTGAGCATTGCAGCTCTAACATAAGTTTTTGTGCTTATAACTTCTAACACATTAAAAACTGTTTTACTGCATTGTAAAAAATAATATATTTGATAAGACATAAGCATCTTTCAGGTTTGGCAAGTTTTGCACTAAACATTGAATGTAGCAGCTTTCTGTCATTGAGAGAGACTGTTTTAAGCAGATTTGGGCTAGTTTGCAGTTCATTTGAACAGAAGCACTATTTGAACATTAGTAGTCCCAGAAACCTGTAAACTGACAATCTTGAGCATTGAAGCTCTAACATAAGATTTTGTGCATATAACTTCTAACACATTAAAAACTGTTTTACTGCATTGTAAAAAACATTATATTTGATAAGACATAAGCATCTTTCAGTTTGGCCAGTTTTGCACTAATCATTGAATGTAGCAGCTTTCTCTCATTGAGAGAGACGTTTTAAGCAGATTTGGGCTAGTTTGCAGTTCATTTGAACATAAGCACTATTTGAACATTAGTGGTCCCAGAAACCTGTAAACTGACAATCTTGAGCATTGCAGCTCTAACATAAGTTTTTGTGCATATAACTTCTAACACATTAAAACCTGTCTCACTGCATTGCAAAAAACATTTTATTTCATTAGACATAATCATCTTTCAGTTTGGCAAGTTTTGCACTAAACATTGAATGTAGCAGCTTTCTCTCATTGTGAGAGAAGGTTTTAAGCCGATTTGGGCTAGTTTGCAGTTCATTTCAACAGAAGCACTATTTGAACATTAGTGGTCCCAGAAACCTGTAAACTGACAATCTTGAGCATTGCAGCTCTAACATAAGTTTTTGTGCTTATAGCTTCTAACACATTAAAAACTGTCTCACTGCATTGCAAAAAACATTTTATTTCATTAGACATAAGCATCTTTCAGGTTTGGCAAGTTTTGCACTAAAACATTGAATGTAGCAGCTTTCTGTCATTGAGAGAGACTGTTTTAAGCAGATTTGGGCTAGTTTGCAGTTCATTTGAACAGAAGCACTATTTGAACATTAGTGGTACCAGAAACCTGTAAACTGACAATCTTGAGCATTGAAGCTCTAACATAAGATTTTGTGCATATAACTTCTAACACATTAAAAACTGTTTTACTGCATTGTAAAAAACATTATATTTGATAAGACATAAGCATCTTTCAGTTTGGCCAGTTTTGCACTAATCATTGAATGTAGCAGCTTTCTCTCATTGAGAGAGACGTTTTAAGCAGATTTGGGCTAGTTTGCAGTTCATTTGAACATAAGCACTATTTGAACATTAGTGGTACCAGAAACCTGTAAACTGACAATCTTGAGCATTGAAGCTCTAACATAAGATTTTGTGCATATAACTTCTAACACATTAAAAACTGTTTTACTGCATTGTAAAAAACATTATATTTGATAAGACATAAGCATCTTTCAGTTTGGCCAGTTTTGCACTAATCATTGAATGTAGCAGCTTTCTCTCATTGAGAGAGACGTTTTAAGCAGATTTGGGCTAGTTTGCAGTTCATTTGAACATAAGCACTATTTGAACATTAGTGGTCCCAGAAACCTGTAAACTGACAATCTTGAGCATAGCAACTCTAACATAAGTTTTTGTGCATATAACTTCTAACACATTAAAAACTGTCTCACTGCATTGCAAAAAACATTTTATTTCATTAGACATAATCATCTTTCAGTTTGGCAAGTTTTGCACTAAACATTCAATGTAGCAGCTTTCTCTCATTGAGAGAGACGGTTTTAAGCAGATTTGGGCTAGTTTGCAGTTCATTTGAACAGAAGCACTATTTGAACATTAGTGGTCCCAGAAGCCTGTAAACTGACAATCTTGAGCATTGAAGCTCTAACATAAGATTTTGTGCATATAACTTCTAACACATTAAACACTGTTTTACTGCATTGTAAAAAACATTACATTTGATAAGACATAAGCATCTTTCAGTTTGGCAAGTTTAGCACTAAACATTGAATGTAGCAGCTTTCTCTCATTGAGAGAGACGGTTTTAAGCAGATTTGGGCTAGTTTGCAGTTCATTTGAACAGAAGCACTATTTGAACATTAGTGGTCCCAGAAACCTGTAAACTGACAATCTTGAGCATTGAAGCTCTAACATAAGTTTTTGTGCATATAACTTCTAACACATTAAAAACTGTCTCACTGCATTGCAAAAAACATTTTATTTCATTAGACATAAGCATCTTTCAGTTTGGCAAGTTTTGCACTAAAACATTGAATGTAGCAGCTTTTCTTCATTGAGAGAGAGATTTTTTTAAGCAGATTTGGGCTAGTTTGCAGTTCATTTGAACAGAAGCACTATTTGAACATTGGTGGTCCCAGAAACCTGTAAACTGACAATCTTGAGCATTGAAGCTCTAACATAAGATTTTGTGCATATAACTTCTAACACATTAAAAACTGTTTTACTGCATTGTAAAAAACATTATATTTGATAAGACATAAGCATCTTTCAGTTTGGCCAGTTTTGCACTAATCATTGAATGTAGCAGCTTTCTCTCATTGAGAGAGACGTTTTAAGCAGATTTGGGCTAGTTTGCAGTTCATTTGAACAGAAGCACTATTTGAACATTAGTGGTCCCAGAAACCTGTAAACTGACAATCTTGAGCATTGAAGCTCTAACATAAGATTTTGTGCATATAACTTCTAACACATTAAACACTGTTTTACGGCATTGTAAAAAACATTATATTTGATAAGACATAATCATCTTTCAGTTTGGCCAGTTTTGCACTAATCATTGAATGTAGCAGCTTTCTCTCATTGAGAGAGACGTTATAAGCAGATTTGGGCTAGTTTGCAGTTCATTTGAACATAAGCACTATTTGAACATTAGTGGTCCCAGAAACCTGTAAACTGACAATCTTGAGCATTGCAGCTCTAACATAAGTTTTTGTGCATATAACTTCTAACACATTAAAACCTGTCTCACTGCATTGCAAAAAACATTTTATTTCATTAGACATAATCATCTTTCAGTTTGGCAAGTTTTGCACTAAAACATTGAATGTAGCAGCTTTCTGTCATTGAGAGAGACTGTTTTAAGCAGATTTGGGCTAGTTGCAGTTCATTTGAACAGAAGCACTATTTGAACATTAGTGGTCCCAGAAACCTGTAAACTGACAATCTTGAGCATTGAAGCTCTAACATAAGATTTTGTGCATATAACTTCTAACACATTAAAAACTGTTTTACTGCATTGTAAAAAACATTATATTTGATAAGACATAAGCATCTTTCAGTTTGGCCAGTTTTGCACTAAACATTGAATGTAGCAGCTTTCTCTCATTGAGAGAGACTGTTTTAAGCAGATTTGGGCTAGGTTGAAGTTCATTTGAACAGAAGCACTATTTGAACATTAGTGGTCCCAGAAACCTGTAAACTGACAATCTTGAGCATTGCAGCTCTAACATACGTTTTTGTGCATATAACTTCTAACACATTAAAAACTGTCTCACTGCATTGCAAAAAAACATTTTATTTCATTAGACATAAGCATTTTTCAGTTTGGCAAGTTTTGCACTAAAACATTGAATGTAGCAGCTTTCTGTCATTGAGAGAGACTGTTTTAAGCAGATTTGGGCTAGTTGCAGTTCATTTGAACAGAAGCACTATTTGAACATTAGTGGTCCCAGAAACCTGTAAACTGACAATCTTGAGCATTGAAGCTCTAACATAAGATTTTGTGCATATAACTTCTAACACATTAAAAACTGTTTTACTGCATTGTAAAAAACATTATATTTGATAAGACATAAGCATTTTTCAGTTTGGCAAGTTTTGCACTAAAACATTGAATGTAGCAGCTTTCTGTCATTGAGAGAGACTGTTTTAAGCAGATTTGGGCTAGTTGCAGTTCATTTGAACAGAAGCACTATTTGAACATTAGTGGTCCCAGAAACCTGTAAACTGACAATCTTGAGCATTGAAGCTCTAACATAAGATTTTGTGCATATAACTTCTAACACATTAAAAACTGTTTTACTGCATTGTAAAAAACATTATATTTGATAAGACATAAGCATCTTTCAGTTTGGCCAGTTTTGCACTAATCATTGAATGTAGCAGCTTTCTCTCATTGAGAGAGACGTTTTAAGCAGATTTGGGCTAGTTTGCAGTTCATTTGAACATAAGCACTATTTGAACATTAGTGGTCCCAGAAACCTGTAAACTGACAATCTTGAGCATTGAAGCTCTAACATAAGATTTTGTGCATATAACTTCTAACACATTAAAAACTGTCTCACTGCATTGCAAAAAAACATTTTATTTCATTAGACATAATCATCTTTCAGTTTGGCAAGTTTTGCACTAAACATTCAATGTAGCAGCTTTCTCTCATTGAGAGAGACGGTTTTAAGCAGATTTGGGCTAGTTTGCAGTTCATTTGAACAGAAGCACTATTTGAACATTAGTGGTCCCAGAAACCTGTAAACTGACAATCTTGAGCATTGAAGCACTAACATAAGATTTTGTGCATATAACTTCTAACACATTAAACACTGTTTTACTGCATTGTAAAAAACATTACATTTGATAAGACATAAGCATCTTTCAGTTTGGCAAGTTTTGCACTAAACATTGAATGTAGCAGCTTTCTCTCATTGAGAGAGACTGTTTTAAGCAGATTTGGGCTAGGTTGCAGTTAATTTGAACAGAAGCACTATTTGAACATTAGTGGTCCCAGAAACCTGTAAACTGACAATCTTGAGCATTGAAGCTCTAACATAAGATTTTGTGCATATAACTTCTAACACATTAAACACTGTTTTACTGCATTGTAAAAACATTACATTTGATAAGACATAAGCATCTTTCAGTTTGGCAAGTTTTGCACTAAACATTGAATGTAGCAGCTTTCTCTCATTGAGAGAGACTGTTTTAAGCAGATTTGGGCTAGGTTGCATTTCATTTGAACAGAAGCACTATTTGAACATTAGTGGTCCCAGAAACCTGTAAACTGACAATCTTGAGCATTGCAGCTCTAACATACGTTTTTGTGCATATAACTTCTAACACATTAAAAACTGTCTCACTGCATTGCAAAAAAAACATTTTATTTTATTAGACATAAGCATTTTTCAGTTTGGCAAGTTTTGCACTAAAACATTGAATGTAGCAGCTTTCTGTCATTGAGAGAGACTGTTTTAAGCAGATTTGGGCTAGTTGCAGTTCATTTGAACAGAAGCACTATTTGAACATTAGTGGTCCCAGAAACCTGTAAACTGACAATCTTGAGCATTGAAGCTCTAACATAAGATTTTGTGCATATAACTTCTAACACATTAAAAACTGTTTTACTGCATTGTAAAAAACATTATATTTGATAAGACATAAGCATCTTTCAGTTTGGCCAGTTTTGCACTAATCATTGAATGTAGCAGCTTTCTCTCATTGAGAGAGACGTTTTAAGCAGATTTGGGCTAGTTTGCAGTTCATTTGAACATAAGCACTATTTGAACATTAGTGGTCCCAGAAACCTGTAAACTGACAATCTTGAGCATAGCAGCTCTAACATAAGTTTTTGTGCATATAACTTCTAACACATTAAAAACTGTCTCACTGCATTGCAAAAAAACATTTTATTTCATTAGACATAATCATCTTTCAGTTTGGCAAGTTTTGCACTAAACATTCAATGTAGCAGCTTTCTCTCATTGAGAGAGACGGTTTTAAGCAGATTTGGGCTAGTTTGCAGTTCATTTGAACAGAAGCACTATTTGAACATTAGTGGTCCCAGAAACCTGTAAACTGACAATCTTGAGCATTGAAGCTCTAACATAAGATTTTGTGCATATAACTTCTAACACATTAAAAACTGTCTCACTGCATTGCAAAAAACATTTTATTTGATAAGACATAAGCATCTTTCAGTTTGGCCAGTTTTGCACTAATCATTGAATGTAGCAGCTTTCTCTCATTGAGAGAGACGTTTTAAGCAGATTTGGGCTAGTTTGCAGTTCATTTGAACATAAGCACTATTTGAACATTAGTGGTCCCAGAAACCTGTAAACTGACAATCTTGAGCATTGAAGCTCTAACATAAGATTTTGTGCATATAACTTCTAACACATTAAAAACTGTCTCACTGCATTGCAAAAAAACATTTTATTTCATTAGACATAATCATCTTTCAGTTTGGCAAGTTTTGCACTAAACATTCAATGTAGCAGCTTTCTCTCATTGAGAGAGACGGTTTTAAGCAGATTTGGGCTAGTTTGCAGTTCATTTGAACAGAAGCACTATTTGAACATTAGTGGTCCCAGAAACCTGTAAACTGACAATCTTGAGCATTGAAGCACTAACATAAGATTTTGTGCATATAACTTCTAACACATTAAACACTGTTTTACTGCATTGTAAAAAACATTACATTTGATAAGACATAAGCATCTTTCAGTTTGGCAAGTTTTGCACTAAACATTGAATGTAGCAGCTTTCTCTCATTGAGAGAGACTGTTTTAAGCAGATTTGGGCTAGGTTGCAGTTAATTTGAACAGAAGCACTATTTGAACATTAGTGGTCCCAGAAACCTGTAAACTGACAATCTTGAGCATTGAAGCTCTAACATAAGATTTTGTGCATATAACTTCTAACACATTAAACACTGTTTTACTGCATTGTAAAAACATTACATTTGATAAGACATAAGCATCTTTCAGTTTGGCAAGTTTTGCACTAAACATTGAATGTAGCAGCTTTCTCTCATTGAGAGAGACTGTTTTAAGCAGATTTGGGCTAGGTTGCATTTCATTTGAACAGAAGAACTATTTGAACATTAGTGGTCCCAGAAACCTGTAAACTGACAATCTTGAGCATTGCAGCTCTAACATACGTTTTTGTGCATATAACTTCTAACACATTAAAAACTGTCTCACTGCATTGCAAAAAAAACATTTTATTTTATTAGACATAAGCATTTTTCAGTTTGGCAAGTTTTGCACTAAAACATTGAATGTAGCAGCTTTCTGTCATTGAGAGAGACTGTTTTAAGCAGATTTGGGCTAGTTGCAGTTCATTTGAACAGAAGCACTATTTGAACATTAGTGGTCCCAGAAACCTGTAAACTGACAATCTTGAGCATTGAAGCTCTAACATAAGATTTTGTGCATATAACTTCTAACACATTAAAAACTGTTTTACTGCATTGTAAAAAACATTATATTTGATAAGACATAAGCATCTTTCAGTTTGGCCAGTTTTGCACTAATCATTGAATGTAGCAGCTTTCTCTCATTGAGAGAGACGGTTTTAAGCAGATTTGGGCTAGTTTGCAGTTCATTTGAACAGAAGCACTATTTGAACATTAGTGGTCCCAGAAACCTGTAAACTGACAATCTTGAGCATTGAAGCTCTAACATAAGATTTTGTGCATATAACTTCTAACACATTAAAAACTGTCTCACTGCATTGCAAAAAAACATTTTATTTCATTAGACATAATCATCTTTCAGTTTGGCAAGTTTTGCACTAAACATTCAATGTAGCAGCTTTCTCTCATTGAGAGAGACTGTTTTAAGCAGATTTGGGCTAGTTGCAGTTCATTTGAACAGAAGCACTATTTGAACATTAGTGGTCCCAGAAACCTGTAAACTGACAATCTTGAGCATTGAAGCTCTAACATAAGATTTTGTGCATATAACTTCTAACACATTAAAAACTGGTTTACTGCATTGTAAAAAACATTATATTTGATAAGACATAAGCATCTTTCAGTTTGGCCAGTTTTGCACTAATCATTGAATGTAGCAGCTTTCTCTCATTGAGAGAGACGTTATAAGCAGATTTGGGCTAGTTTGCAGTTCATTTGAACATAAGCACTATTTGAACATTAGTGGTCCCAGAAACCTGTAAACTGACAATCTTGAGCATTGCAGCTCTAACATAAGTTTTTGTGCATATAACTTCTTATACATTAAAACCTGTCTCACTGCATTGCAAAAAACATTATATTTGATAAGACATAAGCATCTTTCAGTTTGGCAAGTTTTGCACTAAACATTGAATGTAAGCAGCTTTCTCTCATTGAGAGAGACGTTATAAGCAGATTTGGGCTAGTTTGCAGTTCATTTGAACATAAGCACTATTTGAACATTAGTGGTCCCAGAAACCTGTAAACTGACAATCTTGAGCATTGCAGCTCTAACATAAGTTTTTGTGCATATAACTTCTAACACATTAAAACCTGTCTCACTGCATTGCAAAAAACATTTTATTTCATTAGACATAATCATCTTTCAGTTTGGCAAGTTTTGCACTAAACATTGAATGTAGCAGCTTTCTCTCATTGAGAGAGACGTTTTAAGCAGATTTGGGCTAGTTTGCAGTTCATTTGAACAGAAGCACTATTTGAACATCAGTGGTCCCAGAAACCTGTAAACTGACAATCTTGAGCATTGAAGCGCTAACATAAGATTTTGTGCATATAACTTCTAACACATTAAAAACTGTTTTACTGCATTGTAAAAAAACATTATATTTGATAAGACATAAGCATCTTTCAGTTTGGCAAGTTTTGCACTAAACATTGAATGTAGCAGCTTTCTCTCATTGTGAGAGAAGGTTTTAAGCAGATTTGGGCTAGTTTGCAGTTCATTTCAACAAAAGCACTATTTGAACATTAGTGGTCCCAGAAACCTGTAAACTGACAATCTTGAGCGTTGAAGCTCTAACATAAGTTTTTGTGCATATAACTTCTAACACATTAAAAACTGTCTCACTGCATTGCAAAAAACATTTTATTTCATTAGACATAAGCATCTTTCAGTTTGGCAAGTTTTGCACTAAACATTGAATGTAGCCGCTTTCTGTCATTGAGAGAGATGTTTTAAGCAGATTTGGGCTAGTTTGCAGTTCATTTGAACAGAAGCACTATTTGAACATTAGTGGTCCCAGAAACCTGTAAACTGACAATCTTGAGCATTGAAGCTCTAACATAAGATTTTGTGCATATAACTTCTAACACATTAAAAACTGTTTTACTGCATTGTAAAAAACATTACATTTGATAAGACATAAGCATCTTTCAGTTTGGCCAGTTTTGCACTAATCATTGAATGTAGCAGCTTTCTCTCATTGAGAGAGACGTTTTAAGCAGATTTGGGCTAGTTTGCAGTTCATTTGAACATAAGCACTATTTGAACATTAGTGGTCCCAGAAACCTGAAAACTGACAATCTTGAGCATAGCAGCTCTAACATAAGTTTTTGTGCATATAACTTCTAACACATTAAAACCTGTCTCACTGCATTGCAAAAAAACATTTTATTTCATTAGACATAAGCATCTTTCAGTTTGGCAAGTTTTGCACTAAAACATTGAATGTAGCAGCTTTCTGTCATTGAGAGAGACTGTTTTAAGCAGATTTGGGCTAGTTTGCAGTTCATTTGAACAGAAGCACTATTTGAACATTAGTGGTCCCAGAAACCTGTAAACTGACAATCTTGAGCATTGAAGCTCTAACATAAGTTTTTGTGCATATAACTTCTAACACATTAAAAACTGTCTCACTGCATTGCAAAAAACATTTTATTTCATTAGACATAAGCATCTTTCAGTTTGGCAAGTTTTGCACTAAAACATTGAATGTAGCAGCTTTCTGTCATTGAGAGAGACTGTGTTAAGCAGATTTGGGCTAGTTTGCAGTTCATTTGAACAGAAGCACTATTTGAACATTGGTGGTCCCAGAAACCTGTAAACTGACAATCTTGAGCATTGAAGCTCTAACATAAGATTTTGTGCATATAACTTCTAACACATTAAAAACTGTTTTACTGCATTGTAAAAAACATTATATTTGATAAGACATAAGCATCTTTCAGTTTGGCCAGTTTTGCACTAATCATTGAATGTAGCAGCTTTCTCTCATTGAGAGAGACGTTTTAAGCAGATTTGGGCTAGTTTGCAGTTCATTTGAACAGAAGCACTATTTGAACATTAGTGGTCCCAGAAACCTGTAAACTGACAATCTTGAGCATTGAAGCTCTAACATAAGATTTTGTGCATATAACTTCTAACACATTAAAAACTGTCTCACTGCATTGCAAAAAAACATTTTATTTCATTAGACATAAGCATCTTTCAGTTTGGCAAGTTTTGCACTAAAACATTGAATGTAGCAGCTTTCTGTCATTGAGAGAGACTGTTTTAAGCAGATTTGGGCTAGTTTGCAGTTCATTTGAACAGAAGCACTATTTGAACATTAGTGGTCCCAGAAACCTGTAAACTGACAATCTTGAGCATTGAAGCTCTAACATAAGTTTTTGTGCATATAACTTCTAACACATTAAAAACTGTCTCACTGCATTGCAAAAAACATTTTATTTCATTAGACATAAGCATCTTTCAGTTTGGCAAGTTTTGCACTAAAACATTGAATGTAGCAGCTTTCTGTCATTGAGAGAGACTGTGTTAAGCAGATTTGGGCTAGTTTGCAGTTCATTTGAACAGAAGCACTATTTGAACATTGGTGGTCCCAGAAACCTGTAAACTGACAATCTTGAGCATTGAAGCTCTAACATAAGATTTTGTGCATATAACTTCTAACACATTAAAAACTGTTTTACTGCATTGTAAAAAAACATTATATTTGATAAGACATAAGCATCTTTCAGTTTGGCCAGTTTTGCACTAATCATTGAATGTAGCAGCTTTCTCTCATTGAGAGAGACGTTTTAAGCAGATTTGGGCTAGTTTGCAGTTAATTTGAACAGAAGCACTATTTGAACATTAGTGGTCCCAGAAACCTGTAAACTGACAATCTTGAGCATTGAAGCTCTAACATAAGATTTTGTGCATATAACTTCTAACACATTAAACACTGTTTTACTGCATTGTAAAAACATTACATTTGATAAGACATAAGCATCTTTAAGTTTGGCAAGTTTTGCACTAAACATTGAATGTAGCAGCTTTCTCTCATTGAGAGAGACTGTTTTAAGCAGATTTGGGCTAGGTTGCAGTTCATTTGAACAGAAGCACTATTTGAACATTAGTGGTCCCAGAAACCTGTAAACTGACAATCTTGAGCATTGCAGCTCTAACATACGTTTTTGTGCATATAACTTCTAACACATTAAAAACTGTCTCACTGCATTGCAAAAAAAACATTTTATTTAATTAGACATAAGCATTTTTCAGTTTGGCAAGTTTTGCACTAAAACATTGAATGTAGCAGCTTTCTGTCATTGAGAGAGACTGTTTTAAGCAGATTTGGGCTAGTTGCAGTTCATTTGAACAGAAGCACTATTTGAACATTAGTGGTCCCAGAAACCTGTAAACTGACAATCTTGAGCATTGAAGCTCTAACATAAGATTTTGTGCATATAACTTCTAACACATTAAAAACTGTTTTACTGCATTGTAAAAAACATTATATTTGATAAGACATAAGCATCTTTCAGTTTGGCCAGTTTTGCACTAATCATTGAATGTAGCAGCTTTCTCTCATTGAGAGAGACGTTTTAAGCAGATTTGGGCTAGTTTGCAGTTCATTTGAACATAAGCACTATTTGAACATTAGTGGTCCCAGAAACCTGTAAACTGACAATCTTGAGCATAGCAGCTCTAACATAAGTTTTTGTGCATATAACTTCTAACACATTAAAAACTGTCTCACTGCATTGCAAAAAAACATTTTATTTCATTAGACATAATCATCTTTCAGTTTGGCAAGTTTTGCACTAAACATTCAATGTAGCAGCTTTCTCTCATTGAGAGAGACGGTTTTAAGCAGATTTGGGCTAGTTTGCAGTTCATTTGAACAGAAGCACTATTTGAACATTAGTGGTCCCAGAAACCTGTAAACTGACAATCTTGAGCATTGAAGCTCTAACATAAGTTTTTGTGCATATAACTTCTAACACATTAAAAACTGTCTCACTGCATTGCAAAAAACATTTTATTTCATTAGACATAAGCATCTTTCAGTTTGGCAAGTTTTGCACTAAAACATTGAATGTAGCAGCTTTCCTTCATTGAGAGAGAGATTTTTTTAAGCAGATTTGGGCTAGTTTGCAGTTCATTTGAACATAAGCACTATTTGAACATTAGTGGTCCCAGAAACCTGTAAACTGACAATCTTGAGCATAGCAGCTCTAACATAAGTTTTTGTGCATATAACTTCTAACACATTAAAAACTGTCTCACTGCATTGCAAAAAACATTTTATTTCATTAGACATAATCATCTTTCAGTTTGGCAAGTTTTGCACTAAACATTCAATGTAGCAGCTTTCTCTCATTGAGAGAGACGGTTTTAAGCAGATTTGGGCTAGTTTGCAGTTCATTTGAACAGAAGCACTATTTGAACATTAGTGGTCCCAGAAACCTGTAAACTGACAATCTTGAGCATTGAAGCTCTAACATAAGATTTTGTGCATATAACTTCTAACACATTAAACACTGTTTTACTGCATTGTAAAAAACATTACATTTGATAAGACATAAGCATCTTTCAGTTTGGCAAGTTTAGCACTAAACATTGAATGTAGCAGCTTTCTCTCATTGAGAGAGACGGTTTTAAGCAGATTTGGGCTAGTTTGCAGTTCATTTGAACAGAAGCACTATTTGAACATTAGTGGTCCCAGAAACCTGTAAACTGACAATCTTGAGCATTGAAGCTCTAACATAAGTTTTTGTGCATATAACTTCTAACACATTAAAACCTGTCTCACTGCATTGCAAAAAACATTTTATTTCATTAGACATAATCATCTTTCAGTTTGGCAAGTTTTGCACTAAAACATTGAATGTAGCAGCTTTCTGTCATTGAGAGAGACTGTTTTAAGCAGATTTGGGCTAGTTGCAGTTCATTTGAACAGAAGCACTATTTGAACATTAGTGGTCCCAGAAACCTGAAAACTGACAATCTTGAGCATAGCAGCTCTAACATAAGTTTTTGTGCATATAACTTCTAACACATTAAAACCTGTCTCACTGCATTGCAAAAAAACATTTTATTTCATTAGACATAAGCATATTTCAGTTTGGCAAGTTTTGCACTAAAACATTGAATGTAGCAGCTTTCTGTCATTGAGAGAGACTGTTTTAAGCAGATTTGGGCTAGTTTGCAGTTCATTTGAACAGAAGCACTATTTGAACATTAGTGGTCCCAGAAACCTGTAAACTGACAATCTTGAGCATTGAAGCTCTAACATAAGTTTTTGTGCATATAACTTCTAACACATTAAAAACTGTCTCACTGCATTGCAAAAAACATTTTATTTCATTAGACATAAGCATCTTTCAGTTTGGCAAGTTTTGCACTAAAACATTGAATGTAGCAGCTTTCTGTCATTGAGAGAGACTGTGTTAAGCAGATTTGGGCTAGTTTGCAGTTCATTTGAACAGAAGCACTATTTGAACATTGGTGGTCCCAGAAACCTGTAAACTGACAATCTTGAGCATTGAAGCTCTAACATAAGATTTTGTGCATATAACTTCTAACACATTAAAAACTGTTTTACTGCATTGTAAAAAACATTATATTTGATAAGACATAAGCATCTTTCAGTTTGGCCAGTTTTGCACTAATCATTGAATGTAGCAGCTTTCTCTCATTGAGAGAGACGTTTTAAGCAGATTTGGGCTAGTTTGCAGTTCATTTGAACAGAAGCACTATTTGAACATTAGTGGTCCCAGAAACCTGTAAACTGACAATCTTGAGCATTGAAGCTCTAACATAAGATTTTGTGCATATAACTTCTAACACATTAAACACTGTTTTACTGCATTGTAAAAAACATTACATTTGATAAGACATAAGCATCTTTCAGTTTGGCAAGTTTTGCACTAAACATTGAATGTAGCAGCTTTCTCTCATTGAGAGAGACTGTTTTAAGCAGATTTGGGCTAGGTTGCAGTTCATTTGAACAGAAGCACTATTTGAACATTAGTGGTCCCAGAAACCTGTAAACTGACAATCTTGAGCATTGCAGCTCTAACATACGTTTTTGTGCATATAACTTCTAACACATTAAAAACTGTCTCACTGCATTGCAAAAAAACATTTTATTTCATTAGACATAAGCATTTTTCAGTTTGGCAAGTTTTGCACTAAAACATTGAATGTAGCAGCTTTCTGTCATTGAGAGAGACTGTTTTAAGCAGATTTGGGCTAGTTGCAGTTCATTTGAACAGAAGCACTATTTGAACATTAGTGGTCCCAGAAACCTGTAAACTGACAATCTTGAGCATTGAAGCTCTAACATAAGATTTTGTGCATATAACTTCTAACACATTAAAAACTGTTTTACTGCATTGTAAAAAACATTATATTTGATAAGACATAAGCATCTTTCAGTTTGGCCAGTTTTGCACTAATCATTGAATGTAGCAGCTTTCTCTCATTGAGAGAGACGTTTTAAGCAGATTTGGGCTAGTTTGCAGTTCATTTGAACATAAGCACTATTTGAACATTAGTGGTCCCAGAAACCTGTAAACTGACAATCTTGAGCATTGAAGCTCTAACATAAGATTTTGTGCATATAACTTCTAACACATTAAAAACTGTCTCACTGCATTGCAAAAAAAGATTTTATTTCATTAGACATAAGCATCTTTCAGTTTGGCAAGTTTTGCACTAAAACATTGAATGTAGCAGCTTTCTGTCATTGAGAGAGACTGTTTTAAGCAGATTTGGGCTAGTTTGCAGTTCATTTGAACAGAAGCACTATTTGAACATTAGTGGTCCCAGAAACCTGTAAACTGACAATCTTGAGCATTGAAGCTCTAACATAAGTTTTTGTGCATATAACTTCTAACACATTAAAAACTGTCTCACTGCATTGCAAAAAACATTTTATTTCATTAGACATAAGCATCTTTCAGTTTGGCAAGTTTTGCACTAAAACATTGAATGTAGCAGCTTTCTGTCATTGAGAGAGACTGTGTTAAGCAGATTTGGGCTAGTTTGCAGTTCATTTGAACAGAAGCACTATTTGAACATTGGTGGTCCCAGAAACCTGTAAACTGACAATCTTGAGCATTGAAGCTCTAACATAAGATTTTGTGCATATAACTTCTAACACATTAAAAACTGTTTTACTGCATTGTAAAAAACATTATATTTGATAAGACATAAGCATCTTTCAGTTTGGCCAGTTTTGCACTAATCATTGAATGTAGCAGCTTTCTCTCATTGAGAGAGACGTTTTAAGCAGATTTGGGCTAGTTTGCAGTTCATTTGAACAGAAGCACTATTTGAACATTAGTGGTCCCAGAAACCTGTAAACTGACAATCTTGAGCATTGAAGCTCTAACATAAGATTTTGTGCATATAACTTCTAACACATTAAAAACTGTCTCACTGCATTGCAAAAAAACATTTTATTTCATTAGACATAAGCATTTTTCAGTTTGGCAAGTTTTGCACTAAAACATTGAATGTAGCAGCTTTCTGTCATTGAGAGAGACTGTTTTAAGCAGATTTGGGCTAGTTGCAGTTCATTTGAACAGAAGCACTATTTGAACATTAGTGGTCCCAGAAACCTGTAAACTGACAATCTTGAGCATTGAAGCTCTAACATAAGATTTTGTGCATATAACTTCTAACACATTAAAAACTGTTTTACTGCATTGTAAAAAACATTATATTTGATAAGACATAAGCATCTTTCAGTTTGGCCAGTTTTACACTAAACATTGAATGTAGCAGCTTTCTCTCATTGAGAGAGACTGTTTTAAGCAGATTTGGGCTAGGTTGCAGTTCATTTGAACAGAAGCACTATTTGAACATTAGTGGTCCCAGAAACCTGTAAACTGACAATCTTGAGCATTGCAGCTCTAACATACGTTTTTGTGCATATAACTTCTAACACATTAAAAACTGTCTCACTGCATTGCAAAAAAACATTTTATTTCATTAGACATAAGCATTTTTCAGTTTGGCAAGTTTTGCACTAAAACATTGAATGTAGCAGCTTTCTGTCATTGAGAGAGACTGTTTTAAGCAGATTTGGGCTAGTTGCAGTTCATTTGAACAGAAGCACTATTTGAACATTAGTGGTCCCAGAAACCTGTAAACTGACAATCTTGAGCATTGAAGCTCTAACATAAGATTTTGTGCATATAACTTCTAACACATTAAAAACTGTTTTACTGCATTGTAAAAAACATTATATTTGATAAGACATAAGCATTTTTCAGTTTGGCAAGTTTTGCACTAAAACATTGAATGTAGCAGCTTTCTGTCATTGAGAGAGACTGTTTTAAGCAGATTTGGGCTAGTTGCAGTTCATTTGAACAGAAGCACTATTTGAACATTAGTGGTCCCAGAAACCTGTAAACTGACAATCTTGAGCATTGAAGCTCTAACATAAGATTTTGTGCATATAACTTCTAACACATTAAAAACTGTTTTACTGCATTGTAAAAAACATTATATTTGATAAGACATAAGCATCTTTCAGTTTGGCCAGTTTTGCACTAATCATTGAATGTAGCAGCTTTCTCTCATTGAGAGAGACGTTTTAAGCAGATTTGGGCTAGTTTGCAGTTCATTTGAACATAAGCACTATTTGAACATTAGTGGTCCCAGAAACCTGTAAACTGACAATCTTGAGCATTGAAGCTCTAACATAAGATTTTGTGCATATAACTTCTAACACATTAAAAACTGTCTCACTGCATTGCAAAAAAAACATTTTATTTAATTAGACATAAGCATTTTTCAGTTTGGCAAGTTTTGCACTAAACATTCAATGTAGCAGCTTTCTCTCATTGAGAGAGACGGTTTTAAGCAGATTTGGGCTAGTTTGCAGTTCATTTGAACAGAAGCACTATTTGAACATTAGTGGTCCCAGAAACCTGTAAACTGACAATCTTGAGCATTGAAGCACTAACATAAGATTTTGTGCATATAACTTCTAACACATTAAACACTGTTTTACTGCATTGTAAAAAACATTACATTTGATAAGACATAAGCATCTTTCAGTTTGGCAAGTTTTGCACTAAACATTGAATGTAGCAGCTTTCTGTCATTGAGAGAGACTGTTTTAAGCAGATTTGGGCTAGTTGCAGTTCATTTGAACAGAAGCACTATTTGAACATTAGTGGTCCCAGAAACCTGTAAACTGACAATCTTGAGCATTGAAGCTCTAACATAAGATTTTGTGCATATAACTTCTAACACATTAAAAACTGTTTTACTGCATTGTAAAAAACATTATATTTGATAAGACATAAGCATCTTTCAGTTTGGCCAGTTTTGCACTAATCATTGAATGTAGCAGCTTTCTCTCATTGAGAGAGACGTTATAAGCAGATTTGGGCTAGTTTGCAGTTCATTTGAACATAAGCACTATTTGAACATTAGTGGTCCCAGAAACCTGTAAACTGACAATCTTGAGCATTGCAGCTCTAACATAAGTTTTTGTGCATATAACTTCTAATACATTAAAACCTGTCTCACTGCATTGCAAAAAACATTATATTTGATAAGACATAAGCATCTTTCAGTTTGGCAAGTTTTGCACTAAACATTGAATGTAAGCAGCTTTCTCTCATTGAGAGAGACGTTATAAGCAGATTTGGGCTAGTTTGCAGTTCATTTGAACATAAGCACTATTTGAACATTAGTGGTCCCAGAAACCTGTAAACTGACAATCTTGAGCATTGCAGCTCTAACATAAGTTTTTGTGCATATAACTTCTAACACATTAAAACCTGTCTCACTGCATTGCAAAAAACATTTTATTTCATTAGACATAATCATCTTTCAGTTTGGCAAGTTTTGCACTAAACATTGAATGTAGCAGCTTTCTCTCATTGTGAGAGAAGGTTTTAAGCAGATTTGGGCTAGTTTGCAGTTCATTTCAACAGAAGCACTATTTGAACATTAGTGGTCCCAGAAACCTGTAAACTGACAATCTTGAGCATTGCAACTCTAACATAAGTTTTTGTGCATATAACTTCTAACACATTAAAACCTGTCTCACTGCATTGCAAAAAACATTTTATTTCATTAGACATAAGCATCTTTCAGTTTGGCAAGTTTTGCACTAAACATTGAATGTAGCAGCTTTCTCTCATTGAGAGAGACGTTTTAAGCAGATTTGGGCTAGTTTGCAGTTCATTTGAACAGAAGCACTATTTGAACATTAGTGGTCCCAGAAACCTGTAAACTGACAATCTTGAGCATTGAAGCTCTAACATAAGATTTTGTGCATATAACTTCTAACACATTAAAAACTGTTTTACTGCATTGTAAAAAAACATTATATTTGATAAGACATAAGCATCTTTCAGTTTGGCAAGTTTTGCACTAAACATTGAATGTAGCAGCTTTCTCTCATTGAGAGAGACTGTTTTAAGCAGATTTGGGCTAGGTTGCAGTTCATTTGAACAGAAGCACTATTTGAACATTAGTGGTCCCAGAAACCTGTAAACTGACAATCTTGAGCATTGCAGCTCTAACATAAGTTTTTGTGCATATAACTTCTAATACATTAAAACCTGTCTCACTGCATTGCAAAAAACATTATATTTGATAAGACATAAGCATTTTTCAGTTTGGCAAGTTTTGCACTAAACATTGAATGTAAGCAGCTTTCTCTCATTGAGAGAGACGTTATAAGCAGATTTGGGCTAGTTTGCAGTTCATTTGAACATAAGCACTATTTGAACATTAGTGGTCCCAGAAACCTGTAAACTGACAATCTTGAGCATTGCAGCTCTAACATAAGTTTTTGTGCATATAACTTCTAACACATTAAAACCTGTCTCACTGCATTGCAAAAAACATTTTATTTCATTAGACATAATCATCTTTCAGTTTGGCAAGTTTTGCACTAAACATTGAATGTAGCAGCTTTCTCTCATTGTGAGAGAAGGTTTTAAGCAGATTTGGGCTAGTTTGCAGTTCATTTCAACAGAAGCACTATTTGAACATTAGTGGTCCCAGAAACCTGTAAACTGACAATCTTGAGCATTGCAGCTCTAACATAAGTTTTTGTGCATATAACTTCTAACACATTAAAACCTGTCTCACTGCATTGCAAAAAACATTTTATTTCATTAGACATAAGCATCTTTCAGTTTGGCAAGTTTTGCACTAAACATTGAATGTAGCAGCTTTCTCTCATTGAGAGAGACGTTTTAAGCAGATTTGGGCTAGTTTGCAGTTCATTTGAACAGAAGCACTATTTGAACATTAGTGGTCCCAGAAACCTGTAAACTGACAATCTTGAGCATTGAAGCTCTAACATAAGATTTTGTGCATATAACTTCTAACACATTAAAAACTGTTTTACTGCATTGTAAAAAAACATTATATTTGATAAGACATAAGCATCTTTCAGTTTGGCAAGTTTTGCACTAAACATTGAATGTAGCAGCTTTCTCTCATTGAGAGAGACTGTTTTAAGCAGATTTGGGCTAGGTTGCAGTTCATTTGAACAGAAGCACTATTTGAACATTAGTGGTCCCAGAAACCTGTAAACTGACAATCTTGAGCATTGCAGCTCTAACATACGTTTTTGTGCATATAACTTCTAACACATTAAAAACTGTCTCACTGCATTGCAAAAAACATTTTATTTCATTAGACATAAGCATTTTTCAGTTTGGCAAGTTTTGCACTAAAACATTGAATGTAGCAGCTTTCTGTCATTGAGAGAGACGTTATAAGCAGATTTGGGCTAGTTTGCAGTTCATTTGAACATAAGCACTATTTGAACATTAGTGGTCCCAGAAACCTGTAAACTGACAATCTTGAGCATTGCAGCTCTAACATAAGTTTTTGTGCATATAACTTCTAACACATTAAAACCTGTCTCACTGCATTGCAAAAAACATTTTATTTCATTAGACATAAGCATTTTTCAGTTTGGCAAGTTTTGCACTAAACATTGAATGTACCAGCTTTCTCTTATTGAGAGAGATGGTTTTAAGCAGATTTGGGCTAGTTTGCAGTTCATTTGAACAGAAGCACTATTTGAACATTAGTGGTCCCAGAAACCTGTAAACTGACAATCTTGAGCATTGAAGCTCTAACATAAGATTTTGTGCATATAACTTCTAACACATTAAAAACTGTTTTACTGCATTGTAAAAAACATTATATTTGATAAGACATAAGCATCTTTCAGTTTGGCCAGTTTTGCACTAATCATTGAATGTAGCAGCTTTCTCTCATTAGAGAGACGTTTTAAGCAGATTTGGGCTAGTTTGCAGTTCATTTGAACATAAGCACTATTTGAACATTAGTGGTCCCAGAAACCTGTAAACTGACAATCTTGAGCATTGAAGCTCTAACATAAGATTTTTTGCATATAACTTCTAACACATTAAAAACTGTTTTACTGCATTGTAAAAAACATTATATTTGATAAGACATAAGCATCTTTCAGTTTGGCCAGTTTTGCACTAATCATTGAATGTAGCAGCTTTCTCTCATTGAGAGAGACGTTTTAAGCAGATTTGGGCTAGTTTGCAGTTCATTTGAACAGAAGCACTATTTGAACATTAGTGGTCCCAGAAACCTGTAAACTGACAATCTTGAGCATTGAAGCTCTAAAATAAGATTTTGTGCATATTACTTCTAACACATTAAAAACTGTTTTACTGCATTGTAAAAAACATTATATTTGATAAGACATAAGCATCTTTCAGTTTGGCCAGTTTTGCACTAATCATTGAATGTAGCAGCTTTCTCTCATTGAGAGAGACGTTTTAAGCAGATTTGGGCTAGTTTGCAGTTCATTTGAACATAAGCACTATTTGAACATTAGTGGTACCAGAAACCTGTAAACTGACAATCTTGAGCATTGAAGCTCTAACATAAGTTTTTGTGCATATAACTTCTAACACATTAAAAACTGTTTTACTGCATTGTAAAAAACATTATATTTGATAAGACATAAGCATCTTTCAGTTTGGCCAGTTTTGCACTAATCATTGAATGTAGCAGCTTTCTCTCATTGAGAGAGACGTTATAAGCAGATTTGGGCTAGTTTGCAGTTCATTTGAACATAAGCACTATTTGAACATTAGTGGTCCCAGAAACCTGTAAACTGACAATCTTGAGCATTGCAGCTCTAACATAAGTTTTTGTGCATATAACTTCTAACACATTAAAACCTGTCTCACTGCATTGCAAAAAACATTTTATTTCATTAGACATAATCATCTTTCAGTTTGGCAAGTTTTGCACTAAACATTGAATGTAGCAGCTTTCTCTCATTGTGAGAGAAGGTTTTAAGCAGATTTGGGCTAGTTTGCAGTTCATTTCAACAGAAGCACTATTTGAACATTAGTGGTCCCAGAAACCTGAAAACTGACAATCTTGAGCATAGCAGCTCTAACATAAGTTTTTGTGCATATAACTTCTAACACATTAAAACCTGTCTCACTGCATTGCAAAAAAACATTTTATTTCATTAGACATAAGCATCTTTCAGTTTGGCAAGTTTTGCACTAAAACATTGAATGTAGCAGCTTTCTGTCATTGAGAGAGACTGTTTTAAGCAGATTTGGGCTAGTTTGCAGTTCATTTGAACAGAAGCACTATTTGAACATTAGTGGTCCCAGAAACCTGTAAACTGACAATCTTGAGCATTGAAGCTCTAACATAAGTTTTTGTGCATATAACTTCTAACACATTAAAAACTGTCTCACTGCATTGCAAAAAACATTTTATTTCATTAGACATAAGCATCTTTCAGTTTGGCAAGTTTTGCACTAAAACATTGAATGTAGCAGCTTTCTGTCATTGAGAGAGACTGTGTTAAGCAGATTTGGGCTAGTTTGCAGTTCATTTGAACAGAAGCACTATTTGAACATTGGTGGTCCCAGAAACCTGTAAACTGACAATCTTGAGCATTGAAGCTCTAACATAAGATTTTGTGCATATAACTTCTAACACATTAAAAACTGTTTTACTGCATTGTAAAAAACATTATATTTGATAAGACATAAGCATCTTTCAGTTTGGCCAGTTTTGCACTAATCATTGAATGTAGCAGCTTTCTCTCATTGAGAGAGACGTTTTAAGCAGATTTGGGCTAGTTTGCAGTTCATTTGAACAGAAGCACTATTTGAACATTAGTGGTCCCAGAAACCTGTAAACTGACAATCTTGAGCATTGCAGCTCTAACATACGTTTTTGTGCATATAACTTCTAACACATTAAAAACTGTCTCACTGCATTGCAAAAAAACATTTTATTTCATTAGACATAAGCATTTTTCAGTTTGGCAAGTTTTGCACTAAAACATTGAATGTAGCAGCTTTCTGTCATTGAGAGAGACTGTTTTAAGCAGATTTGGGCTAGTTGCAGTTCATTTGAACAGAAGCACTATTTGAACATTAGTGGTCCCAGAAACCTGTAAACTGACAATCTTGAGCATTGAAGCTCTAACATAAGATTTTGTGCATATAACTTCTAACACATTAAAAACTGTTTTACTGCATTGTAAAAAACATTATATTTGATAAGACATAAGCATTTTTCAGTTTGGCAAGTTTTGCACTAAAACATTGAATGTAGCAGCTTTCTGTCATTGAGAGAGACTGTTTTAAGCAGATTTGGGCTAGTTGCAGTTCATTTGAACAGAAGCACTATTTGAACATTAGTGGTCCCAGAAACCTGTAAACTGACAATCTTGAGCATTGAAGCTCTAACATAAGATTTTGTGCATATAACTTCTAACACATTAAAAACTGTTTTACTGCATTGTAAAAAACATTATATTTGATAAGACATAAGCATCTTTCAGTTTGGCCAGTTTTGCACTAATCATTGAATGTAGCAGCTTTCTCTCATTGAGAGAGACGTTTTAAGCAGATTTGGGCTAGTTTGCAGTTCATTTGAACATAAGCACTATTTGAACATTAGTGGTCCCAGAAACCTGTAAACTGACAATCTTGAGCATTGAAGCTCTAACATAAGATTTTGTGCATATAACTTCTAACACATTAAAAACTGTCTCACTGCATTGCAAAAAAACATTTTATTTCATTAGACATAAGCATCTTTCAGTTTGGCAAGTTTTGCACTAAAACATTGAATGTAGCAGCTTTCTGTCATTGAGAGAGACTGTTTTAAGCAGATTTGGGCTAGTTTGCAGTTCATTTGAACAGAAGCACTATTTGAACATTAGTGGTCCCAGAAACCTGTAAACTGACAATCTTGAGCATTGAAGCTCTAACATAAGTTTTTGTGCATATAACTTCTAACACATTAAAAACTGTCTCACTGCATTGCAAAAAACATTTTATTTCATTAGACATAAGCATCTTTCAGTTTGGCAAGTTTTGCACTAAAACATTGAATGTAGCAGCTTTCTGTCATTGAGAGAGACTGTGTTAAGCAGATTTGGGCTAGTTTGCAGTTCATTTGAACAGAAGCACTATTTGAACATTGGTGGTCCCAGAAACCTGTAAACTGACAATCTTGAGCATTGAAGCTCTAACATAAGATTTTGTGCATATAACTTCTAACACATTAAAAACTGTTTTACTGCATTGTAAAAAACATTATATTTGATAAGACATAAGCATCTTTCAGTTTGGCCAGTTTTGCACTAATCATTGAATGTAGCAGCTTTCTCTCATTGAGAGAGACGTTTTAAGCAGATTTGGGCTAGTTTGCAGTTCATTTGAACAGAAGCACTATTTGAACATTAGTGGTCCCAGAAACCTGTAAACTGACAATCTTGAGCATTGAAGCTCTAACATAAGATTTTGTGCATATAACTTCTAACACATTAAAAACTGTCTCACTGCATTGCAAAAAAACATTTTATTTCATTAGACATAAGCATTTTTCAGTTTGGCAAGTTTTGCACTAAAACATTGAATGTAGCAGCTTTCTGTCATTGAGAGAGACTGTTTTAAGCAGATTTGGGCTAGTTGCAGTTCATTTGAACAGAAGCACTATTTGAACATTAGTGGTCCCAGAAACCTGTAAACTGACAATCTTGAGCATTGAAGCTCTAACATAAGATTTTGTGCATATAACTTCTAACACATTAAAAACTGTTTTACTGCATTGTAAAAAACATTATATTTGATAAGACATAAGCATCTTTCAGTTTGGCCAGTTTTGCACTAAACATTGAATGTAGCAGCTTTCTCTCATTGAGAGAGACTGTTTTAAGCAGATTTGGGCTAGGTTGCAGTTCATTTGAACAGAAGCACTATTTGAACATTAGTGGTCCCAGAAACCTGTAAACTGACAATCTTGAGCATTGCAGCTCTAACATACGTTTTTGTGCATATAACTTCTAACACATTAAAAACTGTCTCACTGCATTGCAAAAAAACATTTTATTTCATTAGACATAAGCATTTTTCAGTTTGGCAAGTTTTGCACTAAAACATTGAATGTAGCAGCTTTCTGTCATTGAGAGAGACTGTTTTAAGCAGATTTGGGCTAGTTGCAGTTCATTTGAACAGAAGCACTATTTGAACATTAGTGGTCCCAGAAACCTGTAAACTGACAATCTTGAGCATTGAAGCTCTAACATAAGATTTTGTGCATATAACTTCTAACACATTAAAAACTGTTTTACTGCATTGTAAAAAACATTATATTTGATAAGACATAAGCATCTTTCAGTTTGGCCAGTTTTGCACTAATCATTGAATGTAGCAGCTTTCTCTCATTGAGAGAGACGTTTTAAGCAGATTTGGGCTAGTTTGCAGTTCATTTGAACATAAGCACTATTTGAACATTAGTGGTCCCAGAAACCTGTAAACTGACAATCTTGAGCATTGAAGCTCTAACATAAGATTTTGTGCATATAACTTCTAACACATTAAAAACTGTCTCACTGCATTGCAAAAAAACATTTTATTTCATTAGACATAATCATCTTTCAGTTTGGCAAGTTTTGCACTAAACATTCAATGTAGCAGCTTTCTCTCATTGAGAGAGACGGTTTTAAGCAGATTTGGGCTAGTTTGCAGTTCATTTGAACAGAAGCACTATTTGAACATTAGTGGTCCCAGAAACCTGTAAACTGACAATCTTGAGCATTGAAGCACTAACATAAGATTTTGTGCATATAACTTCTAACACATTAAACACTGTTTTACTGCATTGTAAAAAACATTACATTTGATAAGACATAAGCATCTTTCAGTTTGGCAAGTTTTGCACTAAACATTGAATGTAGCAGCTTTCTCTCATTGAGAGAGACTGTTTTAAGCAGATTTGGGCTAGTTGCAGTTCATTTGAACAGAAGCACTATTTGAACATTAGTGGTCCCAGAAACCTGTAAACTGACAATCTTGAGCATTGAAGCTCTAACATAAGATTTTGTGCATATAACTTCTAACACATTAAAAACTGTTTTACTGCATTGTAAAAAACATTATATTTGATAAGACATAAGCATCTTTCAGTTTGGCCAGTTTTGCACTAATCATTGAATGTAGCAGCTTTCTCTCATTGAGAGAGACGTTTTAAGCAGATTTGGGCTAGTTTGCAGTTCATTTGAACATAAGCACTATTTGAACATTAGTGGTCCCAGAAACCTGTAAACTGACAATCTTGAGCATAGCAGCTCTAACATAAGTTTTTGTGCATATAACTTCTAACACATTAAAAACTGTCTCACTGCATTGCAAAAAAACATTTTATTTCATTAGACATAATCATCTTTCAGTTTGGCAAGTTTTGCACTAAACATTCAATGTAGCAGCTTTCTCTCATTGAGAGAGACGGTTTTAAGCAGATTTGGGCTAGTTTGCAGTTCATTTGAACAGAAGCACTATTTGAACATTAGTGGTCCCAGAAACCTGTAAACTGACAATCTTGAGCATTGAAGCACTAACATAAGATTTTGTGCATATAACTTCTAACACATTAAACACTGTTTTACTGCATTGTAAAAAACATTACATTTGATAAGACATAAGCATCTTTCAGTTTGGCAAGTTTTGCACTAAACATTGAATGTAGCAGCTTTCTCTCATTGAGAGAGACTGTTTTAAGCAGATTTGGGCTAGTTGCAGTTCATTTGAACAGAAGCACTATTTGAACATTAGTGGTCCCAGAAACCTGTAAACTGACAATCTTGAGCATTGAAGCTCTAACATAAGATTTTGTGCATATAACTTCTAACACATTAAAAACTGTTTTACTGCATTGTAAAAAACATTATATTTGATAAGACATAAGCATCTTTCAGTTTGGCCAGTTTTGCACTAATCATTGAATGTAGCAGCTTTCTCTCATTGAGAGAGACGTTTTAAGCAGATTTGGGCTAGTTTGCAGTTCATTTGAACATAAGCACTATTTGAACATTAGTGGTCCCAGAAACCTGTAAACTGACAATCTTGAGCATAGCAGCTCTAACATAAGTTTTTGTGCATATAACTTCTAACACATTAAAAACTGTCTCACTGCATTGCAAAAAAACATTTTATTTCATTAGACATAATCATCTTTCAGTTTGGCAAGTTTTGCACTAAACATTCAATGTAGCAGCTTTCTCTCATTGAGAGAGACGGTTTTAAGCAGATTTGGGCTAGTTTGCAGTTCATTTGAACAGAAGCACTATTTGAACATTAGTGGTCCCAGAAACCTGTAAACTGACAATCTTGAGCATTGAAGCTCTAACATAAGATTTTGTGCATATAACTTCTAACACATTAAAAACTGTCTCACTGCATTGCAAAAAAACATTTTATTTCATTAGACATAATCATCTTTCAGTTTGGCAAGTTTTGCACTAAACATTCAATGTAGCAGCTTTCTCTCATTGAGAGAGACTGTTTTAAGCAGATTTGGGCTAGGTTGCAGTTCATTTGAACAGAAGCACTATTTGAACATTAGTGGTCCCAGAAACCTGTAAACTGACAATCTTGAGCATTGCAGCTCTAACATACGTTTTTGTGCATATAACTTCTAACACATTAAAAACTGTCTTACTGCATTGCAAAAAACATTTTATTTCATTAGACATAAGCATTTTTCAGTTTGGCAAGTTTTGCACTAAAACATTGAATGTAGCAGCTTTCTGTCATTGAGAGAGACTGTTTTAAGCAGATTTGGGCTAGTTGCAGTTCATTTGAACAGAAGCACTATTTGAACATTAGTGGTCCCAGAAACCTGTAAACTGACAATCTTGAGCATTGAAGCTCTAACATAAGATTTTGTGCATATAAATTCTAACACATTAAAAACTGGTTTACTGCATTGTAAAAAACATTATATTTGATAAGACATAAGCATCTTTCAGTTTGGCCAGTTTTGCACTAATCATTGAATGTAGCAGCTTTCTCTCATTGAGAGAGACGTTATAAGCAGATTTGGGCTAGTTTGCAGTTCATTTGAACATAAGCACTATTTGAACATTAGTGGTCCCAGAAACCTGTAAACTGACAATCTTGAGCATTGCAGCTCTAACATAAGTTTTTGTGCATATAACTTCTAATACATTAAAACCTGTCTCACTGCATTGCAAAAAACATTATATTTGATAAGACATAAGCATCTTTCAGTTTGGCAAGTTTTGCACTAAACATTGAATGTAAGCAGCTTTCTCTCATTGAGAGAGACGTTATAAGCAGATTTGGGCTAGTTTGCAGTTCATTTGAACATAAGCACTATTTGAACATTAGTGGTCCCAGAAACCTGTAAACTGACAATCTTGAGCATTGCAGCTCTAACATAAGTTTTTGTGCATATAACTTCTAACACATTAAAACCTGTCTCACTGCATTGCAAAAAACATTTTATTTCATTAGACATAATCATCTTTCAGTTTGGCAAGTTTTGCACTAAACATTGAATGTAGCAGCTTTCTCTCATTGTGAGAGAAGGTTTTAAGCAGATTTGGGCTAGTTTGCAGTTCATTTGAACAGAAGCACTATTTGAACATTAGTGGTCCCAGAAACCTGTAAACTGACAATCTTGAGCATTGCAGCTCTAACATAAGTTTTTGTGCATATAACTTCTAACACATTAAAACCTGTCTCACTGCATTGCAAAAAACATTTTATTTCATTAGACATAATCATCTTTCAGTTTGGCAAGTTTTGCACTAAACATTGAATGTAGCAGCTTTCTCTCATTGTGAGAGAAGGTTTTAAGCAGATTTGGGCTAGTTTGCAGTTCATTTGAACAGAAGCACTATTTGAACATTAGTGGTCCCAGAAACCTGTAAACTGACAATCTTGAGCATTGAAGCTCTAACATAAGATTTTGTGCATATAACTTCTAACACATTAAAAACTGTTTTACTGCATTGTAAAAAACATTATATTTGATAAGACATAAGCATCTTTCAGTTTGGCCAGTTTTGCACTAATCATTGAATGTAGCAGCTTTCTCTCATTAGAGAGACGTTTTAAGCAGATTTGGGCTAGTTTGCAGTTCATTTGAACATAAGCACTATTTGAACATTAGTGGTCCCAGAAACCTGTAAACTGACAATCTTGAGCATAGCAGCTCTAACATAAGTTTTTGTGCATATAACTTCTAACACATTAAAAACTGTCTCACTGCATTGCAAAAAAACATTTTATTTCATTAGACATAATCATCTTTCAGTTTGGCAAGTTTTGCACTAAACATTCAATGTAGCAGCTTTCTCTCATTGAGAGAGACGTTATAAGCAGATTTGGGCTAGTTTGCAGTTCATTTGAACATAAGCACTATTTGAACATTAGTGGTCCCAGAAACCTGTAAACTGACAATCTTGAGCATTGCAGCTCTAACATAAGTTTTTGTGCATATAACTTCTAACACATTAAAACCTGTCTCACTGCATTGCAAAAAACATTATATTTGATAAGACATAAGCATCTTTCAGTTTGGCCAGTTTTGCACTAATCATTGAATGTAGCAGCTTTCTCTCATTAGAGAGACGTTTTAAGCAGATTTGGGCTAGTTTGCAGTTCATTTGAACATAAGCACTATTTGAACATTAGTGGTCCCAGAAACCTGTAAACTGACAATCTTGAGCATTGCAGCTCTAACATAAGTTTTTGTGCATATAACTTCTAATACATTAAAACCTGTCTCACTGCATTGCAAAAAACATTATATTTGATAAGACATAAGCATCTTTCAGTTTGGCCAGTTTTGCACTAATCATTGAATGTAGCAGCTTTCTCTCATTAGAGAGACGTTTTAAGCAGATTTGGGCTAGTTTGCAGTTCATTTGAACATAAGCACTATTTGAACATTAGTGGTCCCAGAAACCTGTAAACTGACAATCTTGAGCATTGCAGCTCTAACATAAGTTTTTGTGCATATAACTTCTAATACATTAAAACCTGTCTCACTGCATTGCAAAAAACATTATATTTGATAAGACATAAGCATCTTTCAGTTTGGCAAGTTTTGCACTAAACATTGAATGTAAGCAGCTTTCTCTCATTGAGAGAGACGTTATAAGCAGATTTGGGCTAGTTTGCAGTTCATTTGAACATAAGCACTATTTGAACATTAGTGGTCCCAGAAACCTGTAAACTGACAATCTTGAGCATTGCAGCTCTAACATAAGTTTTTGTGCATATAACTTCTAACACATTAAAACCTGTCTCACTGCATTGCAAAAAACATTTTATTTCATTAGACATAATCATCTTTCAGTTTGGCAAGTTTTGCACTAAACATTGAATGTAGCAGCTTTCTCTCATTGTGAGAGAAGGTTTTAAGCAGATTTGGGCTAGTTTGCAGTTCATTTGAACAGAAGCACTATTTGAACATTAGTGGTCCCAGAAACCTGTAAACTGACAATCTTGAGCATTGAAGCTCTAACATAAGATTTTGTGCATATAACTTCTAACACATTAAAAACTGTTTTACTGCATTGTAAAAAACATTATATTTGATAAGACATAAGCATCTTTCAGTTTGGCCAGTTTTGCACTAATCATTGAATGTAGCAGCTTTCTCTCATTAGAGAGACGTTTTAAGCAGATTTGGGCTAGTTTGCAGTTCATTTGAACATAAGCACTATTTGAACATTAGTGGTCCCAGAAACCTGTAAACTGACAATCTTGAGCATAGCAGCTCTAACATAAGTTTTTGTGCATATAACTTCTAATACATTAAAACCTGTCTCACTGCATTGCAAAAAACATTATATTTGATAAGACATAAGCATCTTTCAGTTTGGCAAGTTTTGCACTAAACATTGAATGTAAGCAGCTTTCTCTCATTGAGAGAGACGTTATAAGCAGATTTGGGCTAGTTTGCAGTTCATTTGAACATAAGCACTATTTGAACATTAGTGGTCCCAGAAACCTGTAAACTGACAATCTTGAGCATTGCAGCTCTAACATAAGTTTTTGTGCATATAACTTCTAACACATTAAAACCTGTCTCACTGCATTGCAAAAAACATTTTATTTCATTAGACATAATCATCTTTCAGTTTGGCAAGTTTTGCACTAAACATTGAATGTAGCAGCTTTCTCTCATTGTGAGAGAAGGTTTTAAGCAGATTTGGGCTAGTTTGCAGTTCATTTCAACAGAAGCACTATTTGAACATTAGTGGTCCCAGAAACCTGTAAACTGACAATCTTGAGCATTGCAGCTCTAACATAAGTTTTTGTGCATATAACTTCTAACACATTAAAACCTGTCTCACTGCATTGCAAAAAACATTTTATTTCATTAGACATAAGCATCTTTCAGTTTGGCAAGTTTTGCACTAAACATTGAATGTAGCAGCTTTCTCTCATTGAGAGAGACGTTTTAAGCAGATTTGGGCTAGTTTGCAGTTCATTTGAACAGAAGCACTATTTGAACATTAGTGGTCCCAGAAACCTGTAAACTGACAATCTTGAGCATTGAAGCTCTAACATAAGATTTTGTGCATATAACTTCTAACACATTAAAAACTGTTTTACTGCATTGTAAAAAAACATTATATTTGATAAGACATAAGCATCTTTCAGTTTGGCAAGTTTTGCACTAAACATTGAATGTAGCAGCTTTCTCTCATTGAGAGAGACTGTTTTAAGCAGATTTGGGCTAGGTTGCAGTTCATTTGAACAGAAGCACTATTTGAACATTAGTGGTCCCAGAAACCTGTAAACTGACAATCTTGAGCATTGCAGCTCTAACATACGTTTTTGTGCATATAACTTCTAACACATTAAAAACTGTCTCACTGCATTGCAAAAAACATTTTATTTCATTAGACATAAGCATTTTTCAGTTTGGCAAGTTTTGCACTAAAACATTGAATGTAGCAGCTTTCTGTCATTGAGAGAGACGTTATAAGCAGATTTGGGCTAGTTTGCAGTTCATTTGAACATAAGCACTATTTGAACATTAGTGGTCCCAGAAACCTGTAAACTGACAATCTTGAGCATTGCAGCTCTAACATAAGTTTTTGTGCATATAACTTCTAACACATTAAAACCTGTCTCACTGCATTGCAAAAAACATTTTATTTCATTAGACATAAGCATTTTTCAGTTTGGCAAGTTTTGCACTAAACATTGAATGTAGCAGCTTTCTCTCATTGTGAGAGAAGGTTTTAAGCAGATTTGGGCTAGTTTGCAGTTCATTTCAACAGAAGCACTATTTGAACATTAGTGGTCCCAGAAACCTGTAAACTGACAATCTTGAGCATTGAAGCTCTAACATAAGATTTTGTGCATATAACTTCTAACACATTAAACACTGTTTTACTGCATTGTAAAAAACATTACATTTGATAAGACATAAGCATCTTTCAGTTTGGCAAGTTTTGCACTAAACATTGAATGTACCAGCTTTCTCTTATTGAGAGAGATGGTTTTAAGCAGATTTGGGCTAGTTTGCAGTTCATTTGAACAGAAGCACTATTTGAACATTAGTGGTCCCAGAAACCTGTAAACTGACAATCTTGAGCATTGAAGCTCTAACATAAGATTTTGTGCATATAACTTCTAACACATTAAAAACTGTTTTACTGCATTGTAAAAAACATTATATTTGATAAGACATAAGCATCTTTCAGTTTGGCCAGTTTTGCACTAATCATTGAATGTAGCAGCTTTCTCTCATTAGAGAGACGTTTTAAGCAGATTTGGGCTAGTTTGCAGTTCATTTGAACATAAGCACTATTTGAACATTAGTGGTCCCAGAAACCTGTAAACTGACAATCTTGAGCATAGCAGCTCTAACATAAGTTTTTGTGCATATAACTTCTAACACATTAAAAACTGTCTCACTGCATTGCAAAAAAACATTTTATTTCATTAGACATAATCATCTTTCAGTTTGGCAAGTTTTGCACTAAACATTCAATGTAGCAGCTTTCTCTCATTGAGAGAGACGGTTTTAAGCAGATTTGGGCTAGTTTGCAGTTCATTTGAACAGAAGCACTATTTGAACATTAGTGGTCCCAGAAACCTGTAAACTGACAATCTTGAGCATTGAAGCTCTAACATAAGATTTTGTGCATATAACTTCTAACACATTAAAAACTGTTTTACTGCATTGCAAAAAACATTTTATTTGATAAGACATAAGCATCTTTCAGTTTGGCCAGTTTTGCACTAATCATTGAATGTAGCAGCTTTCTCTCATTGAGAGAGACGTTTTAAGCAGATTTGGGCTAGTTTGCAGTTCATTTGAACATAAGCACTATTTGAACATTAGTGGTACCAGAAACCTGTAAACTGACAATCTTGAGCATTGAAGCTCTAACATAAGTTTTTGTGCATATAACTTCTAACACATTAAAAACTGTTTTACTGCATTGTAAAAAACATTATATTTGATAAGACATAAGCATCTTTCAGTTTGGCCAGTTTTGCACTAATCATTGAATGTAGCAGCTTTCTCTCATTGAGAGAGACGTTATAAGCAGATTTGGGCTAGTTTGCAGTTCATTTGAACATAAGCACTATTTGAACATTAGTGGTCCCAGAAACCTGTAAACTGACAATCTTGAGCATTGCAGCTCTAACATAAGTTTTTGTGCATATAACTTCTAACACATTAAAACCTGTCTCACTGCATTGCAAAAAACATTTTATTTCATTAGACATAATCATCTTTCAGTTTGGCAAGTTTTGCACTAAACATTGAATGTAGCAGCTTTCTCTCATTGTGAGAGAAGGTTTTAAGCAGATTTGGGCTAGTTTGCAGTTCATTTCAACAGAAGCACTATTTGAACATTAGTGGTCCCAGAAACCTGTAAACTGACAATCTTGAGCATTGCAGCTCTAACATAAGTTTTTGTGCATATAACTTCTAACACATTAAAACCTGTCTCACTGCATTGCAAAAAACATTTTATTTCATTAGACATAAGCATTTTTCAGTTTGGCAAGTTTTGCACTAAAACATTGAATGTAGCAGCTTTCTGTCATTGAGAGAGACTGTTTTAAGCAGATTTGGGCTAGTTTGCAGTTCATTTGAACAGAAGCACTATTTGAACATTAGTGGTCCCAGAAACCTGTAAACTGACAATCTTGAGCATTGAAGCTCTAACATAAGATTTTGTGCATATAACTTCTAACACATTAAAAACTGTTTTACTGCATTGTAAAAAACATTATATTTGATAAGACATAAGCATCTTTCAGTTTGGCCAGTTTTGCACTAATCATTGAATGTAGCAGCTTTCTCTCATTGAGAGAGACGTTATAAGCAGATTTGGGCTAGTTTGCAGTTCATTTGAACATAAGCACTATTTGAACATTAGTGGTCCCAGAAAACTGTAAACTGACAATCTTGATCATTGCAGCTCTAACATAAGTTTTTGTGCATATAACTTCTAACACATTAAAACCTGTCTCACTGCATTGCAAAAAACATTTTATTTCATTAGACATAATCATCTTTCAGTTTGGCAAGTTTTGCACTAAACATTGAATGTAGCAGCTTTCTCTCATTGTGAGAGAAGGTTTTAAGCAGATTTGGGCTAGTTTGCAGTTCATTTCAACAGAAGCACTATTTGAACATTAGTGGTCCCAGAAACCTGTAAACTGACAATCTTGAGCATTGCAGCTCTAACATAAGTTTTTGTGCATATAACTTCTAACACATTAAAACCTGTCTCACTGCATTGCAAAAAACATTTTATTTCATTAGACATAATCATCTTTCAGTTTGGCAAGTTTTGCACTAAACATTGAATGTAGCAGCTTTCTCTCATTGAGAGAGACGGTTTTAAGCAGATTTGGCCTAGTTTGCAGTTCATTTGAACAGAAGCACTATTTGAACATTAGTGGTCCCAGAAACCTGTAAACTGACAATCTTGAGCATTGAAGCTCTAACATAAGATTTTGTGCATATAACTTCTAACACATTAAACACTGTTTTACTGCATTGTAAAAAACATTACATTTGATAAGACATAAGCATCTTTCAGTTTGGCAAGTTTTGCACTAAACATTGAATGTACCAGCTTTCTCTCATTGAGAGAGACGGTTTTAAGCAGATTTGGGCTAGTTTGCAGTTCATTTGAACAGAAGCACTATTTGAACATTAGTGGTCCCAGAAACCTGTAAACTGACAATCTTGAGCATTGAAGCTCTAACATAAGTTTTTGTGCATATAACTTCTAACACATTAAAAACTGTCTCACTGCATTGCAAACAACATTTTATTTCATTAGACATAAGCATCTTTCAGTTTGGCAAGTTTTGCACTAAAACATTGAATGTAGCAGCTTTCTGTCATTGAGAGAGATGTTTTAAGCAGATTTGGGCTAGTTTGCAGTTCATTTGAACAGAAGCACTATTTGAACATTAGTGGTCCCAGAAACCTGTAAACTGACAATCTTGAGCATTGCAGCTCTAACATAAGTTTTTGTGCATATAACTTCTAACACATTAAAACCTGTCTCACTGCATTGCAAAAAACATTTTATTTCATTAGACATAATCATCTTTCAGTTTGGCAAGTTTTGCACTAAACATTGAATGTAGCAGCTTTCTCTCATTGAGAGAGACGGTTTTAAGCAGATATGGGCTAGTTTGCAGTTCATTTGAACAGAAGCACTATTTGAACATTAGTGGTCCCAGAAACCTGTAAACTGACAATCTTGAGCATTGAAGCTCTAACATAAGTTTTTGTGCATATAACTTCTAATACATTAAAACCTGTCTCACTGCATTGCAAAAAACATTATATTTGATAAGACATAAGCATCTTTCAGTTTGGCAAGTTTTGCACTAAACATTGAATGTAAGCAGCTTTCTCTCATTGAGAGAGACGTTATAAGCAGATTTGGGCTAGTTTGCAGTTCATTTGAACATAAGCACTATTTGAACATTAGTGGTCCCAGAAACCTGTAAACTGACAATCTTGAGCATTGCAGCTCTAACATAAGTTTTTGTGCATATAACTTCTAACACATTAAAACCTGTCTCACTGCATTGCAAAAAACATTTTATTTCATTAGACATAATCATCTTTCAGTTTGGCAAGTTTTGCACTAAACATTGAATGTAGCAGCTTTCTCTCATTGTGAGAGAAGGTTTTAAGCAGATTTGGGCTAGTTTGCAGTTCATTTGAACAGAAGCACTATTTGAACATTAGTGGTCCCAGAAACCTGTAAACTGACAATCTTGAGCATTGAAGCTCTAACATAAGATTTTGTGCATATAACTTCTAACACATTAAAAACTGTTTTACTGCATTGTAAAAAACATTATATTTGATAAGACATAAGCATCTTTCAGTTTGGCCAGTTTTGCACTAATCATTGAATGTAGCAGCTTTCTCTCATTAGAGAGACGTTTTAAGCAGATTTGGGCTAGTTTGCAGTTCATTTGAACATAAGCACTATTTGAACATTAGTGGTCCCAGAAACCTGTAAACTGACAATCTTGAGCATAGCAGCTCTAACATAAGTTTTTGTGCATATAACTTCTAACACATTAAAAACTGTCTCACTGCATTGCAAAAAAACATTTTATTTCATTAGACATAATCATCTTTCAGTTTGGCAAGTTTTGCACTAAACATTCAATGTAGCAGCTTTCTCTCATTGAGAGAGACGTTATAAGCAGATTTGGGCTAGTTTGCAGTTCATTTGAACATAAGCACTATTTGAACATTAGTGGTCCCAGAAACCTGTAAACTGACAATCTTGAGCATTGCAGCTCTAACATAAGTTTTTGTGCATATAACTTCTAACACATTAAAACCTGTCTCACTGCATTGCAAAAAACATTATATTTGATAAGACATAAGCATCTTTCAGTTTGGCCAGTTTTGCACTAATCATTGAATGTAGCAGCTTTCTCTCATTAGAGAGACGTTTTAAGCAGATTTGGGCTAGTTTGCAGTTCATTTGAACATAAGCACTATTTGAACATTAGTGGTCCCAGAAACCTGTAAACTGACAATCTTGAGCATTGCAGCTCTAACATAAGTTTTTGTGCATATAACTTCTAATACATTAAAACCTGTCTCACTGCATTGCAAAAAACATTATATTTGATAAGACATAAGCATCTTTCAGTTTGGCCAGTTTTGCACTAATCATTGAATGTAGCAGCTTTCTCTCATTAGAGAGACGTTTTAAGCAGATTTGGGCTAGTTTGCAGTTCATTTGAACATAAGCACTATTTGAACATTAGTGGTCCCAGAAACCTGTAAACTGACAATCTTGAGCATTGCAGCTCTAACATAAGTTTTTGTGCATATAACTTCTAATACATTAAAACCTGTCTCACTGCATTGCAAAAAACATTATATTTGATAAGACATAAGCATCTTTCAGTTTGGCAAGTTTTGCACTAAACATTGAATGTAAGCAGCTTTCTCTCATTGAGAGAGACGTTATAAGCAGATTTGGGCTAGTTTGCAGTTCATTTGAACATAAGCACTATTTGAACATTAGTGGTCCCAGAAACCTGTAAACTGACAATCTTGAGCATTGCAGCTCTAACATAAGTTTTTGTGCATATAACTTCTAACACATTAAAACCTGTCTCACTGCATTGCAAAAAACATTTTATTTCATTAGACATAATCATCTTTCAGTTTGGCAAGTTTTGCACTAAACATTGAATGTAGCAGCTTTCTCTCATTGTGAGAGAAGGTTTTAAGCAGATTTGGGCTAGTTTGCAGTTCATTTCAACAGAAGCACTATTTGAACATTAGTGGTCCCAGAAACCTGTAAACTGACAATCTTGAGCATTGCAGCTCTAACATAAGTTTTTGTGCATATAACTTCTAACACATTAAAACCTGTCTCACTGCATTGCAAAAAACATTTTATTTCATTAGACATAAGCATCTTTCAGTTTGGCAAGTTTTGCACTAAACATTGAATGTAGCAGCTTTCTCTCATTGAGAGAGACGTTTTAAGCAGATTTGGGCTAGTTTGCAGTTCATTTGAACAGAAGCACTATTTGAACATTAGTGGTCCCAGAAACCTGTAAACTGACAATCTTGAGCATTGAAGCTCTAACATAAGATTTTGTGCATATAACTTCTAACACATTAAAAACTGTTTTACTGCATTGTAAAAAAACATTATATTTGATAAGACATAAGCATCTTTCAGTTTGGCAAGTTTTGCACTAAACATTGAATGTAGCAGCTTTCTCTCATTGAGAGAGACTGTTTTAAGCAGATTTGGGCTAGGTTGCAGTTCATTTGAACAGAAGCACTATTTGAACATTAGTGGTCCCAGAAACCTGTAAACTGACAATCTTGAGCATTGCAGCTCTAACATACGTTTTTGTGCATATAACTTCTAACACATTAAAAACTGTCTCACTGCATTGCAAAAAACATTTTATTTCATTAGACATAAGCATTTTTCAGTTTGGCAAGTTTTGCACTAAAACATTGAATGTAGCAGCTTTCTGTCATTGAGAGAGACGTTATAAGCAGATTTGGGCTAGTTTGCAGTTCATTTGAACATAAGCACTATTTGAACATTAGTGGTCCCAGAAACCTGTAAACTGACAATCTTGAGCATTGCAGCTCTAACATAAGTTTTTGTGCATATAACTTCTAACACATTAAAACCTGTCTCACTGCATTGCAAAAAACATTTTATTTCATTAGACATAAGCATTTTTCAGTTTGGCAAGTTTTGCACTAAAACATTGAATGTAGCAGCTTTCTGTCATTGAGAGAGACGTTATAAGCAGATTTGGGCTAGTTTGCAGTTCATTTGAACATAAGCACTATTTGAACATTAGTGGTCCCAGAAACCTGTAAACTGACAATCTTGAGCATTGAAGCTCTAACATAAGATTTTGTGCATATAACTTCTAACACATTAAACACTGTTTTACTGCATTGTAAAAAACATTACATTTGATAAGACATAAGCATCTTTCAGTTTGGCAAGTTTTGCACTAAACATTGAATGTACCAGCTTTCTCTTATTGAGAGAGATGGTTTTAAGCAGATTTGGGCTAGTTTGCAGTTCATTTGAACAGAAGCACTATTTGAACATTAGTGGTCCCAGAAACCTGTAAACTGACAATCTTGAGCATTGAAGCTCTAACATAAGATTTTGTGCATATAACTTCTAACACATTAAAAACTGTTTTACTGCATTGTAAAAAACATTATATTTGATAAGACATAAGCATCTTTCAGTTTGGCCAGTTTTGCACTAAACATTGAATGTAGCAGCTTTCTCTCATTGTGAGACGTTTTAAGCAGATTTGGGCTAGTTTGCAGTTCATTTGAACATAAGCACTATTTGAACATTAGTGGTCCCAGAAACCTGTAAACTGACAATCTTGAGCATAGCAGCTCTAACATAAGTTTTTGTGCATATAACTTCTAACACATTAAAAACTGTCTCACTGCATTGCAAAAAAACATTTTATTTCATTAGACATAATCATCTTTCAGTTTGGCAAGTTTTGCACTAAACATTCAATGTAGCAGCTTTCTCTCATTGAGAGAGACGGTTTTAAGCAGATTTGGGCTAGTTTGCAGTTCATTTGAACAGAAGCACTATTTGAACATTAGTGGTCCCAGAAACCTGTAAACTGACAATCTTGAGCATTGAAGCTCTAACATAAGATTTTGTGCATATAACTTCTAACACATTAAAAACTGTTTTACTGCATTGCAAAAAACATTTTATTTGATAAGACATAAGCATCTTTCAGTTTGGCCAGTTTTGCACTAATCATTGAATGTAGCAGCTTTCTCTCATTGAGAGAGACGTTTTAAGCAGATTTGGGCTAGTTTGCAGTTCATTTGAACATAAGCACTATTTGAACATTAGTGGTACCAGAAACCTGTAAACTGACAATCTTGAGCATTGAAGCTCTAACATAAGTTTTTGTGCATATAACTTCTAACACATTAAAAACTGTTTTACTGCATTGTAAAAAACATTATATTTGATAAGACATAAGCATCTTTCAGTTTGGCCAGTTTTGCACTAATCATTGAATGTAGCAGCTTTCTCTCATTGAGAGAGACGTTATAAGCAGATTTGGGCTAGTTTGCAGTTCATTTGAACATAAGCACTATTTGAACATTAGTGGTCCCAGAAACCTGTAAACTGACAATCTTGAGCATTGCAGCTCTAACATAAGTTTTTGTGCATATAACTTCTAACACATTAAAACCTGTCTCACTGCATTGCAAAAAACATTTTATTTCATTAGACATAATCATCTTTCAGTTTGGCAAGTTTTGCACTAAACATTGAATGTAGCAGCTTTCTCTCATTGTGAGAGAAGGTTTTAAGCAGATTTGGGCTAGTTTGCAGTTCATTTCAACAGAAGCACTATTTGAACATTAGTGGTCCCAGAAACCTGTAAACTGACAATCTTGAGCATTGCAGCTCTAACATAAGTTTTTGTGCATATAACTTCTAACACATTAAAACCTGTCTCACTGCATTGCAAAAAACATTTTATTTCATTAGACATAAGCATTTTTCAGTTTGGCAAGTTTTGCACTAAAACATTGAATGTAGCAGCTTTCTGTCATTGAGAGAGACTGTTTTAAGCAGATTTGGGCTAGTTTGCAGTTCATTTGAACAGAAGCACTATTTGAACATTAGTGGTCCCAGAAACCTGTAAACTGACAATCTTGAGCATTGAAGCTCTAACATAAGATTTTGTGCATATAACTTCTAACACATTAAAAACTGTTTTACTGCATTGTAAAAAACATTATATTTGATAAGACATAAGCATCTTTCAGTTTGGCCAGTTTTGCACTAATCATTGAATGTAGCAGCTTTCTCTCATTGAGAGAGACGTTATAAGCAGATTTGGGCTAGTTTGCAGTTCATTTGAACATAAGCACTATTTGAACATTAGTGGTCCCAGAAAACTGTAAACTGACAATCTTGATCATTGCAGCTCTAACATAAGTTTTTGTGCATATAACTTCTAACACATTAAAACCTGTCTCACTGCATTGCAAAAAACATTTTATTTCATTAGACATAATCATCTTTCAGTTTGGCAAGTTTTGCACTAAACATTGAATGTAGCAGCTTTCTCTCATTGTGAGAGAAGGTTTTAAGCAGATTTGGGCTAGTTTGCAGTTCATTTCAACAGAAGCACTATTTGAACATTAGTGGTCCCAGAAACCTGTAAACTGACAATCTTGAGCATTGCAGCTCTAACATAAGTTTTTGTGCATATAACTTCTAACACATTAAAACCTGTCTCACTGCATTGCAAAAAACATTTTATTTCATTAGACATAATCATCTTTCAGTTTGGCAAGTTTTGCACTAAACATTGAATGTAGCAGCTTTCTCTCATTGAGAGAGACGGTTTTAAGCAGATTTGGCCTAGTTTGCAGTTCATTTGAACAGAAGCACTATTTGAACATTAGTGGTCCCAGAAACCTGTAAACTGACAATCTTGAGCATTGAAGCTCTAACATAAGATTTTGTGCATATAACTTCTAACACATTAAACACTGTTTTACTGCATTGTAAAAAACATTACATTTGATAAGACATAAGCATCTTTCAGTTTGGCAAGTTTTGCACTAAACATTGAATGTACCAGCTTTCTCTCATTGAGAGAGACGGTTTTAAGCAGATTTGGGCTAGTTTGCAGTTCATTTGAACAGAAGCACTATTTGAACATTAGTGGTCCCAGAAACCTGTAAACTGACAATCTTGAGCATTGAAGCTCTAACATAAGTTTTTGTGCATATAACTTCTAACACATTAAAAACTGTCTCACTGCATTGCAAACAACATTTTATTTCATTAGACATAAGCATCTTTCAGTTTGGCAAGTTTTGCACTAAAACATTGAATGTAGCAGCTTTCTGTCATTGAGAGAGATGTTTTAAGCAGATTTGGGCTAGTTTGCAGTTCATTTGAACAGAAGCACTATTTGAACATTAGTGGTCCCAGAAACCTGTAAACTGACAATCTTGAGCATTGCAGCTCTAACATAAGTTTTTGTGCATATAACTTCTAACACATTAAAACCTGTCTCACTGCATTGCAAAAAACATTTTATTTCATTAGACATAATCATCTTTCAGTTTGGCAAGTTTTGCACTAAACATTGAATGTAGCAGCTTTCTCTCATTGAGAGAGACGGTTTTAAGCAGATATGGGCTAGTTTGCAGTTCATTTGAACAGAAGCACTATTTGAACATTAGTGGTCCCAGAAACCTGTAAACTGACAATCTTGAGCATTGAAGCTCTAACATAAGATTTTGTGCATATAACTTCTAACACATTAAAAACTGTTTTACTGCATTGTAAAAAACATTACATTTGATAAGACATAAGCATCTTTCAGTTTGGCCAGTTTTGCACTAATCATTGAATGTAGCAGCTTTCTCTCATTGAGAGAGACGTTTTAAGCAGATTTGGGCTAGTTTGCAGTTCATTTGAACATAAGCACTATTTGAACATTAGTGGTCCCAGAAACCTGTAAACTGACAATCTTGAGCATAGCAGCTCTAACATAAGTTTTTGTGCATATAACTTCTAACACATTAAAACCTGTCTCACTGCATTGCAAAAAACATTTTATTTCATTAGACATAAGCATCTTTCAGTTTGGCAAGTTTTGCACTAAAACATTGAATGTAGCAGCTTTCTGTCATTGAGAGAGACTGTTTTAAGCAGATTTGGGCTAGTTTGCAGTTCATTTGAACAGAAGCACTATTTGAACATTAGTGGTCCCAGAAACCTGTAAACTGACAATCTTGAGCATTGAAGCTCTAACATAAGTTTTTGTGCATATAACTTCTAACACATTAAAAACTGTCTCACTGCATTGCAAAAAACATTTTATTTCATTAGACATAAGCATCTTTCAGTTTGGCAAGTTTTGCACTAAAACATTGAATGTAGCAGCTTTCTGTCATTGAGAGAGACGTTATAAGCAGATTTGGGCTAGTTTGCAGTTCATTTGAACATAAGCACTATTTGAACATTAGTGGTCCCAGAAACCTGTAAACTGACAATCTTGAGCATTGCAGCTCTAACATAAGTTTTTGTGCATATAACTTCTAACACATTAAAACCTGTCTCACTGCATTGCAAAAAACATTTTATTTCATTAGACATAATCATCTTTCAGTTTGGCAAGTTTTGCACTAAACATTGAATGTAGCAGCTTTCTCTCATTGTGAGAGAAGGTTTTAAGCAGATTTGGGCTAGTTTGCAGTTCATTTCAACAGAAGCACTATTTGAACATTAGTGGTCCCAGAAACCTGTAAACTGACAATCTTGAGCATTGAAGCTCTAACATAAGATTTTGTGCATATAACTTCTAACACATTAAACACTGTTTTACTGCATTGTAAAAAACATTACATTTGATAAGACATAAGCATCTTTCAGTTTGGCCAGTTTTGCACTAATCATTGAATGTACCAGCTTTCTCTCATTGAGAGAGACGTTTTAAGCAGATTTGGGCTAGTTTGCAGTTCATTTGAACATAAGCACTATTTGAACATTAGTGGTCCCAGAAACCTGTAAACTGACAATCTTGAGCATAGCAGCTCTAACATAAGTTTTTGTGCATATAACTTCTAACACATTAAAACCTGTCTCACTGCATTGCAAAAAACATTTTATTTCATTAGACATAAGCATCTTTCAGTTTGGCCAGTTTTGCACTAATCATTGAATGTAGCAGCTTTCTCTCATTGAGAGAGACGTTTTAAGCAGATTTGGGCTAGTTTGCAGTTCATTTGAACAGAAGCACTATTTGAACATTAGTGGTCCCAGAAACCTGTAAACTGACAATCTTGAGCATTGAAGCTCTAACATAAGATTTTGTTCATATAACTTCTAACACATTAAAAACTGTCTCACTGCATTGCAAACAACATTTTATTTGATAAGACATAAGCATCTTTCAGTTTGGCAAGTTTTGCACTAAACATTGAATGTAGCAGCTTTCTCTCATTGAGAGAGACGGTTTTAAGCAGATTTGGGCTAGTTTGCAGTTCATTTGAACAGAAGCACTATTTGAACATTAGTGGTCCCAGAAACCTGTAAACTGACAATCTTGAGCATTGAAGCTCTAACATAAGATTTTGTGCATATAACTTCTAACACATTAAAAACTGTTTTACTGCATTGTAAAAAAACATTATATTTGATAAGACATAAGCATCTTTCAGTTTGGCCAGTTTTGCACTAATCATTGAATGTAGCAGCTTTCTCTCATTGAGAGAGACGTTATAAGCAGATTTGGGCTAGTTTGCAGTTCATTTGAACATAAGCACTATTTGAACATTAGTGGTCCCAGAAACCTGTAAACTGACAATCTTGAGCATTGCAGCTCTAACATAAGTTTTTGTGCATATAACTTCTAACACATTAAAACCTGTCTCACTGCATTGCAAAAAACATTTTATTTCAATAGACATAATCATCTTTCAGTTTGGCAAGTTTTGCACTAAACATTGAATGTAGCAGCTTTCTCTCATTGTGAGAGAAGGTTTTAAGCAGATTTGGGCTAGTTTGCAGTTCATTTCAACAGAAGCACTCTTTGAACATTAGTGGTCCCAGAAACCTGTAAACTGACAATCTTGAGCATTGCAGCTCTAACATAAGTTTTTGTGCATATAACTTCTAACACATTAAAACCTGTCTCACTGCATTGCAAAAAACATTTTATTTCATTAGACATAAGCATTTTTCAGTTTGGCAAGTTTTGCACTAAAACATTGAATGTAGCAGCTTTCTGTCATTGAGAGAGACTGTTTTAAGCAGATTTGGGCTAGTTTGCAGTTCATTTGAACAGAAGCACTATTTGAACATTAGTGGTCCCAGAAACCTGTAAACTGACAATCTTGAGCATTGAAGCTCTAACATAAGTTTTTGTGCATATAACTTCTAACACATTAAAAACTGTCTCACTGCATTGCAAAAAACATTTTATTTCATTAGACATAAGCATCTTTCAGTTTGGCAAGTTTTGCACTAAAACATTGAATGTAGCAGCTTTCCTTCATTGAGAGAGAGATTTTTTTAAGCAGATTTGGGCTAGTTTGCAGTTCATTTGAACAGAAGCACTATTTGAACATTGGTGGTCCCAGAAACCTGGAAACTGACAATCTTGAGCATTGAAGCTCTAACATAAGATTTTGTGCATATAACTTCTAACACATTAAAAACTGTTTTACTGCATTGTAAAAAACATTATATTTGATAAGACATAAGCATCTTTCAGTTTGGCCAGTTTTGCACTAATCATTGAATGTAGCAGCTTTCTCTCATTGAGAGAGACGTTTTAAGCAGATTTGGGCTAGTTTGCAGTTCATTTGAACATAAGCACTATTTGAACATTAGTGGTCCCAGAAACCTGTAAACTGACAATCTTGAGCATTGCAGCTCTAACATAAGTTTTTGTGCATATAACTTCTAACACATTAAAACCTGTCTCACTGCATTGCAAAAAACATTTTATTTCATTAGACAATCATCTTTCAGTTTGGCAAGTTTTGCACTAAACATTGAATGTAGCAGCTTTCTCTCATTGTGAGAGAAGGTTTTAAGCCGATTTGGGCTAGTTTGCAGTTCATTTCAACAGAAGCACTATTTGAACATTAGTGGTCCCAGAAACCTGTAAACTGACAATCTTGAGCATTGCAGCTCTAACATAAGTTTTTGTGCTTATAACTTCTAACACATTAAAAACTGTCTCACTGCATTGCAAAAAACATTTTATTTCATTAGACATAAGCATCTTTCAGGTTTGGCAAGTTTTGCACTAAAACATTGAATGTAGCAGCTTTCTGTCATTGAGAGAGACTGTTTTAAGCAGATTTGGGCTAGTTTGCAGTTCATTTGAACAGAAGCACTATTTGAACATTGGTGGTCCCAGAAACCTGTAAACTGACAATCTTGAGCATTGAAGCTCTAACATAAGATTTTGTGCATATAACTTCTAACACATTAAAAACTGTTTTACTGCATTGTAAAAAACATTATATTTGATAAGACATAAGCATCTTTCAGTTTGGCCAGTTTTGCACTAATCATTGAATGTAGCAGCTTTCTCTCATTGAGAGAGACGTTTTAAGCAGATTTGGGCTAGTTTGCAGTTCATTTGAACATAAGCACTATTTGAACATTAGTGGTACCAGAAACCTGTAAACTGACAATCTTGAGCATTGAAGCTCTAACATAAGATTTTTTGCATATAACTTCTAACACATTAAAAACTGTTTTACTGCATTGTAAAAAACATTATATTTGATAAGACATAAGCATCTTTCAGTTTGGCCAGTTTTGCACTAATCATTGAATGTAGCAGCTTTCTCTCATTGAGAGAGACGTTATAAGCAGATTTGGGCTAGTTTGCAGTTCATTTGAACATAAGCACTATTTGAACATTAGTGGTCCCAGAAACCTGTAAACTGACAATCTTGAGCATTGCAGCTCTAACATAAGTTTTTGTGCATATAACTTCTAACACATTAAAACCTGTCTCACTGCATTGCAAAAAACATTTTATTTCATTAGACATAATCATCTTTCAGTTTGGCAAGTTTTGCACTAAACATTGAATGTAGCAGCTTTCTCTCATTGTGAGAGAAGGTTTTAAGCAGATTTGGGCTAGTTTGCAGTTCATTTCAACAGAAGCACTATTTGAACATTAGTGGTCCCAGAAACCTGTAAACTGACAATCTTGAGCATTGCAGCTCTAACATAAGTTTTTGTGCATATAACTTCTAACACATTAAAACCTGTCTCACTGCATTGCAAAAAACATTTTATTTCATTAGACATAAGCATTTTTCAGTTTGGCAAGTTTTGCACTAAAACATTGAATGTAGCAGCTTTCTGTCATTGAGAGAGACTGTTTTAAGCAGATTTGGGCTAGTTTGCAGTTCATTTGAACAGAAGCACTATTTGAACATTAGTGGTCCCAGAAACCTGTAAACTGACAATCTTGAGCATTGAAGCTCTAACATAAGATGTTGTGCATATAACTTCTAACACATTAAAAACTGTTTTACTGCATTGTAAAAAACATTATATTTGATAAGACATAAGCATCTTTCAGTTTGGCCAGTTTTGCACTAATCATTGAATGTAGCAGCTTTCTCTCATTGAGAGAGACGTTATAAGCAGATTTGGGCTAGTTTGCAGTTCATTTGAACATAAGCACTATTTGAACATTAGTGGTCCCAGAAACCTGTAAACTGACAATCTTGATCATTGCAGCTCTAACATAAGTTTTTGTGCATATAACTTCTAACACATTAAAACCTGTCTCACTGCATTGCAAAAAACATTTTATTTCATTAGACATAATCATCTTTCAGTTTGGCAAGTTTTGCACTAAACATTGAATGTAGCAGCTTTCTCTCATTGTGAGAGAAGGTTTTAAGCAGATTTGGGCTAGTTTGCAGTTCATTTCAACAGAAGCACTATTTGAACATTAGTGGTCCCAGAAACCTGTAAACTGACAATCTTGAGCATTGCAGCTCTAACATAAGTTTTTGTGCATATAACTTCTGACACATTAAAACCTGTCTCACTGCATTGCAAAAAACATTTTATTTCATTAGACATAATCATCTTTCAGTTTGGCAAGTTTTGCACTAAACATTGAATGTAGCAGCTTTCTCTCATTGTGAGAGAAGGTTTTAAGCAGATTTGGGCTAGTTTGCAGTTCATTTGAACAGAAGCACTATTTGAACATTAGTGGTCCCAGAAACCTGTAAACTGACAATCTTGAGCATTGAAGCTCTAACATAAGATGTTGTGCATATAACTTCTAACACATTAAAAACTGTTTTACTGCATTGTAAAAAACATTATATTTGATAAGACATAAGCATCTTTCAGTTTGGCCAGTTTTGCACTAATCATTGAATGTAGCAGCTTTCTCTCATTGAGAGAGACGTTATAAGCAGATTTGGGCTAGTTTGCAGTTCATTTGAACATAAGCACTATTTGAACATTAGTGGTCCCAGAAACCTGTAAACTGACAATCTTGATCATTGCAGCTCTAACATAAGTTTTTGTGCATATAACTTCTAACACATTAAAACCTGTCTCACTGCATTGCAAAAAACATTTTATTTCATTAGACATAATCATCTTTCAGTTTGGCAAGTTTTGCACTAAACATTGAATGTAGCAGCTTTCTCTCATTGTGAGAGAAGGTTTTAAGCAGATTTGGGCTAGTTTGCAGTTCATTTCAACAGAAGCACTATTTGAACATTAGTGGTCCCAGAAACCTGTAAACTGACAATCTTGAGCATTGCAGCTCTAACATAAGTTTTTGTGCATATAACTTCTGACACATTAAAACCTGTCTCACTGCATTGCAAAAAACATTTTATTTCATTAGACATAATCATCTTTCAGTTTGGCAAGTTTTGCACTAAACATTGAATGTAGCAGCTTTCTCTCATTGAGAGAGACGGTTTTAAGCAGATTTGGCCTAGTTTGCAGTTCATTTGAACAGAAGCACTATTTGAACATTAGTGGTCCCAGAAACCTGTAAACTGACAATCTTGAGCATTGAAGCTCTAACATAAGTTTTTGTGCATATAACTTCTAACACATTAAAAACTGTCTCACTGCATTGCAAAAAACATTTTATTTCATTAGACATAAGCATCTTTCAGTTTGGCAAGTTTTGCACTAAAACATTGAATGTAGCAGCTTTCTGTCATTGAGAGAGACTGTTTTAAGCAGATTTGGGCTAGTTTGCAGTTCATTTGAACAGAAGCACTATTTGAACATTAGTGGTCCCAGAAACCTGTAAACTGACAACCTTGAGCATTGAAGCTCTAACATAAGAGTTTGTGCATATAACTTCTAACACATTAAAAACTGTTTTACTGCATTGTAAAAAACATTATATTTGATAAGACATAAGCATCTTTCAGTTTGGCCAGTTTTGCACTAATCATTGAATGTAGCAGCTTTCTCTCATTGAGAGAGACGTTTTAAGCAGATTTGGGCTAGTTTGCAGTTCATTTGAACAGAAGCACTATTTGAACATTAGTGGTCCCAGAAACCTGTAAACTGACAATCTTGAGCATTGAAGCTCTAACATAAGTTTTTGTGCATATAACTTCTAACACATTAAAAACTGTCTCACTGCATTGCAAACAACATTTTATTTCATTAGACATAAGCATCTTTCAGTTTGGCAAGTTTTGCACTAAACATTGAATGTAGCAGCTTTCTGTCATTGAGAGAGATGTTTTAAGCAGATTTGGGCTAGTTTGCAGTTCATTTGAACAGAAGCACTATTTGAACATTAGTGGTCCCAGAAACCTGTAAACTGACAATCTTGAGCATTGCAGCTCTAACATAAGTTTTTGTGCATATAACTTCTAACACATTAAAACCTGTCTCACTGCATTGCAAAAAACATTTTATTTCATTAGACATAATCATCTTTCAGTTTGGCAAGTTTTGCACTAAACATTGAATGTAGCAGCTTTCTCTCATTGAGAGAGACGGTTTTAAGCAGATTTGGGCTAGTTTGCAGTTCATTTGAACAGAAGCACTATTTGAACATTAGTGGTCCCAGAAACCTGTAAACTGACAATCTTGAGCATTGAAGCTCTAACATAAGATTTTGTGCATATAACTTCTAACACATTAAAAACTGTTTTACTGCATTGTAAAAAACATTACATTTGATAAGACATAAGCATCTTTCAGTTTGGCCAGTTTTGCACTAATCATTGAATGTAGCAGCTTTCTCTCATTGAGAGAGACGTTTTAAGCAGATTTGGGCTAGTTTGCAGTTCATTTGAACATAAGCACTATTTGAACATTAGTGGTCCCAGAAACCTGTAAACTGACAATCTTGAGCATAGCAGCTCTAACATAAGTTTTTGTGCATATAACTTCTAACACATTAAAACCTGTCTCACTGCATTGCAAAAAACATTTTATTTCATTAGACATAAGCATCTTTCAGTTTGGCAAGTTTTGCACTAAAACATTGAATGTAGCAGCTTTCTGTCATTGAGAGAGACTGTTTTAAGCAGATTTGGGCTAGTTTGCAGTTCATTTGAACAGAAGCACTATTTGAACATTAGTGGTCCCAGAAACCTGTAAACTGACAATCTTGAGCATTGAAGCTCTAACATAAGATGTTGTGCATATAACTTCTAACACATTAAAAACTGTTTTACTGCATTGTAAAAAACATTATATTTGATAAGACATAAGCATCTTTCAGTTTGGCCAGTTTTGCACTAATCATTGAATGTAGCAGCTTTCTCTCATTGAGAGAGACGTTATAAGCAGATTTGGGCTAGTTTGCAGTTCATTTGAACATAAGCACTATTTGAACATTAGTGGTCCCAGAAACCTGTAAACTGACAATCTTGATCATTGCAGCTCTAACATAAGTTTTTGTGCATATAACTTCTAACACATTAAAACCTGTCTCACTGCATTGCAAAAAACATTTTATTTCATTAGACATAATCATCTTTCAGTTTGGCAAGTTTTGCACTAAACATTGAATGTAGCAGCTTTCTCTCATTGTGAGAGAAGGTTTTAAGCAGATTTGGGCTAGTTTGCAGTTCATTTCAACAGAAGCACTATTTGAACATTAGTGGTCCCAGAAACCTGTAAACTGACAATCTTGAGCATTGCAGCTCTAACATAAGTTTTTGTGCATATAACTTCTGACACATTAAAACCTGTCTCACTGCATTGCAAAAAACATTTTATTTCATTAGACATAATCATCTTTCAGTTTGGCAAGTTTTGCACTAAACATTGAATGTAGCAGCTTTCTCTCATTGAGAGAGACGGTTTTAAGCAGATTTGGCCTAGTTTGCAGTTCATTTGAACAGAAGCACTATTTGAACATTAGTGGTCCCAGAAACCTGTAAACTGACAATCTTGAGCATTGAAGCTCTAACATAAGATTTTGTGCATATAACTTCTAACACATTAAACACTGTTTTACTGCATTGTAAAAAACATTACATTTGATAAGACATAAGCATCTTTCAGTTTGGCAAGTTTTGCACTAAACATTGAATGTACCAGCTTTCTCTCATTGAGAGAGACGGTTTTAAGCAGATTTGGGCTAGTTTGCAGTTCATTTGAACAGAAGCACTATTTGAACATTAGTGGTCCCAGAAACCTGTAAACTGACAATCTTGAGCATTGAAGCTCTAACATAAGTTTTTGTGCATATAACTTCTAACACATTAAAAACTGTCTCACTGCATTGCAAAAAACATTTTATTTCATTAGACATAAGCATCTTTCAGTTTGGCAAGTTTTGCACTAAAACATTGAATGTAGCAGCTTTCTGTCATTGAGAGAGACTGTTTTAAGCAGATTTGGGCTAGTTTGCAGTTCATTTGAACAGAAGCACTATTTGAACATTAGTGGTCCCAGAAACCTGTAAACTGACAACCTTGAGCATTGAAGCTCTAACATAAGAGTTTGTGCATATAACTTCTAACACATTAAAAACTGTTTTACTGCATTGTAAAAAACATTATATTTGATAAGACATAAGCATCTTTCAGTTTGGCCAGTTTTGCACTAATCATTGAATGTAGCAGCTTTCTCTCATTGAGAGAGACGTTTTAAGCAGATTTGGGCTAGTTTGCAGTTCATTTGAACAGAAGCACTATTTGAACATTAGTGGTCCCAGAAACCTGTAAACTGACAATCTTGAGCATTGAAGCTCTAACATAAGTTTTTGTGCATATAACTTCTAACACATTAAAAACTGTCTCACTGCATTGCAAACAACATTTTATTTCATTAGACATAAGCATCTTTCAGTTTGGCAAGTTTTGCACTAAACATTGAATGTAGCAGCTTTCTGTCATTGAGAGAGATGTTTTAAGCAGATTTGGGCTAGTTTGCAGTTCATTTGAACAGAAGCACTATTTGAACATTAGTGGTCCCAGAAACCTGTAAACTGACAATCTTGAGCATTGCAGCTCTAACATAAGTTTTTGTGCATATAACTTCTAACACATTAAAACCTGTCTCACTGCATTGCAAAAAACATTTTATTTCATTAGACATAATCATCTTTCAGTTTGGCAAGTTTTGCACTAAACATTGAATGTAGCAGCTTTCTCTCATTGAGAGAGACGGTTTTAAGCAGATTTGGGCTAGTTTGCAGTTCATTTGAACAGAAGCACTATTTGAACATTAGTGGTCCCAGAAACCTGTAAACTGACAATCTTGAGCATTGAAGCTCTAACATAAGATTTTGTGCATATAACTTCTAACACATTAAAAACTGTTTTACTGCATTGTAAAAAACATTACATTTGATAAGACATAAGCATCTTTCAGTTTGGCCAGTTTTGCACTAATCATTGAATGTAGCAGCTTTCTCTCATTGAGAGAGACGTTTTAAGCAGATTTGGGCTAGTTTGCAGTTCATTTGAACATAAGCACTATTTGAACATTAGTGGTCCCAGAAACCTGTAAACTGACAATCTTGAGCATAGCAGCTCTAACATAAGTTTTTGTGCATATAACTTCTAACACATTAAAACCTGTCTCACTGCATTGCAAAAAACATTTTATTTCATTAGACATAAGCATCTTTCAGTTTGGCAAGTTTTGCACTAAAACATTGAATGTAGCAGCTTTCTGTCATTGAGAGAGACTGTTTTAAGCAGATTTGGGCTAGTTTGCAGTTCATTTGAACAGAAGCACTATTTGAACATTAGTGGTCCCAGAAACCTGTAAACTGACAATCTTGAGCATTGAAGCTCTAACATAAGTTTTTGTGCATATAACTTCTAACACATTAAAACCTGTCTCACTGCATTGCAAAAAACATTTTATTTCATTAGACATAATCATCTTTCAGTTTGGCAAGTTTTGCACTAAACATTGAATGTAGCAGCTTTCTCTCATTGTGAGAGAAGGTTTTAAGCAGATTTGGGCTAGTTTGCAGTTCATTTCAACAGAAGCACTATTTGAACATTAGTGGTCCCAGAAACCTGTAAACTGACAATCTTGAGCATTGAAGCTCTAACATAAGTTTTTGTGCATATAACTTCTAACACATTAAAAACTGTCTCACTGCATTGCAAAAAACATTTTATTTCATTAGACATAAGCATCTTTCAGTTTGGCAAGTTTTGCACTAAAACATTGAATGTAGCAGCTTTCCTTCATTGAGAGAGAGATTTTTTTAAGCAGATTTGGGCTAGTTTGCAGTTCATTTGAACAGAAGCACTATTTGAACATTGGTGGTCCCAGAAACCTGGAAACTGACAATCTTGAGCATTGAAGCTCTAACATAAGATTTTGTGCATATAACTTCTAACACATTAAAAACTGTTTTACTGCATTGTAAAAAACATTATATTTGATAAGACATAAGCATCTTTCAGTTTGGCCAGTTTTGCACTAATCATTGAATGTAGCAGCTTTCTCTCATTGAGAGAGACGTTTTAAGCAGATTTGGGCTAGTTTGCAGTTCATTTGAACATAAGCACTATTTGAACATTAGTGGTCCCAGAAACCTGTAAACTGACAATCTTGAGCATTGCAGCTCTAACATAAGTTTTTGTGCATATAACTTCTAACACATTAAAACCTGTCTCACTGCATTGCAAAAAACATTTTATTTCATTAGACATAATCATCTTTCAGTTTGGCAAGTTTTGCACTAAACATTGAATGTAGCAGCTTTCTCTCATTGTGAGAGAAGGTTTTAAGCCGATTTGGGCTAGTTTGCAGTTCATTTCAACAGAAGCACTATTTGAACATTAGTGGTCCCAGAAACCTGTAAACTGACAATCTTGAGCATTGCAGCTCTAACATAAGTTTTTGTGCTTATAACTTCTAACACATTAAAAACTGTCTCACTGCATTGCAAAAAACATTTTATTTCATTAGACATAAGCATCTTTCAGGTTTGGCAAGTTTTGCACTAAAACATTGAATGTAGCAGCTTTCTGTCATTGAGAGAGACTGTTTTAAGCAGATTTGGGCTAGTTTGCAGTTCATTTGAACAGAAGCACTATTTGAACATTGGTGGTCCCAGAAACCTGTAAACTGACAATCTTGAGCATTGAAGCTCTAACATAAGATTTTGTGCATATAACTTCTAACACATTAAAAACTGTTTTACTGCATTGTAAAAAACATTATATTTGATAAGACATAAGCATCTTTCAGTTTGGCCAGTTTTGCACTAATCATTGAATGTAGCAGCTTTCTCTCATTGAGAGAGACGTTTTAAGCAGATTTGGGCTAGTTTGCAGTTCATTTGAACATAAGCACTATTTGAACATTAGTGGTACCAGAAACCTGTAAACTGACAATCTTGAGCATTGAAGCTCTAACATAAGATTTTTTGCATATAACTTCTAACACATTAAAAACTGTTTTACTGCATTGTAAAAAACATTATATTTGATAAGACATAAGCATCTTTCAGTTTGGCCAGTTTTGCACTAATCATTGAATGTAGCAGCTTTCTCTCATTGAGAGAGACGTTATAAGCAGATTTGGGCTAGTTTGCAGTTCATTTGAACATAAGCACTATTTGAACATTAGTGGTCCCAGAAACCTGTAAACTGACAATCTTGAGCATTGCAGCTCTAACATAAGTTTTTGTGCATATAACTTCTAACACATTAAAACCTGTCTCACTGCATTGCAAAAAACATTTTATTTCATTAGACATAATCATCTTTCAGTTTGGCAAGTTTTGCACTAAACATTGAATGTAGCAGCTTTCTCTCATTGTGAGAGAAGGTTTTAAGCAGATTTGGGCTAGTTTGCAGTTCATTTCAACAGAAGCACTATTTGAACATTAGTGGTCCCAGAAACCTGTAAACTGACAATCTTGAGCATTGCAGCTCTAACATAAGTTTTTGTGCATATAACTTCTAACACATTAAAACCTGTCTCACTGCATTGCAAAAAACATTTTATTTCATTAGACATAAGCATTTTTCAGTTTGGCAAGTTTTGCACTAAAACATTGAATGTAGCAGCTTTCTGTCATTGAGAGAGACTGTTTTAAGCAGATTTGGGCTAGTTTGCAGTTCATTTGAACAGAAGCACTATTTGAACATTAGTGGTCCCAGAAACCTGTAAACTGACAATCTTGAGCATTGAAGCTCTAACATAAGATGTTGTGCATATAACTTCTAACACATTAAAAACTGTTTTACTGCATTGTAAAAAACATTATATTTGATAAGACATAAGCATCTTTCAGTTTGGCCAGTTTTGCACTAATCATTGAATGTAGCAGCTTTCTCTCATTGAGAGAGACGTTATAAGCAGATTTGGGCTAGTTTGCAGTTCATTTGAACATAAGCACTATTTGAACATTAGTGGTCCCAGAAACCTGTAAACTGACAATCTTGATCATTGCAGCTCTAACATAAGTTTTTGTGCATATAACTTCTAACACATTAAAACCTGTCTCACTGCATTGCAAAAAACATTTTATTTCATTAGACATAATCATCTTTCAGTTTGGCAAGTTTTGCACTAAACATTGAATGTAGCAGCTTTCTCTCATTGTGAGAGAAGGTTTTAAGCAGATTTGGGCTAGTTTGCAGTTCATTTCAACAGAAGCACTATTTGAACATTAGTGGTCCCAGAAACCTGTAAACTGACAATCTTGAGCATTGCAGCTCTAACATAAGTTTTTGTGCATATAACTTCTGACACATTAAAACCTGTCTCACTGCATTGCAAAAAACATTTTATTTCATTAGACATAAGCATCTTTCAGTTTGGCAAGTTTTGCACTAAACATTGAATGTACCAGCTTTCTCTCATTGAGAGAGACGGTTTTAAGCAGATTTGGGCTAGTTTGCAGTTCATTTGAACAGAAGCACTATTTGAACATTAGTGGTCCCAGAAACCTGTAAACTGACAATCTTGAGCATTGAAGCTCTAACATAAGTTTTTGTGCATATAACTTCTAACACATTAAAAACTGTCTCACTGCATTGCAAAAAACATTTTATTTCATTAGACATAAGCATCTTTCAGTTTGGCAAGTTTTGCACTAAAACATTGAATGTAGCAGCTTTCTGTCATTGAGAGAGACTGTTTTAAGCAGATTTGGGCTAGTTTGCAGTTCATTTGAACAGAAGCACTATTTGAACATTAGTGGTCCCAGAAACCTGTAAACTGACAACCTTGAGCATTGAAGCTCTAACATAAGAGTTTGTGCATATAACTTCTAACACATTAAAAACTGTTTTACTGCATTGTAAAAAACATTATATTTGATAAGACATAAGCATCTTTCAGTTTGGCCAGTTTTGCACTAATCATTGAATGTAGCAGCTTTCTCTCATTGAGAGAGACGTTTTAAGCAGATTTGGGCTAGTTTGCAGTTCATTTGAACAGAAGCACTATTTGAACATTAGTGGTCCCAGAAACCTGTAAACTGACAATCTTGAGCATTGAAGCTCTAACATAAGTTTTTGTGCATATAACTTCTAACACATTAAAAACTGTCTCACTGCATTGCAAACAACATTTTATTTCATTAGACATAAGCATCTTTCAGTTTGGCAAGTTTTGCACTAAACATTGAATGTAGCAGCTTTCTGTCATTGAGAGAGATGTTTTAAGCAGATTTGGGCTAGTTTGCAGTTCATTTGAACAGAAGCACTATTTGAACATTAGTGGTCCCAGAAACCTGTAAACTGACAATCTTGAGCATTGCAGCTCTAACATAAGTTTTTGTGCATATAACTTCTAACACATTAAAACCTGTCTCACTGCATTGCAAAAAACATTTTATTTCATTAGACATAATCATCTTTCAGTTTGGCAAGTTTTGCACTAAACATTGAATGTAGCAGCTTTCTCTCATTGAGAGAGACGGTTTTAAGCAGATTTGGGCTAGTTTGCAGTTCATTTGAACAGAAGCACTATTTGAACATTAGTGGTCCCAGAAACCTGTAAACTGACAATCTTGAGCATTGAAGCTCTAACATAAGATTTTGTGCATATAACTTCTAACACATTAAAAACTGTTTTACTGCATTGTAAAAAACATTACATTTGATAAGACATAAGCATCTTTCAGTTTGGCCAGTTTTGCACTAATCATTGAATGTAGCAGCTTTCTCTCATTGAGAGAGACGTTTTAAGCAGATTTGGGCTAGTTTGCAGTTCATTTGAACATAAGCACTATTTGAACATTAGTGGTCCCAGAAACCTGTAAACTGACAATCTTGAGCATAGCAGCTCTAACATAAGTTTTTGTGCATATAACTTCTAACACATTAAAACCTGTCTCACTGCATTGCAAAAAACATTTTATTTCATTAGACATAAGCATCTTTCAGTTTGGCAAGTTTTGCACTAAAACATTGAATGTAGCAGCTTTCTGTCATTGAGAGAGACTGTTTTAAGCAGATTTGGGCTAGTTTGCAGTTCATTTGAACAGAAGCACTATTTGAACATTAGTGGTCCCAGAAACCTGTAAACTGACAATCTTGAGCATTGAAGCTCTAACATAAGTTTTTGTGCATATAACTTCTAACACATTAAAAACTGTCTCACTGCATTGCAAAAAACATTTTATTTCATTAGACATAATCATCTTTCAGTTTGGCAAGTTTTGCACTAAACATTGAATGTAGCAGCTTTCTCTCATTGTGAGAGAAGGTTTTAAGCAGATTTGGGCTAGTTTGCAGTTCATTTCAACAGAAGCACTATTTGAACATTAGTGGTCCCAGAAACCTGTAAACTGACAATCTTGAGCATTGCAGCTCTAACATAAGTTTTTGTGCATATAACTTCTGACACATTAAAACCTGTCTCACTGCATTGCAAAAAACATTTTATTTCATTAGACATAATCATCTTTCAGTTTGGCAAGTTTTGCACTAAACATTGAATGTAGCAGCTTTCTCTCATTGAGAGAGACGGTTTTAAGCAGATTTGGCCTAGTTTGCAGTTCATTTGAACAGAAGCACTATTTGAACATTAGTGGTCCCAGAAACCTGTAAACTGACAATCTTGAGCATTGAAGCTCTAACATAAGATTTTGTGCATATAACTTCTAACACATTAAACACTGTTTTACTGCATTGTAAAAAACATTACATTTGATAAGACATAAGCATCTTTCAGTTTGGCAAGTTTTGCACTAAACATTGAATGTACCAGCTTTCTCTCATTGAGAGAGACGGTTTTAAGCAGATTTGGGCTAGTTTGCAGTTCATTTGAACAGAAGCACTATTTGAACATTAGTGGTCCCAGAAACCTGTAAACTGACAATCTTGAGCATTGAAGCTCTAACATAAGTTTTTGTGCATATAACTTCTAACACATTAAAAACTGTCTCACTGCATTGCAAAAAACATTTTATTTCATTAGACATAAGCATCTTTCAGTTTGGCAAGTTTTGCACTAAAACATTGAATGTAGCAGCTTTCTGTCATTGAGAGAGACTGTTTTAAGCAGATTTGGGCTAGTTTGCAGTTCATTTGAACAGAAGCACTATTTGAACATTAGTGGTCCCAGAAACCTGTAAACTGACAACCTTGAGCATTGAAGCTCTAACATAAGAGTTTGTGCATATAACTTCTAACACATTAAAAACTGTTTTACTGCATTGTAAAAAACATTATATTTGATAAGACATAAGCATCTTTCAGTTTGGCCAGTTTTGCACTAATCATTGAATGTAGCAGCTTTCTCTCATTGAGAGAGACGTTTTAAGCAGATTTGGGCTAGTTTGCAGTTCATTTGAACAGAAGCACTATTTGAACATTAGTGGTCCCAGAAACCTGTAAACTGACAATCTTGAGCATTGAAGCTCTAACATAAGTTTTTGTGCATATAACTTCTAACACATTAAAAACTGTCTCACTGCATTGCAAACAACATTTTATTTCATTAGACATAAGCATCTTTCAGTTTGGCAAGTTTTGCACTAAACATTGAATGTAGCAGCTTTCTGTCATTGAGAGAGATGTTTTAAGCAGATTTGGGCTAGTTTGCAGTTCATTTGAACAGAAGCACTATTTGAACATTAGTGGTCCCAGAAACCTGTAAACTGACAATCTTGAGCATTGCAGCTCTAACATAAGTTTTTGTGCATATAACTTCTAACACATTAAAACCTGTCTCACTGCATTGCAAAAAACATTTTATTTCATTAGACATAATCATCTTTCAGTTTGGCAAGTTTTGCACTAAACATTGAATGTAGCAGCTTTCTCTCATTGAGAGAGACGGTTTTAAGCAGATTTGGGCTAGTTTGCAGTTCATTTGAACAGAAGCACTATTTGAACATTAGTGGTCCCAGAAACCTGTAAACTGACAATCTTGAGCATTGAAGCTCTAACATAAGATTTTGTGCATATAACTTCTAACACATTAAAAACTGTTTTACTGCATTGTAAAAAACATTACATTTGATAAGACATAAGCATCTTTCAGTTTGGCCAGTTTTGCACTAATCATTGAATGTAGCAGCTTTCTCTCATTGAGAGAGACGTTTTAAGCAGATTTGGGCTAGTTTGCAGTTCATTTGAACATAAGCACTATTTGAACATTAGTGGTCCCAGAAACCTGTAAACTGACAATCTTGAGCATAGCAGCTCTAACATAAGTTTTTGTGCATATAACTTCTAACACATTAAAACCTGTCTCACTGCATTGCAAAAAACATTTTATTTCATTAGACATAAGCATCTTTCAGTTTGGCAAGTTTTGCACTAAAACATTGAATGTAGCAGCTTTCTGTCATTGAGAGAGACTGTTTTAAGCAGATTTGGGCTAGTTTGCAGTTCATTTGAACAGAAGCACTATTTGAACATTAGTGGTCCCAGAAACCTGTAAACTGACAATCTTGAGCATTGAAGCTCTAACATAAGTTTTTGTGCATATAACTTCTAACACATTAAAAACTGTCTCACTGCATTGCAAAAAACATTACATTTGATAAGACATAAGCATCTTTCAGTTTGGCAAGTTTAGCACTAAACATTGAATGTAGCAGCTTTCTCTCATTGAGAGAGACGGTTTTAAGCAGATTTGGGCTAGTTTGCAGTTCATTTGAACAGAAGCACTATTTGAACATTAGTGGTCCCAGAAACCTGTAAACTGACAATCTTGAGCATTGAAGCTCTAACATAAGTTTTTGTGCATATAACTTCTAACACATTAAAAACTGTCTCACTGCATTGCAAAAAACATTTTATTTCATTAGACATAAGCATCTTTCAGTTTGGCAAGTTTTGCACTAAAACATTGAATGTAGCAGCTTTCCTTCATTGAGAGAGAGATTTTTTTAAGCAGATTTGGGCTAGTTTGCAGTTCATTTGAACAGAAGCACTATTTGAACATTGGTGGTCCCAGAAACCTGTAAACTGACAATCTTGAGCATTGAAGCTCTAACATAAGATTTTGTGCATATAACTGCTAACACATTAAAACCTGTCTCACTGCATTGCAAAAAACATTTTATTTCATTAGACATAAGCATCTTTCAGTTTGGCAAGTTTTGCACTAAAACATTGAATGTAGCAGCTTTCTGTCATTGAGAGAGACTGTTTTAAGCAGATTTGGGCTAGTTTGCAGTTCATTTGAACAGAAGCACTATTTGAACATTAGTGGTCCCAGAAACCTGTAAACTGACAATCTTGAGCATTGAAGCTCTAACATAAGTTTTTGTGCATATAACTTCTAACACATTAAAAACTGTCTCACTGCATTGCAAAAAACATTTTATTTCATTAGACATAAGCATCTTTCAGTTTGGCAAGTTTTGCACTAAAACATTGAATGTAGCAGCTTTCTGTCATTGAGAGAGACTGTGTTAAGCAGATTTGGGCTAGTTTGCAGTTCATTTGAACAGAAGCACTATTTGAACATTGGTGGTCCCAGAAACCTGTAAACTGACAATCTTGAGCATTGAAGCTCTAACATAAGATTTTGTGCATATAACTTCTAACACATTAAAAACTGTTTTACTGCATTGTAAAAAACATTATCTTTGATAAGACATAAGCATCTTTCAGTTTGGCCAGTTTTGCACTAATCATTGAATGTAGCAGCTTTCTCTCATTGAGAGAGACGTTTTAAGCAGATTTGGGCTAGTTTGCAGTTCATTTGAACAGAAGCACTATTTGAACATTAGTGGTCCCAGAAACCTGTAAACTGACAATCTTGAGCATTGAAGCTCTAACATAAGATTTTGTGCATATAACTTCTAACACATTAAAAACTGTCTCACTGCATTGCAAACAACATTTTATTTGATAAGACATAAGCATCTTTCAGTTTGGCAAGTTTTGCACTAAACATTGAATGTAGCAGCTTTCTCTCATTGAGAGAGACGGTTTTAAGCAGATTTGGGCTAGTTTGCAGTTCATTTGAACAGAAGCACTATTTGAACATTAGTGGTCCCAGAAACCTGTAAACTGACAATCTTGAGCATTGAAGCTCTAACATAAGATTTTGTGCATATAACTTCTAACACATTAAAAACTGTTTTACTGCATTGTAAAAAAACATTATATTTGATAAGACATAAGCATCTTTCAGTTTGGCCAGTTTTGCACTAATCATTGAATGTAGCAGCTTTCTCTCATTGAGAGAGACGTTATAAGCAGATTTGGGCTAGTTTGCAGTTCATTTGAACATAAGCACTATTTGAACATTAGTGGTCCCAGAAACCTGTAAACTGACAATCTTGAGCATTGCAGCTCTAACATAAGTTTTTGTGCATATAACTTCTAACACATTAAAACCTGTCTCACTGCATTGCAAAAAACATTTTATTTCAATAGACATAATCATCTTTCAGTTTGGCAAGTTTTGCACTAAACATTGAATGTAGCAGCTTTCTCTCATTGTGAGAGAAGGTTTTAAGCAGATTTGGGCTAGTTTGCAGTTCATTTCAACAGAAGCACTATTTGAACATTAGTGGTCCCAGAAACCTGTAAACTGACAATCTTGAGCATTGCAGCTCTAACATAAGTTTTTGTGCATATAACTTCTAACACATTAAAACCTGTCTCACTGCATTGCAAAAAACATTTTATTTCATTAGAAATAAGCATTTTTCAGTTTGGCAAGTTTTGCACTAAAACATTGAATGTAGCAGCTTTCTGTCATTGAGAGAGACTGTTTTAAGCAGATTTGGGCTAGTTTGCAGTTCATTTGAACAGAAGCACTATTTGAACATTAGTGGTCCCAGAAACCTGTAAACTGACAATCTTGAGCATTGAAGCTCTAACATAAGTTTTTGTGCATATAACTTCTAACACATTAAAAACTGTCTCACTGCATTGCAAAAAACATTTTATTTCATTAGACATAAGCATCTTTCAGTTTGGCAAGTTTTGCACTAAAACCTTGAATGTAGCAGCTTTCTCTCATTGAGAGAGACGTTTTAAGCAGATTTGGGCTAGTTTGCAGTTCATTTGAACATAAGCACTATTTGAACATTAGTGGTACCAGAAACCTGTAAACTGACAATCTTGAGCATTGAAGCTCTAACATAAGATTTTTTGCATATAACTTCTAACACATTAAAAACTGTTTTACTGCATTGTAAAAAACATTATATTTGATAAGACATAAGCATCTTTCAGTTTGGCCAGTTTTGCACTAATCATTGAATGTAGCAGCTTTCTCTCATTGAGAGAGACGTTTTAAGCAGATTTGGGCTAGTTTGCAGTTCATTTGAACATAAGCACTATTTGAACATTAGTGGTCCCAGAAACCTGTAAACTGACAATCTTGAGCATAGCAACTCTAACATAAGTTTTTGTGCATATAACTTCTAACACATTAAAAACTGTCTCACTGCATTGCAAAAAACATTTTATTTCATTAGACATAATCATCTTTCAGTTTGGCAAGTTTTGCACTAAACATTCAATGTAGCAGCTTTCTCTCATTGAGAGAGACGGTTTTAAGCAGATTTGGGCTAGTTTGCAGTTCATTTGAACAGAAGCACTATTTGAACATTAGTGGTCCCAGAAACCTGTAAACTGACAATCTTGAGCATTGAAGCTCTAACATAAGATTTTGTGCATATAACTTCTAACACATTAAAAACTGTTTTACTGCATTGTAAAAAACATTATATTTGATAAGACATAAGCATCTTTCAGTTTGGCCAGTTTTGCACTAATCATTGAATGTAGCAGCTTTCTCTCATTGAGAGAGACGTTTTAAGCAGATTTGGGCTAGTTTGCAGTTCATTTGAACATAAGCACTATTTGAACATTAGTGGTCCCAGAAACCTGTAAACTGACAATCTTGAGCATAGCAGCTCTAACATAAGTTTTTGTGCATATAACTTCTAACACATTAAAAACTGTCTCACTGCATTGCAAAAAACATTTTATTTCATTAGACATAATCATCTTTCAGTTTGGCAAGTTTTGCACTAAACATTCAATGTAGCAGCTTTCTCTCATTGAGAGAGACGGTTTTAAGCAGATTTGGGCTAGTTTGCAGTTCATTTGAACAGAAGCACTATTTGAACATTAGTGGTCCCAGAAGCCTGTAAACTGACAATCTTGAGCATTGAAGCTCTAACATAAGATTTTGTGCATATAACTTCTAACACATTAAACACTGTTTTACTGCATTGTAAAAAACATTACATTTGATAAGACATAAGCATCTTTCAGTTTGGCAAGTTTAGCACTAAACATTGAATGTAGCAGCTTTCTCTCATTGAGAGAGACGGTTTTAAGCAGATTTGGGCTAGTTTGCAGTTCATTTGAACAGAAGCACTATTTAAACATTAGTGGTCCCAGAAACCTGTAAACTGACAATCTTGAGCATTGAAGCTCTAACATAAGTTTTTGTGCATATAACTTCTAACATATTAAAAACTGTCTCACTGCATTGCAAAAAACATTTTATTTCATTAGACATAAGCATCTTTTAGTTTGGCAAGTTTTGCACTAAAACATTGAATGTAGCAGCTTTCCTTCATTGAGAGAGAGATTTTTTTAAGCAGATTTGGGCTAGTTTGCAGTTCATTTGAACAGAAGCACTATTTGAACATTGGTGGTCCCAGAAACCTGTAAACTGACAATCTTGAGCATTGAAGCTCTAACATAAGATTTTGTGCATATAACTTCTAACACATTAAAAACTGTTTTACTGCATTGTAAAAAACATTATATTTGATAAGACATAAGCATCTTTCAGTTTGGCCAGTTTTGCACTAATCATTGAATGTAGCAGCTTTCTCTCATTGAGAGAGACGTTTTAAGCAGATTTGGGCTAGTTTGCAGTTCATTTGAACAGAAGCACTATTTGAACATTAGTGGTCCCAGAAACCTGTAAACTGACAATCTTGAGCATTGAAGCTCTAACATAAGATTTTGTGCATATAACTTCTAACACATTAAACACTGTTTTACTGCATTGTAAAAAACATTATATTTGATAAGACATAATCATCTTTCAGTTTGGCCAGTTTTGCACTAATCATTGAATGTAGCAGCTTTCTCTCATTGAGAGAGACGTTATAAGCAGATTTGGGCTAGTTTGCAGTTCATTTGAACATAAGCACTATTTGAACATTAGTGGTCCCAGAAACCTGTAAACTGACAATCTTGAGCATTGCAGCTCTAACATAAGTTTTTGTGCATATAACTTCTAACACATTAAAACCTGTCTCACTGCATTGCAAAAAACATTTTATTTCATTAGACATAATCATCTTTCAGTTTGGCAAGTTTTGCACTAAACATTGAATGTAGCAGCTTTCTCTCATTGTGAGAGAAGGTTTTAAGCCGATTTGGGCTAGTTTGCAGTTCATTTCAACAGAAGCACTATTTGAACATTAGTGGTCCCAGAAACCTGTAAACTGACAATCTTGAGCATTGCAGCTCTAACATAAGTTTTTGTGCTTATAACTTCTAACACATTAAAAACTGTCTCACTGCATTGCAAAAAACATTTTATTTCATTAGACATAAGCATCTTTCAGGTTTGGCAAGTTTTGCACTAAAACATTGAATGTAGCAGCTTTCTGTCATTGAGAGAGACTGTTTTAAGCAGATTTGGGCTAGTTTGCAGTTCATTTGAACAGAAGCACTATTTGAACATTGGTGGTCCCAGAAACCTGTAAACTGACAATCTTGAGCATTGAAGCTCTAACATAAGATTTTGTGCATATAACTTCTAACACATTAAAAACTGTTTTACTGCATTGTAAAAAACATTATATTTGATAAGACATAAGCATCTTTCAGTTTGGCCAGTTTTGCACTAATCATTGAATGTAGCAGCTTTCTCTCATTGAGAGAGACGTTTTAAGCAGATTTGGGCTAGTTTGCAGTTCATTTGAACATAAGCACTATTTGAACATTAGTGGTACCAGAAACCTGTAAACTGACAATCTTGAGCATTGAAGCTCTAACATAAGATTTTGTGCATATAACTTCTAACACATTAAAAACTGTTTTACTGCATTGTAAAAAACATTATATTTGATAAGACATAAGCATCTTTCAGTTTGGCCAGTTTTGCACTAATCATTGAATGTAGCAGCTTTCTCTCATTGAGAGAGACGTTTTAAGCAGATTTGGGCTAGTTTGCAGTTCATTTGAACATAAGCACTATTTGAACATTAGTGGTCCCAGAAACCTGTAAACTGACAATCTTGAGCATAGCAACTCTAACATAAGTTTTTGTGCATATAACTTCTAACACATTAAAAACTGTCTCACTGCATTGCAAAAAACATTTTATTTCATTAGACATAATCATCTTTCAGTTTGGCAAGTTTTGCACTAAACATTCAATGTAGCAGCTTTCTCTCATTGAGAGAGACGGTTTTAAGCAGATTTGGGCTAGTTTGCAGTTCATTTGAACAGAAGCACTATTTGAACATTAGTGCTCCCAGAAGCCTGTAAACTGACAATCTTGAGCATTGAAGCTCTAACATAAGATTTTGTGCATATAACTTCTAACACATTAAACACTGTTTTACTGCATTGTAAAAAACATTACATTTGATAAGACATAAGCATCTTTCAGTTTGGCAAGTTTAGCACTAAACATTGAATGTAGCAGCTTTCTCTCATTGAGAGAGACGGTTTTAAGCAGATTTGGGCTAGTTTGCAGTTCATTTGAACAGAAGCACTATTTGAACATTGGTGGTCCCAGAAACCTGTAAGCTGACAATCTTGAGCATTGAAGCTCTAACATAAGATTTTGTGCATATAACTTCTAACACATTAAAACCTGTCTCACTGCATTGCAAAAAACATTTTATTTCATTAGACATAAGCATCTTTCAGTTTGGCAAGTTTTGCACTAAAACATTGAATGTAGCAGCTTTCTGTCATTGAGAGAGACTGTTTTAAGCAGATTTGGGCTAGTTTGCAGTTCATTTGAACAGAAGCACTATTTGAACATTAGTGGTCCCAGAAACCTGTAAACTGACAATCTTGAGCATTGAAGCTCTAACATAAGTTTTTGTGCATATAACTTCTAACACATTAAAAACTGTCTCACTGCATTGCAAAAAACATTTTATTTCATTAGACATAAGCATCTTTCAGTTTGGCAAGTTTTGCACTAAAACATTGAATGTAGCAGCTTTCTGTCATTGAGAGAGACTGTGTTAAGCAGATTTGGGCTAGTTTGCAGTTCATTTGAACAGAAGCACTATTTGAACATTGGTGGTCCCAGAAACCTGTAAACTGACAATCTTGAGCATTGAAGCTCTAACATAAGTTTTTGTGCATATAACTTCTAACACATTAAAACCTGTCTCACTGCATTGCAAAAAACATTTTATTTCATTAGACATAATCATCTTTCAGTTTGGCAAGTTTTGCACTAAACATTGAATGTAGCAGCTTTCTCTCATTGTGAGAGAAGGTTTTAAGCAGATTTGGGCTAGTTTGCAGTTCATTTCAACAGAAGCACTATTTGAACATTAGTGGTCCCAGAAACCTGTAAACTGACAATCTTGAGCATTGAAGCTCTAACATAAGATTTTGTGCATATAACTTCTAACACATTAAACACTGTTTTACTGCATTGTAAAAAACATTACATTTGATAAGACATAAGCATCTTTCAGTTTGGCAAGTTTTGCACTAAACATTGAATGTACCAGCTTTCTCTTATTGAGAGAGACGGTTTTAAGCAGATTTGGGCTAGTTTGCAATTCATTTGAACAGAAGCACTATTTGAACATTAGTGGTCCCAGAAACCTGTAAACTGACAATCTTGAGCATTGAAGCTCTAACATAAGATTTTGTGCATATAACTTCTAACACATTAAAAACTGTTTTACTGCATTGTAAAAAACATTATATTTGATAAGACATAAGCATCTTTCAGTTTGGCCAGTTTTGCACTAATCATTGAATGTAGCAGCTTTCTCTCATTAGAGAGACGTTTTAAGCAGATTTGGGCTAGTTTGCAGTTCATTTGAACATAAGCACTATTTGAACATTAGTGGTCCCAGAAACCTGTAAACTGACAATCTTGAGCATAGCAGCTCTAACATAAGTTTTTGTGCATATAACTTCTAACACATTAAAAACTGTCTCACTGCATTGCAAAAAAACATTTTATTTCATTAGACATAATCATCTTTCAGTTTGGCAAGTTTTGCACTAAACATTCAATGTAGCAGCTTTCTCTCATTGAGAGAGACGGTTTTAAGCAGATTTGGGCTAGTTTGCAGTTCATTTGAACAGAAGCACTATTTGAACATTAGTGGTCCCAGAAACCTGTAAACTGACAATCTTGAGCATTGAAGCTCTAACATAAGATTTTGTGCATATAACTTCTAACACATTAAAAACTGTTTTACTGCATTGTAAAAAACATTATATTTGATAAGACATAAGCATCTTTCAGTTTGGCCAGTTTTGCACTAATCATTGAATGTAGCAGCTTTCTCTCATTGAGAGAGACGTTTTAAGCAGATTTGGGCTAGTTTGCAGTTCATTTGAACAGAAGCACTATTTGAACATTAGTGGTCCCAGAAACCTGTAAACTGACAATCTTGAGCATTGAAGCTCTAACATAAGATTTTGTGCATATAACTTCTAACACATTAAAAACTGTTTTACTGCATTGTAAAAAACATTATATTTGATAAGACATAAGCATCTTTCAGTTTGGCCAGTTTTGCATTAATCATTGAATGTAGCAGCTTTCTCTCATTGAGAGAGACGTTTTAAGCAGATTTGGGCTAGTTTGCAGTTCATTTGAACAGAAGCACTATTTGAACATTAGTGGTCCCAGAAACCTGTAAACTGACAATCTTGAGCATTGAAGCTCTAACATAAGTCTTTGTGCATATAACTTCTAACACATTAAAAACTGTTTTACTGCATTGTAAAAAACATTATATTTGATAAGACATAAGCATCTTTCAGTTTGGCCAGTTTTGCACTAATCATTGAATGTAGCAGCTTTCTCTCATTGAGAGAGACGTTATAAGCAGATTTGGGCTAGTTTGCAGTTCATTTGAACAGAAGCACTATTTGAACATTAGTGGTCCCAGAAACCTGTAAACTGACAATCTTGAGCATTGCAGCTCTAACATAAGTTTTTGTGCATATAACTTCTAACACATTAAAACCTGTCTCACTGCATTGCAAAAAACATTTTATTTCATTAGACATAATCATCTTTCAGTTTGGCAAGTTTTGCACTAAACATTGAATGTAGCAGCTTTCTCTCATTGTGAGAGAAGGTTTTAAGCAGATTTGGGCTAGTTTGCAGTTCATTTCAACAGAAGCACTATTTGAACATTAGTGGTCCCAGAAACCTGTAAACTGACAATCTTGAGCATTGCAGCTCTAACATAAGTTTTTGTGCATATAACTTCTAACACATTAAAACCTGTCTCACTGCATTGCAAAAAACATTTTATTTCATTAGACATAAGCATTTTTCAGTTTGGCAAGTTTTGCACTAAAACATTGAATGTAGCAGCTTTCTGTCATTGAGAGAGACTGTTTTAAGCAGATTTGGGCTAGTTTGCAGTTCATTTGAACAGAAGCACTATTTGAACATTAGTGGTCCCAGAAACCTGTAAACTGACAATCTTGAGCATTGAAGCTCTAACATAAGATTTTGTGCATATAACTTCTAACACATTAAAAACTGTTTTACTGCATTGTAAAAAACATTATATTTGATAAGACATAAGCATCTTTCAGTTTGGCCAGTTTTGCACTAATCATTGAATGTAGCAGCTTTCTCTCATTAGAGAGACGTTTTAAGCAGATTTGGGCTAGTTTGCAGTTCATTTGAACATAAGCACTATTTGAACATTAGTGGTCCCAGAAACCTGTAAACTGACAATCTTGAGCATAGCAGCTCTAACATAAGTTTTTGTGCATATAACTTCTAACACATTAAAAACTGTCTCACTGCATTGCAAAAAAACATTTTATTTCCTTAGACATAATCATCTTTCAGTTTGGCAAGTTTTGCACTAAACATTGAATGTAGCAGCTTTCTCTCATTGTGAGAGAAGGTTTTAAGCAGATTTGGGCTAGTTTGCAGTTCATTTCAACAGAAGCACTATTTGAACATTAGTGGTCCCAGAAACCTGTAAACTGACAATCTTGAGCATTGCAGCTCTAACATAAGTTTTTGTGCATATAACTTCTAACACATTAAAACCTGTCTCACTGCATTGCAAAAAACATTTTATTTCATTAGACATAAGCATTTTTCAGTTTGGCAAGTTTTGCACTAAAACATTGAATGTAGCAGCTTTCTGTCATTGAGAGAGACTGTTTTAAGCAGATTTGGGCTAGTTTGCAGTTCATTTGAACAGAAGCACTATTTGAACATTAGTGGTCCCAGAAACCTGTAAACTGACAATCTTGAGCATTGAAGCTCTAACATAAGATTTTGTGCATATAACTTCTAACACATTAAAAACTGTTTTACTGCATTGTAAAAAACATTATATTTGATAAGACATAAGCATCTTTCAGTTTGGCCAGTTTTGCACTAATCATTGAATGTAGCAGCTTTCTCTCATTAGAGAGACGTTTTAAGCAGATTTGGGCTAGTTTGCAGTTCATTTGAACATAAGCACTATTTGAACATTAGTGGTCCCAGAAACCTGTAAACTGACAATCTTGAGCATAGCAGCTCTAACATAAGATTTTGTGCATATAACTTCTAACACATTAAAAACTGTTTTACTGCATTGTAAAAAACATTATATTTGATAAGACATAAGCATCTTTCAGTTTGGCCAGTTTTGCATTAATCATTGAATGTAGCAGCTTTCTCTCATTGAGAGAGACGTTTTAAGCAGATTTGGGCTAGTTTGCAGTTCATTTGAACAGAAGCACTATTTGAACATTAGTGGTCCCAGAAACCTGTAAACTGACAATCTTGAGCATTGAAGCTCTAACATAAGTCTTTGTGCATATAACTTCTAACACATTAAAAACTGTTTTACTGCATTGTAAAAAACATTATATTTGATAAGACATAAGCATCTTTCAGTTTGGCCAGTTTTGCACTAATCATTGAATGTAGCAGCTTTCTCTCATTGAGAGAGACGTTATAAGCAGATTTGGGCTAGTTTGCAGTTCATTTGAACAGAAGCACTATTTGAACATTAGTGGTCCCAGAAACCTGTAAACTGACAATCTTGAGCATTGCAGCTCTAACATAAGTTTTTGTGCATATAACTTCTAACACATTAAAACCTGTCTCACTGCATTGCAAAAAACATTTTATTTCATTAGACATAATCATCTTTCAGTTTGGCAAGTTTTGCACTAAACATTGAATGTAGCAGCTTTCTCTCATTGTGAGAGAAGGTTTTAAGCAGATTTGGGCTAGTTTGCAGTTCATTTCAACAGAAGCACTATTTGAACATTAGTGGTCCCAGAAACCTGTAAACTGACAATCTTGAGCATTGCAGCTCTAACATAAGTTTTTGTGCATATAACTTCTAACACATTAAAACCTGTCTCACTGCATTGCAAAAAACATTTTATTTCATTAGACATAAGCATTTTTCAGTTTGGCAAGTTTTGCACTAAAACATTGAATGTAGCAGCTTTCTGTCATTGAGAGAGACTGTTTTAAGCAGATTTGGGCTAGTTTGCAGTTCATTTGAACAGAAGCACTATTTGAACATTAGTGGTCCCAGAAACCTGTAAACTGACAATCTTGAGCATTGAAGCTCTAACATAAGATTTTGTGCATATAACTTCTAACACATTAAAAACTGTTTTACTGCATTGTAAAAAACATTATATTTGATAAGACATAAGCATCTTTCAGTTTGGCCAGTTTTGCACTAATCATTGAATGTAGCAGCTTTCTCTCATTGAGAGAGACGTTATAAGCAGATGTGGGCTAGTTTGCAGTTCATTTGAACATAAGCACTATTTGAACATTAGTGGTCCCAGAAACCTGTAAACTGACAATCTTGATCATTGCAGCTCTAACATAAGTTTTTGTGCATATAACTTCTAACACATTAAAACCTGTCTCACTGCATTGCAAAAAACATTTTATTTCATTAGACATAATCATCTTTCAGTTTGGCAAGTTTTGCACTAAACATTGAATGTAGCAGCTTTCTCTCATTGTGAGAGAAGGTTTTAAGCAGATTTGGGCTAGTTTGCAGTTCATTTCAACAGAAGCATTATTTGAACATTAGTGGTCCCAGAAACCTGTAAACTGACAATCTTGAGCATTGCAGCTCTAACATAAGTTTTTGTGCATATAACTTCTAACACATTAAAACCTGTCTCACTGCATTGCAAAAAACATGTTATTTCATTAGACATAATCATCTTTCAGTTTGGCAAGTTTTGCACTAAACATTGAATGTAGCAGCTTTCTCTCATTGAGAGAGACGGTTTTAAGCAGATTTGGCCTAGTTTGCAGTTCATTTGAACAGAAGCACTATTTGAACATTAGTGGTCCCAGAAACCTGTAAACTGACAATCTTGAGCATTGAAGCTCTAACATAAGATTTTGTGCATATAACTTCTAACACATTAAAAACTGTTTTACTGCATTGTAAAAAACATTACATTTGATAAGACATAAGCATCTTTCAGTTTGGCCAGTTTTGCACTAATCATTGAATGTAGCAGCTTTCTCTCATTGAGAGAGACGTTTTAAGTAGATTTGGGCTAGTTTGCAGTTCATTTGAACATAAGCACTATTTGAACATTAGTGGTCCCAGAAACCTGTAAACTGACAATCTTGAGCATAGCAGCTCTAACATAAGTTTTTGTGCATATAACTTCTAACACATTAAAACCTGTCTCACTGCATTGCAAAAAACATTTTATTTCATTAGACATAAGCATCTTTCAGTTTGGCAAGTTTTGCACTAAAACATTGAATGTAGCAGCTTTCTGTCATTGAGAGAGACTGTTTTAAGCAGATTTGGGCTAGTTTGCAGTTCATTTGAACAGAAGCACTATTTGAACATTAGTGGTCCCAGAAACCTGTAAACTGACAATCTTGAGCATTGAAGCTCTAACATAAGTTTTTGTGCATATAACTTCTAACACATTAAAAACTGTCTCACTGCATTGCAAAAAACATTTTATTTCATTAGACATAAGCATCTTTCAGTTTGGCAAGTTTTGCACTAAAACATTGAATGTAGCAGCTTTCTGTCATTGAGAGAGACTGTTTTAAGCAGATTTGGGCTAGTTTGCAGTTCATTTGAACAGAAGCACTATTTGAACATTAGTGGTCCCAGAAACCTGTAAACTGACAACCTTGAGCATTGAAGCTCTAACATAAGAGTTTGTGCATATAACTTCTAACACATTAAAAACTGTTTTACTGCATTGTAAAAAACATTATATTTGATAAGACATAAGCATCTTTCAGTTTGGCCAGTTTTGCACTAATCATTGAATGTAGCAGCTTTCTCTCATTGAGAGAGACGTTTTAAGCAGATTTGGGCTAGTTTGCAGTTCATTTGAACAGAAGCACTATTTGAACATTAGTGGTCCCAGAAACCTGTAAACTGACAATCTTGAGCATTGAAGCTCTAACATAAGTTTTTGTGCATATAACTTCTAACACATTAAAAACTGTCTCACTGCATTGCAAACAACATTTTATTTCATTAGACATAAGCATCTTTCAGTTTGGCAAGTTTTGCACTAAACATTGAATGTAGCAGCTTTCTGTCATTGAGAGAGATGTTTTAAGCAGATTTGGGCTAGTTTGCAGTTCATTTGAACAGAAGCACTATTTGAACATTAGTGGTCCCAGAAACCTGTAAACTGACAATCTTGAGCATTGCAGCTCTAACATAAGATTTTTTGCATATAACTTCTAACACATTAAAAACTGTTTTACTGCATTGTAAAAAACATTATATTTGATAAGACATAAGCATCTTTCAGTTTGGCCAGTTTTGCACTAATCATTGAATGTAGCAGCTTTCTCTCATTGAGAGAGACGTTTTAAGCAGATTTGGGCTAGTTTGCAGTTCATTTGAACATAAGCACTATTTGAACATTAGTGGTCCCAGAAACCTGTAAACTGACAATCTTGAGCATAGCAACTCTAACATAAGTTTTTGTGCATATAACTTCTAACACATTAAAAACTGTCTCACTGCATTGCAAAAAACATTTTATTTCATTAGACATAATCATCTTTCAGTTTGGCAAGTTTTGCACTAAACATTCAATGTAGCAGCTTTCTCTCATTGAGAGAGACGGTTTTAAGCAGATTTGGGCTAGTTTGCAGTTCATTTGAACAGAAGCACTATTTGAACATTAGTGGTCCCAGAAGCCTGTAAACTGACAATCTTGAGCATTGAAGCTCTAACATAAGATTTTGTGCATATAACTTCTAACACATTAAACACTGTTTTACTGCATTGTAAAAAACATTACATTTGATAAGACATAAGCATCTTTCAGTTTGGCAAGTTTAGCACTAAACATTGAATGTAGCAGCTTTCTCTCATTGAGAGAGACGGTTTTAAGCAGATTTGGGCTAGTTTGCAGTTCATTTGAACAGAAGCACTATTTGAACATTAGTGGTCCCAGAAACCTGTAAACTGACAATCTTGAGCATTGAAGCTCTAACATAAGTTTTTGTGCATATAACTTCTAACACATTAAAAACTGTCTCACTGCATTGCAAAAAACATTTTATTTCATTAGACATAAGCATCTTTCAGTTTGGCAAGTTTTGCACTAAAACATTGAATGTAGCAGCTTTCCTTCATTGAGAGAGAGATTTTTTTAAGCAGATTTGGGCTAGTTTGCAGTTCATTTGAACAGAAGCACTATTTGAACATTGGTGGTCCCAGAAACCTGTAAACTGACAATCTTGAGCATTGAAGCTCTAACATAAGATTTTGTGCATATAACTGCTAACACATTAAAACCTGTCTCACTGCATTGCAAAAAACATTTTATTTCATTAGACATAAGCATCTTTCAGTTTGGCAAGTTTTGCACTAAAACATTGAATGTAGCAGCTTTCTGTCATTGAGAGAGACTGTTTTAAGCAGATTTGGGCTAGTTTGCAGTTCATTTGAACAGAAGCACTATTTGAACATTAGTGGTCCCAGAAACCTGTAAACTGACAATCTTGAGCATTGAAGCTCTAACATAAGTTTTTGTGCATATAACTTCTAACACATTAAAAACTGTCTCACTGCATTGCAAAAAACATTTTATTTCATTAGACATAAGCATCTTTCAGTTTGGCAAGTTTTGCACTAAAACATTGAATGTAGCAGCTTTCTGTCATTGAGAGAGACTGTGTTAAGCAGATTTGGGCTAGTTTGCAGTTCATTTGAACAGAAGCACTATTTGAACATTGGTGGTCCCAGAAACCTGTAAACTGACAATCTTGAGCATTGAAGCTCTAACATAAGATTTTGTGCATATAACTTCTAACACATTAAAAACTGTTTTACTGCATTGTAAAAAACATTATCTTTGATAAGACATAAGCATCTTTCAGTTTGGCCAGTTTTGCACTAATCATTGAATGTAGCAGCTTTCTCTCATTGAGAGAGACGTTTTAAGCAGATTTGGGCTAGTTTGCAGTTCATTTGAACAGAAGCACTATTTGAACATTAGTGGTCCCAGAAACCTGTAAACTGACAATCTTGAGCATTGAAGCTCTAACATAAGATTTTGTGCATATAACTTCTAACACATTAAACACTGTTTTACTGCATTGTAAAAAACATTACATTTGATAAGACATAAGCATCTTTCAGTTTGGCAAGTTTTGCACTAAACATTGAATGTAGCAGCTTTCTCTCATTGAGAGAGACTGTTTTAAGCAGATTTGGGCTAGGTTGTAGTTCATTTGAACAGAAGCACTATTTGAACATTAGTGGTCCCAGAAACCTGTAAACTGACAATCTTGAGCATTGCAGCTCTAACATACGTTTTTGTGCATATAACTTCTAACACATTAAAAACTGTCTCACTGCATTGCAAAAAACATTTTATTTCATTAGACATAATCATCTTTCAGTTTGGCAAGTTTTGCACTAAACATTGAATGTAGCAGCTTTCTCTCATTGTGAGAGAAGGTTTTAAGCAGATTTGGGCTAGTTTGCAGTTCATTTCAACAGAAGCACTATTTGAACATTAGTGGTCCCAGAAACCTGTAAACTGACAATCTTGAGCATTGAAGCTCTAACATAAGATTTTGTGCATATAACTTCTAACACATTAAACACTGTTTTACTGCATTGTAAAAAACATTACATTTGATAAGACATAAGCATCTTTCAGTTTGGCAAGTTTTGCACTAAACATTGAATGTACCAGCTTTCTCTTATTGAGAGAGACGGTTTTAAGCAGATTTGGGCTAGTTTGCAATTCATTTGAACAGAAGCACTATTTGAACATTAGTGGTCCCAGAAACCTGTAAACTGACAATCTTGAGCATTGAAGCTCTAACATAAGATTTTGTGCATATAACTTCTAACACATTAAAAACTGTTTTACTGCATTGTAAAAAACATTATATTTGATAAGACATAAGCATCTTTCAGTTTGGCAAGTTTTGCACTAAACATTGAATGTAGCAGCTTTCTCTCATTGAGAGAGACTGTTTTAAGCAGATTTGGGCTAGGTTGTAGTTCATTTGAACAGAAGCACTATTTGAACATTAGTGGTCCCAGAAACCTGTAAACTGACAATCTTGAGCATTGCAGCTCTAACATACGTTTTTGTGCATATAACTTCTAACACATTAAAAACTGTCTCACTGCATTGCAAAAAACATTTTATTTCATTAGACATAATCATCTTTCAGTTTGGCAAGTTTTGCACTAAACATTGAATGTAGCAGCTTTCTCTCATTGTGAGAGAAGGTTTTAAGCAGATTTGGGCTAGTTTGCAGTTCATTTCAACAGAAGCACTATTTGAACATTAGTGGTCCCAGAAACCTGTAAACTGACAATCTTGAGCATTGAAGCTCTAACATAAGATTTTGTGCATATAACTTCTAACACATTAAACACTGTTTTACTGCATTGTAAAAAACATTACATTTGATAAGACATAAGCATCTTTCAGTTTGGCAAGTTTTGCACTAAACATTGAATGTACCAGCTTTCTCTTATTGAGAGAGACGGTTTTAAGCAGATTTGGGCTAGTTTGCAATTCATTTGAACAGAAGCACTATTTGAACATTAGTGGTCCCAGAAACCTGTAAACTGACAATCTTGAGCATTGAAGCTCTAACATAAGATTTTGTGCATATAACTTCTAACACATTAAAAACTGTTTTACTGCATTGTAAAAAACATTATATTTGATAAGACATAAGCATCTTTCAGTTTGGCCAGTTTTGCACTAATCATTGAATGTAGCAGCTTTCTCTCATTAGAGAGACGTTTTAAGCAGATTTGGGCTAGTTTGCAGTTCATTTGAACATAAGCACTATTTGAACATTAGTGGTCCCAGAAACCTGTAAACTGACAATCTTGAGCATAGCAGCTCTAACATAAGTTTTTGTGCATATAACTTCTAACACATTAAAAACTGTCTCACTGCATTGCAAAAAAACATTTTATTTCATTAGACATAATCATCTTTCAGTTTGGCAAGTTTTGCACTAAACATTCAATGTAGCAGCTTTCTCTCATTGAGAGAGACGGTTTTAAGCAGATTTGGGCTAGTTTGCAGTTCATTTGAACAGAAGCACTATTTGAACATTAGTGGTCCCAGAAACCTGTAAACTGACAATCTTGAGCATTGAAGCTCTAACATAAGATTTTGTGCATATAACTTCTAACACATTAAAAACTGTTTTACTGCATTGTAAAAAACATTATATTTGATAAGACATAAGCATCTTTCAGTTTGGCCAGTTTTGCACTAATCATTGAATGTAGCAGCTTTCTCTCATTGAGAGAGACGTTTTAAGCAGATTTGGGCTAGTTTGCAGTTCATTTGAACAGAAGCACTATTTGAACATTAGTGGTCCCAGAAACCTGTAAACTGACAATCTTGAGCATTGAAGCTCTAACATAAGATTTTGTGCATATAACTTCTAACACATTAAAAACTGTTTTACTGCATTGTAAAAAACATTATATTTGATAAGACATAAGCATCTTTCAGTTTGGCCAGTTTTGCACTAATCATTGAATGTAGCAGCTTTCTCTCATTGAGAGAGACGTTTTAAGCAGATTTGGGCTAGTTTGCAGTTCATTTGAACATAAGCACTATTTGAACATTAGTGGTACCAGAAACCTGTAAACTGACAATCTTGAGCATTGAAGCTCTAACATAAGATTTTGTGCATATAACTTCTAACACATTAAAAACTGTTTTACTGCATTGTAAAAAACATTATATTTGATAAGACATAAGCATCTTTCAGTTTGGCCAGTTTTGCACTAATCATTGAATGTAGCAGCTTTCTCTCATTGAGAGAGACGTTATAAGCAGATTTGGGCTAGTTTGCAGTTCATTTGAACATAAGCACTATTTGAACATTAGTGGTCCCAGAAACCTGTAAACTGACAATCTTGAGCATTGCAGCTCTAACATAAGTTTTTGTGCATATAACTTCTAACACATTAAAACCTGTCTCACTGCATTGCAAAAAACATTTTATTTCATTAGACATAATCATCTTTCAGTTTGGCAAGTTTTGCACTAAACATTGAATGTAGCAGCTTTCTCTCATTGTGAGAGAAGGTTTTAAGCAGATTTGGGCTAGTTTGCAGTTCATTTCAACAGAAGCACTATTTGAACATTAGTGGTCCCAGAAACCTGTAAACTGACAATCTTGAGCATTGCAGCTCTAACATAAGTTTTTGTGCATATAACTTCTAACACATTAAAACCTGTCTCACTGCATTGCAAAAAACATGTTATTTCATTAGACATAATCATCTTTCAGTTTGGCAAGTTTTGCACTAAACATTGAATGTAGCAGCTTTCTCTCATTGAGAGAGACGGTTTTAAGCAGATTTGGCCTAGTTTGCAGTTCATTTGAACAGAAGCACTATTTGAACATTAGTGGTCCCAGAAACCTGTAAAGTGACAATCTTGAGCATTGAAGCTCTAACATAAGATTTTGTGCATATAACTTCTAACACATTAAAAACTGTTTTACTGCATTGTAAAAAACATTACATTTGATAAGACATAAGCATCTTTCAGTTTGGCCAGTTTTGCACTAATCATTGAATGTAGCAGCTTTCTCTCATTGAGAGAGACGTTTTAAGCAGATTTGGGCTAGTTTGCAGTTCATTTGAACATAAGCACTATTTGAACATTAGTGGTCCCAGAAACCTGTAAACTGACAATCTTGAGCATAGCAGCTCTAACATAAGTTTTTGTGCATATAACTTCTAACACATTAAAACCTGTCTCACTGCATTGCAAAAAACATTTTATTTCATTAGACATAAGCATCTTTCAGTTTGGCAAGTTTTGCACTAAAACATTGAATGTAGCAGCTTTCTGTCATTGAGAGAGACTGTTTTAAGCAGATTTGGGCTAGTTTGCAGTTCATTTCAACAGAAGCACTATTTGAACATTAGTGGTCCCAGAAACCTGTAAACTGACAATCTTGAGCATTGCAGCTCTAACATAAGTTTTTGTGCATATAACTTCTAACACATTAAAACCTGTCTCACTGCATTGCAAAAAACATTTTATTTCATTAGACATAAGCATTTTTCAGTTTGGCAAGTTTTGCACTAAAACATTGAATGTAGCAGCTTTCTGTCATTGAGAGAGACTGTTTTAAGCAGATTTGGGCTAGTTTGCAGTTCATTTGAACAGAAGCACTATTTGAACATTAGTGGTCCCAGAAACCTGTAAACTGACAATCTTGAGCATTGAAGCTCTAACATAAGATTTTGTGCATATAACTTCTAACACATTAAAAACTGTTTTACTGCATTGTAAAAAACATTATATTTGATAAGACATAAGCATCTTTCAGTTTGGCCAGTTTTGCACTAATCATTGAATGTAGCAGCTTTCTCTCATTAGAGAGACGTTTTAAGCAGATTTGGGCTAGTTTGCAGTTCATTTGAACATAAGCACTATTTGAACATTAGTGGTCCCAGAAACCTGTAAACTGACAATCTTGAGCATAGCAGCTCTAACATAAGTTTTTGTGCATATAACTTCTAACACATTAAAAACTGTCTCACTGCATTGCAAAAAAACATTTTATTTCATTAGACATAATCATCTTTCAGTTTGGCAAGTTTTGCACTAAACATTCAATGTAGCAGCTTTCTCTCATTGAGAGAGACGGTTTTAAGCAGATTTGGGCTAGTTTGCAGTTCATTTGAACAGAAGCACTATTTGAACATTAGTGGTCCCAGAAACCTGTAAACTGACAATCTTGAGCATTGAAGCTCTAACATAAGATTTTGTGCATATAACTTCTAACACATTAAAAACTGTTTTACTGCATTGTAAAAAACATTATATTTGATAAGACATAAGCATCTTTCAGTTTGGCCAGTTTTGCACTAATCATTGAATGTAGCAGCTTTCTCTCATTGAGAGAGACGTTTTAAGCAGATTTGGGCTAGTTTGCAGTTCATTTGAACAGAAGCACTATTTGAACATTAGTGGTCCCAGAAACCTGTAAACTGACAATCTTGAGCATTGAAGCTCTAACATAAGATTTTGTGCATATAACTTCTAACACATTAAAAACTGTTTTACTGCATTGTAAAAAACATTATATTTGATAAGACATAAGCATCTTTCAGTTTGGCCAGTTTTGCATTAATCATTGAATGTAGCAGCTTTCTCTCATTGAGAGAGACGTTTTAAGCAGATTTGGGCTAGTTTGCAGTTCATTTGAACAGAAGCACTATTTGAACATTAGTGGTCCCAGAAACCTGTAAACTGACAATCTTGAGCATTGAAGCTCTAACATAAGTCTTTGTGCATATAACTTCTAACACATTAAAAACTGTTTTACTGCATTGTAAAAAACATTATATTTGATAAGACATAAGCATCTTTCAGTTTGGCCAGTTTTGCACTAATCATTGAATGTAGCAGCTTTCTCTCATTGAGAGAGACGTTATAAGCAGATTTGGGCTAGTTTGCAGTTCATTTGAACAGAAGCACTATTTGAACATTAGTGGTCCCAGAAACCTGTAAACTGACAATCTTGAGCATTGCAGCTCTAACATAAGTTTTTGTGCATATAACTTCTAACACATTAAAACCTGTCTCACTGCATTGCAAAAAACATTTTATTTCATTAGACATAAGCATTTTTCAGTTTGGCAAGTTTTGCACTAAAACATTGAATGTAGCAGCTTTCTGTCATTGAGAGAGACTGTTTTAAGCAGATTTGGGCTAGTTTGCAGTTCATTTGAACAGAAGCACTATTTGAACATTAGTGGTCCCAGAAACCTGTAAACTGACAATCTTGAGCATTGAAGCTCTAACATAAGATTTTGTGCATATAACTTCTAACACATTAAAAACTGTTTTACTGCATTGTAAAAAAACATTATATTTGATAAGACATAAGCATCTTTCAGTTTGGCCAGTTTTGCACTAATCATTGAATGTAGCAGCTTTCTCTCATTGAGAGAGACGTTATAAGCAGATGTGGGCTAGTTTGCAGTTCATTTGAACATAAGCACTATTTGAACATTAGTGGTCCCAGAAACCTGTAAACTGACAATCTTGATCATTGCAGCTCTAACATAAGTTTTTGTGCATATAACTTCTAACACATTAAAACCTGTCTCACTGCATTGCAAAAAACATTTTATTTCATTAGACATAATCATCTTTCAGTTTGGCCAGTTTTGCACTAAACATTGAATGTAGCAGCTTTCTCTCATTGTGAGAGAAGGTTTTAAGCAGATTTGGGCTAGCTTGCAGTTCATTTCAACAGAAGCACTATTTGAACATTAGTGGTCCCAGAAACCTGTAAACTGACAATCTTGAGCATTGCAGCTCTAACATAAGTTTTTGTGCATATAACTTCTAACACATTAAAACCTGTCTCACTGCATTGCAAAAAACATGTTATTTCATTAGACATAATCATCTTTCAGTTTGGCAAGTTTTGCACTAAACATTGAATGTAGCAGCTTTCTCTCATTGAGAGAGACGGTTTTAAGCAGATTTGGCCTAGTTTGCAGTTCATTTGAACAGAAGCACTATTTGAACATTAGTGGTCCCAGAAACCTGTAAACTGACAATCTTGAGCATTGAAGCTCTAACATAAGATTTTGTGCATATAACTTCTAACACATTAAAAACTGTTTTACTGCATTGTAAAAAACATTACATTTGATAAGACATAAGCATCTTTCAGTTTGGCCAGTTTTGCACTAATCATTGAATGTAGCAGCTTTCTCTCATTGAGAGAGACGTTTTAAGTAGATTTGGGCTAGTTTGCAGTTCATTTGAACATAAGCACTATTTGAACATTAGTGGTCCCAGAAGCCTGTAAACTGACAATCTTGAGCATAGCAGCTCTAACATAAGTTTTTGTGCATATAACTTCTAACACATTAAAACCTGTCTCACTGCATTGCAAAAAACATTTTATTTCATTAGACATAAGCATCTTTCAGTTTGGCAAGTTTTGCACTAAAACATTGAATGTAGCAGCTTTCTGTCATTGAGAGAGACTGTTTTAAGCAGATTTGGGCTAGTTTGCAGTTCATTTGAACAGAAGCACTATTTGAACATTAGTGGTCCCAGAAACCTGTAAACTGACAATCTTGAGCATTGAAGCTCTAACATAAGTTTTTGTGCATATAACTTCTAACACATTAAAAACTGTCTCACTGCATTGCAAAAAACATTTTATTTCATTAGACATAAGCATCTTTCAGTTTGGCAAGTTTTGCACTAAAACATTGAATGTAGCAGCTTTCTGTCATTGAGAGAGACTGTTTTAAGCAGATTTGGGCTAGTTTGCAGTTCATTTGAACAGAAGCACTATTTGAACATTAGTGGTCCCAGAAACCTGTAAACTGACAACCTTGAGCATTGAAGCTCTAACATAAGAGTTTGTGCATATAACTTCTAACACATTAAAAACTGTTTTACTGCATTGTAAAAAACATTATATTTGATAAGACATAAGCATCTTTCAGTTTGGCCAGTTTTGCACTAATCATTGAATGTAGCAGCTTTCTCTCATTGAGAGAGACGTTTTAAGCAGATTTGGGCTAGTTTGCAGTTCATTTGAACAGAAGCACTATTTGAACATTAGTGGTCCCAGAAACCTGTAAACTGACAATCTTGAGCATTGAAGCTCTAACATAAGTTTTTGTGCATATAACTTCTAACACATTAAAAACTGTCTCACTGCATTGCAAACAACATTTTATTTCATTAGACATAAGCATCTTTCAGTTTGGCAAGTTTTGCACTAAACATTGAATGTAGCAGCTTTCTGTCATTGAGAGAGATGTTTTAAGCAGATTTGGGCTAGTTTGCAGTTCATTTGAACAGAAGCACTATTTGAACATTAGTGGTCCCAGAAACCTGTAAACTGACAATCTTGAGCATTGCAGCTCTAACATAAGATTTTTTGCATATAACTTCTAACACATTAAAAACTGTTTTACTGCATTGTAAAAAACATTATATTTGATAAGACATAAGCATCTTTCAGTTTGGCCAGTTTTGCACTAATCATTGAATGTAGCAGCTTTCTCTCATTGAGAGAGACGTTTTAAGCAGATTTGGGCTAGTTTGCAGTTCATTTGAACATAAGCACTATTTGAACATTAGTGGTCCCAGAAACCTGTAAACTGACAATCTTGAGCATAGCAACTCTAACATAAGTTTTTGTGCATATAACTTCTAACACATTAAAAACTGTCTCACTGCATTGCAAAAAACATTTTATTTCATTAGACATAATCATCTTTCAGTTTGGCAAGTTTTGCACTAAACATTCAATGTAGCAGCTTTCTCTCATTGAGAGAGACGGTTTTAAGCAGATTTGGGCTAGTTTGCAGTTCATTTGAACAGAAGCACTATTTGAACATTAGTGGTCCCAGAAGCCTGTAAACTGACAATCTTGAGCATTGAAGCTCTAACATAAGATTTTGTGCATATAACTTCTAACACATTAAACACTGTTTTACTGCATTGTAAAAAACATTACATTTGATAAGACATAAGCATCTTTCAGTTTGGCAAGTTTAGCACTAAACATTGAATGTAGCAGCTTTCTCTCATTGAGAGAGACGGTTTTAAGCAGATTTGGGCTAGTTTGCAGTTCATTTGAACAGAAGCACTATTTGAACATTAGTGGTCCCAGAAACCTGTAAACTGACAATCTTGAGCATTGAAGCTCTAACATAAGTTTTTGTGCATATAACTTCTAACACATTAAAAACTGTCTCACTGCATTGCAAAAAACATTTTATTTCATTAGACATAAGCATCTTTCAGTTTGGCAAGTTTTGCACTAAAACATTGAATGTAGCAGCTTTCCTTCATTGAGAGAGAGATTTTTTTAAGCAGATTTGGGCTAGTTTGCAGTTCATTTGAACAGAAGCACTATTTGAACATTGGTGGTCCCAGAAACCTGTAAACTGACAATCTTGAGCATTGAAGCTCTAACATAAGATTTTGTGCATATAACTGCTAACACATTAAAACCTGTCTCACTGCATTGCAAAAAACATTTTATTTCATTAGACATAAGCATCTTTCAGTTTGGCAAGTTTTGCACTAAAACATTGAATGTAGCAGCTTTCTGTCATTGAGAGAGACTGTTTTAAGCAGATTTGGGCTAGTTTGCAGTTCATTTGAACAGAAGCACTATTTGAACATTAGTGGTCCCAGAAACCTGTAAACTGACAATCTTGAGCATTGAAGCTCTAACATAAGTTTTTGTGCATATAACTTCTAACACATTAAAAACTGTCTCACTGCATTGCAAAAAACATTTTATTTCATTAGACATAAGCATCTTTCAGTTTGGCAAGTTTTGCACTAAAACATTGAATGTAGCAGCTTTCTGTCATTGAGAGAGACTGTGTTAAGCAGATTTGGGCTAGTTTGCAGTTCATTTGAACAGAAGCACTATTTGAACATTGGTGGTCCCAGAAACCTGTAAACTGACAATCTTGAGCATTGAAGCTCTAACATAAGATTTTGTGCATATAACTTCTAACACATTAAAAACTGTTTTACTGCATTGTAAAAAACATTATCTTTGATAAGACATAAGCATCTTTCAGTTTGGCCAGTTTTGCACTAATCATTGAATGTAGCAGCTTTCTCTCATTGAGAGAGACGTTTTAAGCAGATTTGGGCTAGTTTGCAGTTCATTTGAACAGAAGCACTATTTGAACATTAGTGGTCCCAGAAACCTGTAAACTGACAATCTTGAGCATTGAAGCTCTAACATAAGATTTTGTGCATATAACTTCTAACACATTAAACACTGTTTTACTGCATTGTAAAAAACATTACATTTGATAAGACATAAGCATCTTTCAGTTTGGCAAGTTTTGCACTAAACATTGAATGTAGCAGCTTTCTCTCATTGAGAGAGACTGTTTTAAGCAGATTTGGGCTAGGTTGTAGTTCATTTGAACAGAAGCACTATTTGAACATTAGTGGTCCCAGAAACCTGTAAACTGACAATCTTGAGCATTGCAGCTCTAACATACGTTTTTGTGCATATAACTTCTAACACATTAAAAACTGTCTCACTGCATTGCAAAAAACATTTTATTTCATTAGACATAATCATCTTTCAGTTTGGCAAGTTTTGCACTAAACATTGAATGTAGCAGCTTTCTCTCATTGTGAGAGAAGGTTTTAAGCAGATTTGGGCTAGTTTGCAGTTCATTTCAACAGAAGCACTATTTGAACATTAGTGGTCCCAGAAACCTGTAAACTGACAATCTTGAGCATTGAAGCTCTAACATAAGATTTTGTGCATATAACTTCTAACACATTAAACACTGTTTTACTGCATTGTAAAAAACATTACATTTGATAAGACATAAGCATCTTTCAGTTTGGCAAGTTTTGCACTAAACATTGAATGTACCAGCTTTCTCTTATTGAGAGAGACGGTTTTAAGCAGATTTGGGCTAGTTTGCAATTCATTTGAACAGAAGCACTATTTGAACATTAGTGGTCCCAGAAACCTGTAAACTGACAATCTTGAGCATTGAAGCTCTAACATAAGATTTTGTGCATATAACTTCTAACACATTAAAAACTGTTTTACTGCATTGTAAAAAACATTATATTTGATAAGACATAAGCATCTTTCAGTTTGGCCAGTTTTGCACTAATCATTGAATGTAGCAGCTTTCTCTCATTAGAGAGACGTTTTAAGCAGATTTGGGCTAGTTTGCAGTTCATTTGAACATAAGCACTATTTGAACATTAGTGGTCCCAGAAACCTGTAAACTGACAATCTTGAGCATAGCAGCTCTAACATAAGTTTTTGTGCATATAACTTCTAACACATTAAAAACTGTCTCACTGCATTGCAAAAAAACATTTTATTTCATTAGACATAATCATCTTTCAGTTTGGCAAGTTTTGCACTAAACATTCAATGTAGCAGCTTTCTCTCATTGAGAGAGACGGTTTTAAGCAGATTTGGGCTAGTTTGCAGTTCATTTGAACAGAAGCACTATTTGAACATTAGTGGTCCCAGAAACCTGTAAACTGACAATCTTGAGCATTGAAGCTCTAACATAAGATTTTGTGCATATAACTTCTAACACATTAAAAACTGTTTTACTGCATTGTAAAAAACATTATATTTGATAAGACATAAGCATCTTTCAGTTTGGCCAGTTTTGCACTAATCATTGAATGTAGCAGCTTTCTCTCATTGAGAGAGACGTTTTAAGCAGATTTGGGCTAGTTTGCAGTTCATTTGAACAGAAGCACTATTTGAACATTAGTGGTCCCAGAAACCTGTAAACTGACAATCTTGAGCATTGAAGCTCTAACATAAGATTTTGTGCATATAACTTCTAACACATTAAAAACTGTTTTACTGCATTGTAAAAAACATTATATTTGATAAGACATAAGCATCTTTCAGTTTGGCCAGTTTTGCACTAATCATTGAATGTAGCAGCTTTCTCTCATTGAGAGAGACGTTTTAAGCAGATTTGGGCTAGTTTGCAGTTCATTTGAACATAAGCACTATTTGAACATTAGTGGTACCAGAAACCTGTAAACTGACAATCTTGAGCATTGAAGCTCTAACATAAGATTTTGTGCATATAACTTCTAACACATTAAAAACTGTTTTACTGCATTGTAAAAAACATTATATTTGATAAGACATAAGCATCTTTCAGTTTGGCCAGTTTTGCACTAATCATTGAATGTAGCAGCTTTCTCTCATTGAGAGAGACGTTATAAGCAGATTTGGGCTAGTTTGCAGTTCATTTGAACATAAGCACTATTTGAACATTAGTGGTCCCAGAAACCTGTAAACTGACAATCTTGAGCATAGCAGCTCTAACATAAGTTTTTGTGCATATAACTTCTAACACATTAAAACCTGTCTCACTGCATTGCAAAAAACATTTTATTTCATTAGACATAAGCATCTTTCAGTTTGGCAAGTTTTGCACTAAAACATTGAATGTAGCAGCTTTCTGTCATTGAGAGAGACTGTTTTAAGCAGATTTGGGCTAGTTTGCAGTTCATTTGAACAGATGCACTATTTGAACATTAGTGGTCCCAGAAACCTGTAAACTGACAATCTTGAGCATTGAAGCTCTAACATAAGTTTTTGTGCATATAACTTCTAACACATTAAAAACTGTCTCACTGCATTGCAAAAAACATTTTATTTCATTAGACATAAGCATCTTTCAGTTTGGCAATTTTGCACTAAAACATTGAATGTAGCAGCTTTCTGTCATTGAGAGAGACTGTTTTAAGCAGATTTGGGCTAGTTTGCAGTTCATTTGAACAGAAGCACTATTTGAACATTAGTGGTCCCAGAAACCTGTAAACTGACAACCTTGAGCATTGAAGCTCTAACATAAGAGTTTGTGCATATAACTTCTAACACATTAAAAACTGTTTTACTGCATTGTAAAAAACATTATATTTGATTTAAACACTGTTTTACTGCATTGTAAAAAACATTATATTTGATAAGACATAATCATCTGTCAGTTTGGCCAGTTTTGCACTAATCATTGAATGTAGCAGCTTTCTCTCATTGAGAGAGATGTTATAAGCAGATTTGGGCTAGTTTGCAGTTCATTTGAACAGAAGCACTATTTGAACATTGGTGGTCCCAGAAACCTGTAAACTGACAATCTTGAGCATTGAAGCTCTAACATAAGATTTTGTGCATATAACTGCTAACACATTAAAACCTGTCTCACTGCATTGCAAAAAACATTTTATTTCATTAGACATAAGCATCTTTCAGTTTGGCAAGTTTTGCACTAAAACATTGAATGTAGCAGCTTTCTGTCATTGAGAGAGACTGTTTTAAGCAGATTTGGGCTAGTTTGCAGTTCATTTGAACAGAAGCACTATTTGAACATTAGTGGTCCCAGAAACCTGTAAACTGACAATCTTGAGCATTGAAGCTCTAACATAAGTTTTTGTGCATATAACTTCTAACACATTAAAAACTGTCTCACTGCATTGCAAAAAACATTTTATTTCATTAGACATAAGCATCTTTCAGTTTGGCAAGTTTTGCACTAAAACATTGAATGTAGCAGCTTTCTGTCATTGAGAGAGACTGTGTTAAGCAGATTTGGGCTAGTTTGCAGTTCATTTGAACAGAAGCACTATTTGAACATTGGTGGTCCCAGAAACCTGTAAACTGACAATCTTGAGCATTGAAGCTCTAACATAAGATTTTGTGCATATAACTTCTAACACATTAAAAACTGTTTTACTGCATTGTAAAAAACATTATCTTTGATAAGACATAAGCATCTTTCAGTTTGGCCAGTTTTGCACTAATCATTGAATGTAGCAGCTTTCTCTCATTGAGAGAGACGTTTTAAGCAGATTTGGGCTAGTTTGCAGTTCATTTGAACAGAAGCACTATTTGAACATTAGTGGTCCCAGAAACCTGTAAACTGACAATCTTGAGCATTGAAGCTCTAACATAAGATTTTGTGCATATAACTTCTAACACATTAAACACTGTTTTACTGCATTGTAAAAAACATTACATTTGATAAGACATAAGCATCTTTCAGTTTGGCAAGTTTTGCACTAAACATTGAATGTAGCAGCTTTCTCTCATTGAGAGAGACTGTTTTAAGCAGATTTGGGCTAGGTTGTAGTTCATTTGAACAGAAGCACTATTTGAACATTAGTGGTCCCAGAAACCTGTAAACTGACAATCTTGAGCATTGCAGCTCTAACATACGTTTTTGTGCATATAACTTCTAACACATTAAAAACTGTCTCACTGCATTGCAAAAAACATTTTATTTCATTAGACATAATCATCTTTCAGTTTGGCAAGTTTTGCACTAAACATTGAATGTAGCAGCTTTCTCTCATTGTGAGAGAAGGTTTTAAGCAGATTTGGGCTAGTTTGCAGTTCATTTCAACAGAAGCACTATTTGAACATTAGTGGTCCCAGAAACCTGTAAACTGACAATCTTGAGCATTGAAGCTCTAACATAAGATTTTGTGCATATAACTTCTAACACATTAAACACTGTTTTACTGCATTGTAAAAAACATTACATTTGATAAGACATAAGCATCTTTCAGTTTGGCAAGTTTTGCACTAAACATTGAATGTAGCAGCTTTCTCTCATTGAGAGAGACTGTTTTAAGCAGATTTGGGCTAGGTTGTAGTTCATTTGAACAGAAGCACTATTTGAACATTAGTGGTCCCAGAAACCTGTAAACTGACAATCTTGAGCATTGCAGCTCTAACATACGTTTTTGTGCATATAACTTCTAACACATTAAAAACTGTCTCACTGCATTGCAAAAAACATTTTATTTCATTAGACATAATCATCTTTCAGTTTGGCAAGTTTTGCACTAAACATTGAATGTAGCAGCTTTCTCTCATTGTGAGAGAAGGTTTTAAGCAGATTTGGGCTAGTTTGCAGTTCATTTCAACAGAAGCACTATTTGAACATTAGTGGTCCCAGAAACCTGTAAACTGACAATCTTGAGCATTGAAGCTCTAACATAAGATTTTGTGCATATAACTTCTAACACATTAAACACTGTTTTACTGCATTGTAAAAAACATTACATTTGATAAGACATAAGCATCTTTCAGTTTGGCAAGTTTTGCACTAAACATTGAATGTACCAGCTTTCTCTTATTGAGAGAGACGGTTTTAAGCAGATTTGGGCTAGTTTGCAATTCATTTGAACAGAAGCACTATTTGAACATTAGTGGTCCCAGAAACCTGTAAACTGACAATCTTGAGCATTGAAGCTCTAACATAAGATTTTGTGCATATAACTTCTAACACATTAAAAACTGTTTTACTGCATTGTAAAAAACATTATATTTGATAAGACATAAGCATCTTTCAGTTTGGCCAGTTTTGCACTAATCATTGAATGTAGCAGCTTTCTCTCATTAGAGAGACGTTTTAAGCAGATTTGGGCTAGTTTGCAGTTCATTTGAACATAAGCACTATTTGAACATTAGTGGTCCCAGAAACCTGTAAACTGACAATCTTGAGCATAGCAGCTCTAACATAAGTTTTTGTGCATATAACTTCTAACACATTAAAAACTGTCTCACTGCATTGCAAAAAAACATTTTATTTCATTAGACATAATCATCTTTCAGTTTGGCAAGTTTTGCACTAAACATTCAATGTAGCAGCTTTCTCTCATTGAGAGAGACGGTTTTAAGCAGATTTGGGCTAGTTTGCAGTTCATTTGAACAGAAGCACTATTTGAACATTAGTGGTCCCAGAAACCTGTAAACTGACAATCTTGAGCATTGAAGCTCTAACATAAGATTTTGTGCATATAACTTCTAACACATTAAAAACTGTTTTACTGCATTGTAAAAAACATTATATTTGATAAGACATAAGCATCTTTCAGTTTGGCCAGTTTTGCACTAATCATTGAATGTAGCAGCTTTCTCTCATTGAGAGAGACGTTTTAAGCAGATTTGGGCTAGTTTGCAGTTCATTTGAACAGAAGCACTATTTGAACATTAGTGGTCCCAGAAACCTGTAAACTGACAATCTTGAGCATTGAAGCTCTAACATAAGATTTTGTGCATATAACTTCTAACACATTAAAAACTGTTTTACTGCATTGTAAAAAACATTATATTTGATAAGACATAAGCATCTTTCAGTTTGGCCAGTTTTGCACTAATCATTGAATGTAGCAGCTTTCTCTCATTGAGAGAGACGTTTTAAGCAGATTTGGGCTAGTTTGCAGTTCATTTGAACATAAGCACTATTTGAACATTAGTGGTACCAGAAACCTGTAAACTGACAATCTTGAGCATTGAAGCTCTAACATAAGATTTTGTGCATATAACTTCTAACACATTAAAAACTGTTTTACTGCATTGTAAAAAACATTATATTTGATAAGACATAAGCATCTTTCAGTTTGGCCAGTTTTGCACTAATCATTGAATGTAGCAGCTTTCTCTCATTGAGAGAGACGTTATAAGCAGATTTGGGCTAGTTTGCAGTTCATTTGAACATAAGCACTATTTGAACATTAGTGGTCCCAGAAACCTGTAAACTGACAATCTTGAGCATTGCAGCTCTAACATAAGTTTTTGTGCATATAACTTCTAACACATTAAAACCTGTCTCACTGCATTGCAAAAAACATTTTATTTCATTAGACATAATCATCTTTCAGTTTGGCAAGTTTTGCACTACACATTGAATGTAGCAGCTTTCTCTCATTGTGAGAGAAGGTTTTAAGCAGATTTGGGCTAGTTTGCAGTTCATTTCAACAGAAGCACTATTTGAACATTAGTGGTCCCAGAAACCTGTAAACTGACAATCTTGAGCATTGCAGCTCTAACATAAGTTTTTGTGCATATAACTTCTAACACATTAAAACCTGTCTCACTGCATTGCAAAAAACATGTTATTTCATTAGACATAATCATCTTTCAGTTTGGCAAGTTTTGCACTAAACATTGAATGTAGCAGCTTTCTCTCATTGAGAGAGACGGTTTTAAGCAGATTTGGCCTAGTTTGCAGTTCATTTGAACAGAAGCACTATTTGAACATTAGTGGTCCCAGAAACCTGTAAAGTGACAATCTTGAGCATTGAAGCTCTAACATAAGATTTTGTGCATATAACTTCTAACACATTAAAAACTGTTTTACTGCATTGTAAAAAACATTACATTTGATAAGACATAAGCATCTTTCAGTTTGGCCAGTTTTGCACTAATCATTGAATGTAGCAGCTTTCTCTCATTGAGAGAGACGTTTTAAGCAGATTTGGGCTAGTTTGCAGTTCATTTGAACATAAGCACTATTTGAACATTAGTGGTCCCAGAAACCTGTAAACTGACAATCTTGAGCATAGCAGCTCTAACATAAGTTTTTGTGCATATAACTTCTAACACATTAAAACCTGTCTCACTGCATTGCAAAAAACATTTTATTTCATTAGACATAAGCATCTTTCAGTTTGGCAAGTTTTGCACTAAAACATTGAATGTAGCAGCTTTCTGTCATTGAGAGAGACTGTTTTAAGCAGATTTGGGCTAGTTTGCAGTTCATTTGAACAGATGCACTATTTGAACATTAGTGGTCCCAGAAACCTGTAAACTGACAATCTTGAGCATTGAAGCTCTAACATAAGTTTTTGTGCATATAACTTCTAACACATTAAAAACTGTCTCACTGCATTGCAAAAAACATTTTATTTCATTAGACATAAGCATCTTTCAGTTTGGCAATTTTGCACTAAAACATTGAATGTAGCAGCTTTCTGTCATTGAGAGAGACTGTTTTAAGCAGATTTGGGCTAGTTTGCAGTTCATTTGAACAGAAGCACTATTTGAACATTAGTGGTCCCAGAAACCTGTAAACTGACAACCTTGAGCATTGAAGCTCTAACATAAGAGTTTGTGCATATAACTTCTAACACATTAAAAACTGTTTTACTGCATTGTAAAAAACATTATATTTGATTTAAACACTGTTTTACTGCATTGTAAAAAACATTATATTTGATAAGACATAATCATCTGTCAGTTTGGCCAGTTTTGCACTAATCATTGAATGTAGCAGCTTTCTCTCATTGAGAGAGATGTTATAAGCAGATTTGGGCTAGTTTGCTGTTCATTTGAACATAAGCACTATTTGAACATTAGTGGTCCCAGAAACCTGTAAACTGACAATCTTGAGCATTGCAGCTCTAACATAAGTTTTTGTGCATATAACTTCTAACACATTAAAACCTGTCTCACTGCATTGCAAAAAACATTTTATTTCATTAGACATAATCATCTTTCAGTTTGGCAAGTTTTGCACTAAACATTGAATGTAGCAGCTTTCTCTCATTGTGAGAGAAGGTTTTAAGCCGATTTGGGCTAGTTTGCAGTTCATTTCAACAGAAGCACTATTTGAACATTAGTGGTCCCAGAAACCTGTAAACTGACAATCTTGAGCATTGCAGCTCTAACATAAGTTTTTGTGCTTATAACTTCTAACACATTAAAAACTGTCTCACTGCATTGCAAAAAACATTTTATTTCATTAGACATAAGCATCTTTCAGGTTTGGCAAGTTTTGCACTAAAACATTGAATGTAGCAGCTTTCTGTCATTGAGAGAGACTGTTTTAAGCAGATTTGGGCTAGTTTGCAGTTCATTTGAACAGAAGCACTATTTGAACATTGGTGGTCCCAGAAACCTGTAAACTGACAATCTTGAGCATTGAAGCTCTAACATAAGATTTTGTGCATATAACTTCTAACACATTAAAAACTGTTTTACTGCATTGTAAAAAACATTATATTTGATAAGACATAAGCATCTTTCAGTTTGGCCAATTTTGCACTAATCATTGAATGTAGCAGCTTTCTCTCATTGAGAGAGACGTTTTAAGCAGATTTGGGCTAGTTTGCAGTTCATTTGAACATAAGCACTATTTGAACATTAGTGGTACCAGAAACCTGTAAACTGACAATCTTGAGCATTGAAGCTCTAACATAAGATTTTGTGCATATAACTTCTAACACATTAAAAACTGTTTTACTGCATTGTAAAAAACATTATATTTGATAAGACATAAGCATCTTTCAGTTTGGCCAGTTTTGCACTAATCATTGAATGTAGCAGCTTTCTCTCATTGAGAGAGACGTTTTAAGCAGATTTGGGCTAGTTTGCAGTTCATTTGAACATAAGCACTATTTGAACATTAGTGGTCCCAGAAACCTGTAAACTGACAATCTTGAGCATTGAAGCTCTAACATAAGATTTTGTGCATATAACTTCTAACACATTAAACACTGTTTTACTGCATTGTAAAAAACATTACATTTGATAAGACATAAGCATCTTTCAGTTTGGCCAGTTTTGCACTAATCATTGAATGTAGCAGCTTTCTCTCATTGAGAGAGACGTTTTAAGCAGATTTGGGCTAGTTTGCAGTTCATTTGAACATAAGCACTATTTGAACATTAGTGGTCCCAGAAACCTGTAAACTGACAATCTTGAGCATTGAAGCTCTAACATAAGTTTTTGTGCATATAACTTCTAACACATTAAAAACTGTCTCACTGCATTGCAAAAAACATTTTATTTCATTAGACATAATCATCTTTCAGTTTGGCAAGTTTTGCACTAAACATTCAATGTAGCAGCTTTCTCTCATTGAGAGAGACGGTTTTAAGCAGATTTGGGCTAGTTTGCAGTTCATTTGAACAGAAGCACTATTTGAACATTAGTGGTCCCAGAAGCCTGTAAACTGACAATCTTGAGCATTGAAGCTCTAACATAAGATTTTGTGCATATAACTTCTAACACATTAAACACTGTTTTACTGCATTGTAAAAAACATTACATTTGATAAGACATAAGCATCTTTCAGTTTGGCAAGTTTAGCACTAAACATTGAATGTAGCAGCTTTCTCTCATTGAGAGAGACGGTTTTAAGCAGATTTGGGCTAGTTTGCAGTTCATTTGAACAGAAGCACTATTTGAACATTAGTGGTCCCAGAAACCTGTAAACTGACAATCTTGAGCATTGAAGCTCTAACATAAGTTTTTGTGCATATAACTTCTAACACATTAAAAACTGTCTCACTGCATTGCAAAAAACATTTTATTTCATTAGACATAAGCATCTTTCAGTTTGGCAAGTTTTGCACTAAAACATTGAATGTAGCAGCTTTCCTTCATTGAGAGAGAGATTTTTTTAAGCAGATTTGGGCTAGTTTGCAGTTCATTTGAACAGAAGCACTATTTGAACATTGGTGGTCCCAGAAACCTGTAAACTGACAATCTTGAGCATTGAAGCTCTAACATAAGATTTTGTGCATATAACTTCTAACACATTAAAACCTGTCTCACTGCATTGCAAAAAACATTTTATTTCATTAGACATAAGCATCTTTCAGTTTGGCAAGTTTTGCACTAAAACATTGAATGTAGCAGCTTTCTGTCATTGAGAGAGACTGTTTTAAGCAGATTTGGGCTAGTTTGCAGTTCATTTGAACAGAAGCACTATTTGAACATTAGTGGTCCCAGAAACCTGTAAACTGACAATCTTGAGCATTGAAGCTCTAACATAAGTTTTTGTGCATATAACTTCTAACACATTAAATACTGTCTCACTGCATTGCAAAAAACATTTTATTTCATTAGACATAAGCATCTTTCAGTTTGGCAAGTTTTGCACTAAAACATTGAATGTAGCAGCTTTCTCTCATTGAGAGAGACGGTTTTAAGCAGATTTGGCCTAGTTTGCAGTTCATTTGAACAGAAGCACTATTTGAACATTAGTGGTCCCAGAAACCTGTAAAGTGACAATCTTGAGCATTGAAGCTCTAACATAAGATTTTGTGCATATAACTTCTAACACATTAAAAACTGTTTTACTGCATTGTAAAAAACATTACATTTGATAAGACATAAGCATCTTTCAGTTTGGCCAGTTTTGCACTAATCATTGAATGTAGCAGCTTTCTCTCATTGAGAGAGACGTTTTAAGCAGATTTGGGCTAGTTTGCAGTTCATTTGAACATAAGCACTATTTGAACATTAGTGGTCCCAGAAACCTGTAAACTGACAATCTTGAGCATAGCAGCTCTAACATAAGTTTTTGTGCATATAACTTCTAACACATTAAAACCTGTCTCACTGCATTGCAAAAAACATTTTATTTCATTAGACATAAGCATCTTTCAGTTTGGCAAGTTTTGCACTAAAACATTGAATGTAGCAGCTTTCTGTCATTGAGAGAGACTGTTTTAAGCAGATTTGGGCTAGTTTGCAGTTCATTTGAACAGAAGCACTATTTGAACATTAGTGGTCCCAGAAACCTGTAAACTGACAATCTTGAGCATTGAAGCTCTAACATAAGTTTTTGTGCATATAACTTCTAACACATTAAAAACTGTCTCACTGCATTGCAAAAAACATTTTATTTCATTAGACATAAGCATCTTTCAGTTTGGCAATTTTGCACTAAAACATTGAATGTAGCAGCTTTCTGTCATTGAGAGAGACTGTTTTAAGCAGATTTGGGCTAGTTTGCAGTTCATTTGAACAGAAGCACTATTTGAACATTAGTGGTCCCAGAAACCTGTAAACTGACAACCTTGAGCATTGAAGCTCTAACATAAGAGTTTGTGCATATAACTTCTAACACATTAAAAACTGTTTTACTGCATTGTAAAAAACATTATATTTGATTTAAACACTGTTTTACTGCATTGTAAAAAACATTATATTTGATAAGACATAATCATCTGTCAGTTTGGCCAGTTTTGCACTAATCATTGAATGTAGCAGCTTTCTCTCATTGAGAGAGATGTTATAAGCAGATTTGGGCTAGTTTGCAGTTCATTTGAACATAAGCACTATTTGAACATTAGTGGTCCCAGAAACCTGTAAACTGACAATCTTGAGCATTGCAGCTCTAACATAAGTTTTTGTGCATATAACTTCTAACACATTAAAACCTGTCTCACTGCATTGCAAAAAACATTTTATTTCATTAGACATAATCATCTTTCAGTTTGGCAAGTTTTGCACTAAACATTGAATGTAGCAGCTTTCTCTCATTGTGAGAGAAGGTTTTAAGCCGATTTGGGCTAGTTTGCAGTTCATTTCAACAGAAGCACTATTTGAACATTAGTGGTCCCAGAAACCTGTAAACTGACAATCTTGAGCATTGCAGCTCTAACATAAGTTTTTGTGCTTATAACTTCTAACACATTAAAAACTGTCTCACTGCATTGCAAAAAACATTTTATTTCATTAGACATAAGCATCTTTCAGGTTTGGCAAGTTTTGCACTAAAACATTGAATGTAGCAGCTTTCTGTCATTGAGAGAGACTGTTTTAAGCAGATTTGGGCTAGTTTGCAGTTCATTTGAACAGAAGCACTATTTGAACATTGGTGGTCCCAGAAACCTGTAAACTGACAATCTTGAGCATTGAAGCTCTAACATAAGATTTTGTGCATATAACTTCTAACACATTAAAAACTGTTTTACTGCATTGTAAAAAACATTATATTTGATAAGACATAAGCATCTTTCAGTTTGGCCAATTTTGCACTAATCATTGAATGTAGCAGCTTTCTCTCATTGAGAGAGACGTTTTAAGCAGATTTGGGCTAGTTTGCAGTTCATTTGAACATAAGCACTATTTGAACATTAGTGGTACCAGAAACCTGTAAACTGACAATCTTGAGCATTGAAGCTCTAACATAAGATTTTGTGCATATAACTTCTAACACATTAAAAACTGTTTTACTGCATTGTAAAAAACATTATATTTGATAAGACATAAGCATCTTTCAGTTTGGCCAGTTTTGCACTAATCATTGAATGTAGCAGCTTTCTCTCATTGAGAGAGACGTTTTAAGCAGATTTGGGCTAGTTTGCAGTTCATTTGAACATAAGCACTATTTGAACATTAGTGGTCCCAGAAACCTGTAAACTGACAATCTTGAGCATAGCAACTCTAACATAAGTTTTTGTGCATATAACTTCTAACACATTAAAAACTGTCTCACTGCATTGCAAAAAACATTTTATTTCATTAGACATAATCATCTTTCAGTTTGGCAAGTTTTGCACTAAACATTCAATGTAGCAGCTTTCTCTCATTGAGAGAGACGGTTTTAAGCAGATTTGGGCTAGTTTGCAGTTCATTTGAACAGAAGCACTATTTGAACATTAGTGGTCCCAGAAGCCTGTAAACTGACAATCTTGAGCATTGAAGCTCTAACATAAGATTTTGTGCATATAACTTCTAACACATTAAACACTGTTTTACTGCATTGTAAAAAACATTACATTTGATAAGACATAAGCATCTTTCAGTTTGGCAAGTTTAGCACTAAACATTGAATGTAGCAGCTTTCTCTCATTGAGAGAGACGGTTTTAAGCAGATTTGGGCTAGTTTGCAGTTCATTTGAACAGAAGCACTATTTGAACATTAGTGGTCCCAGAAACCTGTAAACTGACAATCTTGAGCATTGAAGCTCTAACATAAGTTTTTGTGCATATAACTTCTAACACATTAAAAACTGTCTCACTGCATTGCAAAAAACATTTTATTTCATTAGACATAAGCATCTTTCAGTTTGGCAAGTTTTGCACTAAAACATTGAATGTAGCAGCTTTCCTTCATTGAGAGAGAGATTTTTTTAAGCAGATTTGGGCTAGTTTGCAGTTCATTTGAACAGAAGCACTATTTGAACATTGGTGGTCCCAGAAACCTGTAAACTGACAATCTTGAGCATTGAAGCTCTAACATAAGATTTTGTGCATATAACTTCTAACACATTAAAACCTGTCTCACTGCATTGCAAAAAACATTTTATTTCATTAGACATAAGCATCTTTCAGTTTGGCAAGTTTTGCACTAAAACATTGAATGTAGCAGCTTTCTGTCATTGAGAGAGACTGTTTTAAGCAGATTTGGGCTAGTTTGCAGTTCATTTGAACAGAAGCACTATTTGAACATTAGTGGTCCCAGAAACCTGTAAACTGACAATCTTGAGCATTGAAGCTCTAACATAAGTTTTTGTGCATATAACTTCTAACACATTAAAAACTGTCTCACTGCATTGCAAAAAACATTTTATTTCATTAGACATAAGCATCTTTCAGTTTGGCAAGTTTTGCACTAAAACATTGAATGTAGCAGCTTTCTGTCATTGAGAGAGACTGTGTTAAGCAGATTTGGGCTAGTTTGCAGTTCATTTGAACAGAAGCACTATTTGAACATTGGTGGTCCCAGAAACCTGTAAACTGACAATCTTGAGCATTGAAGCTCTAACATAAGATTTTGTGCATATAACTTCTAACACATTAAAAACTGTTTTACTGCATTGTAAAAAACATTATATTTGATAAGACATAAGCATCTTTCAGTTTGGCCAGTTTTGCACTAATCATTGAATGTAGCAGCTTTCTCTCATTGAGAGAGACGTTTTAAGCAGATTTGGGCTAGTTTGCAGTTCATTTGAACATAAGCACTATTTGAACATTAGTGGTCCCAGAAACCTGTAAACTGACAATCTTGAGCATAGCAGCTCTAACATAAGTTTTTGTGCATATAACTTCTAACACATTAAAAACTGTCTCACTGCATTGCAAAAAACATTTTATTTCATTAGACATAATCATCTTTCAGTTTGGCAAGTTTTGCACTAAACATTCAATGTAGCAGCTTTCTCTCATTGAGAGAGACGGTTTTAAGCAGATTTGGGCTAGTTTGCAGTTCATTTGAACAGAAGCACTATTTGAACATTAGTGGTCCCAGAAGCCTGTAAACTGACAATCTTGAGCATTGAAGCTCTAACATAAGATTTTGTGCATATAACTTCTAACACATTAAACACTGTTTTACTGCATTGTAAAAAAACATTACATTTGATAAGACATAAGCATCTTTCAGTTTGGCAAGTTTAGCACTAAACATTGAATGTAGCAGCTTTCTCTCATTGAGAGAGACGGTTTTAAGCAGATTTGGGCTAGTTTGCAGTTCATTTGAACAGAAGCACTATTTAAACATTAGTGGTCCCAGAAACCTGTAAACTGACAATCTTGAGCATTGAAGCTCTAACATAAGTTTTTGTGCATATAACTTCTAACACATTAAAAACTGTCTCACTGCATTGCAAAAAACATTTTATTTCATTAGACATAAGCATCTTTTAGTTTGGCAAGTTTTGCACTAAAACATTGAATGTAGAAGCTTTCCTTCATTGAGAGAGAGATTTTTTTAAGCAGATTTGGGCTAGTTTGCAGTTCATTTGAACAGAAGCACTATTTGAACATTGGTGGTCCCAGAAACCTGTAAACTGACAATCTTGAGCATTGAAGCTCTAACATAAGATTTTGTGCATATAACTTCTAACACATTAAAAACTGTTTTACTGCATTGTAAAAAACATTATATTTGATAAGACATAAGCATCTTTCAGTTTGGCCAGTTTTGCACTAATCATTGAATGTAGCAGCTTTCTCTCATTGAGAGAGACGTTTTAAGCAGATTTGGGCTAGTTTGCAGTTCATTTGAACAGAAGCACTATTTGAACATTAGTGGTCCCAGAAGCCTGTAAACTGACAATCTTGAGCATTGAAGCTCTAACATAAGATTTTGTGCATATAACTTCTAACACATTAAACACTGTTTTACTGCATTGTAAAAAACATTACATTTGATAAGACATAAGCATCTTTCAGTTTGGCAAGTTTAGCACTAAACATTGAATGTAGCAGCTTTCTCTCATTGAGAGAGATGGTTTTAAGCAGATTTGGGCTAGTTTGCAGTTCATTTGAACATAAGCACTATTTGAACATTAGTGGTCCCAGAAACCTGTAAACTGACAATCTTGAGCATTGAAGCTCTAACATAAGTTTTTGTGCATATAACTTCTAACACATTAAAAACTGTCTCACTGCATTGCAAAAAACATTTTATTTCATTAGACATAAGCATCTTTCAGTTTGGCAAGTTTTGCACTAAAACATTGAATGTAGCAGCTTTCTCTCATTGTGAGAGAGACTGTTTTAAGCAGATTTGGGCTAGTTTGCAGTTCATTTGAACAGAAGCACTATTTGAACATTGGTGGTCCCAGAAACATGTAAACTGACAATCTTGAGCATTGAAGCTCTAACATTAGTTTTTGTGCATATAACTTCTAACACATTAAAACCTGTCTCACTGCATTGCAAAAAACATTTTATTTCATTAGACATAAGCATTTTTCAGTTTGGCAAGTTTTGCACTAAAACATTGAATGTAGCAGCTTTCTGTCATTGAGAGAGACTGTTTTAAGCAGATTTGGGCTAGTTTGCAGTTCATTTGAACAGAAGCACTATTTGAACATTAGTGGTCCCAGAAACCTGTAAACTGACAATCTTGAGCATTGAAGCTCTAACATAAGATTTTGTGCATATAACTTCTAACACATTAAAAACTGTTTTACTGCATTGTAAAAAACATTATATTTGATAAGACATAAGCATCTTTCAGTTTGGCCAGTTTTGCACTAATCATTGAATGTAGCAGCTTTCTCTCATTGAGAGAGACGTTATAAGCAGATTTGGGCTAGTTTGCAGTTCATTTGAACATAAGCACTATTTGAACATTAGTGGTCCCAGAAACCTGTAAACTGACAATCTTGATCATTGCAGCTCTAACATAAGTTTTTGTGCATATAACTTCTAACACATTAAAACCTGTCTCACTGCATTGCAAAAAAACATTTTATTTCATTAGACATAAGCATTTTTCAGTTTGGCAAGTTTTGCACTAAAACATTGAATGTAGCAGCTTTCTGTCATTGAGAGAGACTGTTTTAAGCAGATTTGGGCTAGTTTGCAGTTCATTTGAACAGAAGCACTATTTGAACATTAGTGGTCCCAGAAACCTGTAAACTGACAATCTTGAGCATTGAAGCTCTAACATAAGTTTTTGTGCATATAACTTCTAACACATTAAAACCTGTCTCACTGCATTGCAAAAAACATTTTATTTCATTAGACATAATCATCTTTCAGTTTGGCAAGTTTTGCACTAAACATTGAATGTAGCAGCTTTCTCTCATTGAGAGAGACGGTTTTAAGCAGATTTGGCCTAGTTTGCAGTTCATTTGAACAGAAGCACTATTTGAACATTAGTGGTCCCAGAAACCTGAAAACTGACAATCTTGAGCATTGAAGCTCTAACATAAGATTTTGTGCATATAACTTCTAACACATTAAAAACTGTTTTACTGCATTGTAAAAAACATTACATTTGATAAGACATAAGCATCTTTCAGTTTGGCCAGTTTTGCACTAATCATTGAATGTAGCAGCTTTCTCTCATTGAGAGAGACGTTTTAAGCAGATTTGGGCTAGTTTGCAGTTCATTTGAACATAAGCACTATTTGAACATTAGTGGTCCCAGAAACCTGTAAACTGACAATCTTGAGCATAGCAGCTCTAACATAAGTTTTTGTGCATATAACTTCTAACACATTAAAACCTGTCTCACTGCATTGCAAAAAACATTTTATTTCATTAGACATAAGCATCTTTCAGTTTGGCAAGTTTTGCACTAAAACATTGAATGTAGCAGCTTTCTGTCATTGAGAGAGACTGTTTTAAGCAGATTTGGGCTAGTTTGCAGTTCATTTGAACAGAAGCACTATTTGAACATTAGTGGTCCCAGAAACCTGTAAACTGACAATCTTGAGCATTGAAGCTCTAACATAAGTTTTTGTGCATATAACTTCTAACACATTAAAAACTGTCTCACTGCATTGCAAAAAACATTTTATTTCATTAGACATAAGCATCTTTCAGTTTGGCAAGTTTTGCACTAAAACATTGAATGTAGCAGCTTTCTGTCATTGAGAGAGACTGTTTTAAGCAGATTTGGGCTAGTTTGCAGTTCATTTGAACAGAAGCACTATTTGAACATTAGTGGTCCCAGAAACCTGTAAACTGACAACCTTGAGCATTGAAGCTCTAACATAAGAGTTTGTGCATATAACTTCTAACACATTAAAAACTGTTTTACTGCATTGTAAAAAACATTATATTTGATAAGACATAAGCATCTTTCAGTTTGGCCAGTTTTGCACTAATCATTGAATGTAGCAGCTTTCTCTCATTGAGAGAGACGTTTTAAGCAGATTTGGGCTAGTTTGCAGTTCATTTGAACAGAAGCACTATTTGAACATTAGTGGTCCCAGAAACCTGTAAACTGACAATCTTGAGCATTGAAGCTCTAACATAAGTTTTTGTGCATATAACTTCTAACACATTAAAAACTGTCTCACTGCATTGCAAACAACATTTTATTTCATTAGACATAAGCATCTTTCAGTTTGGCAAGTTTTGCACTAAACATTGAATGTAGCAGCTTTCTGTCATTGAGAGAGATGTTTTAAGCAGATTTGGGCTAGTTTGCAGTTCATTTGAACAGAAGCACTATTTGAACATTAGTGGTCCCAGAAACCTGTAAACTGACAATCTTGAGCATTGCAGCTCTAACATAAGTTTTTGTGCATATAACTTCTAACACATTAAAACCTGTCTCACTGCATTGCAAAAAACATTTTATTTCATTAGACATAAGCATCTTTCAGTTTGGCAAGTTTTGCACTAAAACATTGAATGTAGCAGCTTTCTGTCATTGAGAGAGACTGTTTTAAGCAGATTTGGGCTAGTTTGCAGTTCATTTGAACAGAAGCACTATTTGAACATTAGTGGTCCCAGAAACCTGTAAACTGACAATCTTGAGCATTGAAGCTCTAACATAAGTTTTTGTGCATATAACTTCTAACACATTAAAACTGTCTCACTGCATTGCAAAAAACATTTTATTTCATTAGACATAAGCATCTTTCAGTTTGGCAAGTTTTGCACTAAAACATTGAATGTAGCAGCTTTCTGTCATTGAGAGAGACTGTGTTAAGCAGATTTGGGCTAGTTTGCAGTTCATTTGAACAGAAGCACTATTTGAACATTAGTGGTCCCAGAAACCTGTAAACTGACAATCTTGAGCATTGAAGCTCTAACATAAGATTTTGTGCATATAACTTCTAACACATTAAACACTGTTTTACTGCATTGTAAAAAACATTACATTTGATAAGACATAAGCATCTTTCAGTTTGGCAAGTTTTGCACTAAACATTGAATGTAGCAGCTTTCTCTCATTGAGAGAGACTGTTTTAAGCAGATTTGGGCTAGGTTGCAGTTCATTTGAACAGAAGCACTATTTGAACATTAGTGGTCCCAGAAACCTGTAAACTGACAATCTTGAGCATTGCAGCTCTAACATACGTTTTTGTGCATATAACTTCTAACACATTAAAAACTGTCTCACTGCATTGCAAAAAACATTTTATTTAATTAGACATAATCATCTTTCAGTTTGGCAAGTTTTGCACTAAACATTGAATGTAGCAGCTTTCTCTCATTGTGAGAGAAGGTTTTAAGCAGATTTGGGCTAGTTAGCAGTTCATTTCAACAGAAGCACTATTTGAACATTAGTGGTCCCAGAAACCTGTAAACTGACAATCTTGAGCATTGAAGCTCTAACATAAGATTTTGTGCATATAACTTCTAACACATTAAACACTGTTTTACTGCATTGTAAAAAAACATTACATTTGATAAGACATAAGCATCTTTCAGTTTGGCAAGTTTTGCACTAAACATTGAATGTACCAGCTTTCTCTCATTGAGAGAGACGGTTTTAAGCAGATTTGGGCTAGTTTGCAGTTCATTTGAACAGAAGCACTATTTGAACATTAGTGGTCCCAGAAACCTGTAAACTGACAATCTTGAGCATTGAAGCTCTAACATAAGATTTTGTGCATATAACTTCTAACACATTAAAAACTGTTTTACTGCATTGTAAAAAAACATTATATTTGATAAGACATAAGCATCTTTCAGTTTGGCCAGTTTTGCACTAATCATTGAATGTAGCAGCTTTCTCTCATTGAGAGAGACGTTTTAAGCAGAATTGGGCTAGTTTGCAGTTCATTTGAACATAAGCACTATTTGAACATTAGTGGTACCAGAAACCTGTAAACTGACAATCTTGAGCATTGAAGCTCTAACATAAGATTTTGTGCATATAACTTCTAACACATTAAAAACTGTTTTACTGCATTGTAAAAAACATTATATTTGATAAGACATAAGCATCTTTCAGTTTGGCCAGTTTTGCACTAATCATTGAATGTAGCAGCTTTCTCTCATTGAGAGAGACGTTTTAAGCAGATTTGGGCTAGTTTGCAGTTCATTTGAACAGAAGCACTATTTGAACATTAGTGGTCCCAGAAACCTGTAAACTGACAATCTTGAGCATTGAAGCTCTAACATAAGATTTTGTGCATATAACTTCTAACACATTAAAAACTGTTTTACTGCATTGTAAAAAACATTATATTTGATAAGACATAAGCATCTTTCAGTTTGGCCAGTTTTGCACTAATCATTGATTGTAGCAGCTTTCTCTCATTGAGAGAGACGTTATAAGCAGATTTGGGCTAGTTTGCAGTTCATTTGAACATAAGCACTATTTGAACATTAGTGGTCCCAGAAACCTGTAAACTGACAATCTTGAGCATTGCAGCTCTAACATAAGTTTTTGTGCATATAACTTCTAACACATTAAAACCTGTCTCACTGCATTGCAAAAAACATTTTATTTCAATAGACATAATCATCTTTCAGTTTGGCAAGTTTTGCACTAAACATTGAATGTAGCAGCTTTCTCTCATTGTGAGAGAAGGTTTTAAGCAGATTTGGGCTAGTTTGCAGTTCATTTCAACAGAAGCACTATTTGAACATTAGTGGTCCCAGAAACCTGTAAACTGACAATCTTGAGCATTGCAGCTCTAACATAAGTTTTTGTGCATATAACTTCTAACACATTAAAACCTGTCTCACTGCATTGCAAAAAACATTTTATTTCATTAGACATAAGCATTTTTCAGTTTGGCAAGTTTTGCACTAAAACATTGAATGTAGCAGCTTTCTGTCATTGAGAGAGACGTTTTAAGCAGATTTGGGCTAGTTTGCAGTTCATTTGAACAGAAGCACTATTTGAACATTAGTGGTCCCAGAAACCTGTAAACTGACAATCTTGAGCATTGAAGCTCTAACATAAGATTTTGTGCATATAACTTCTAACACATTAAAAACTGTTTTACTGCATTGTAAAAAACATTATATTTGATAAGACATAAGCATCTTTCAGTTTGGCCAGTTTTGCACTAATCATTGAATATAGCAGCTTTCTCTCATTGAGAGAGACGTTATAAGCAGATTTGGGCTAGTTTGCAGTTCATTTGAACATAAGCACTATTTGAACATTAGTGGTCCCAGAAACCTGTAAACTGACAATCTTGAGCATTGCAGCTCTAACATAAGTTTTTGTGCATATAACTTCTAACACATTAAAACCTGTCTCACTGCATTGCAAAAAACATTTTATTTCAATAGACATAATCATCTTTCAGTTTGGCAAGTTTTGCACTAAACATTGAATGTAGCAGCTTTCTCTCATTGTGAGAGAAGGTTTTAAGCAGATTTGGGCTAGTTTGCAGTTCATTTCAACAGAAGCACTATTTGAACATTAGTGGTCCCAGAAACCTGTAAACTGACAATCTTGAGCATTGCAGCTCTAACATAAGTTTTTGTGCATATAACTTCTAACACATTAAAACCTGTCTCACTGCATTGCAAAAAACATTTTATTTCATTAGACATAAGCATTTTTCAGTTTGGCAAGTTTTGCACTAAAACATTGAATGTAGCAGCTTTCTCTCATTGTGAGAGAAGGTTTTAAGCAGATTTGGGCTAGTTTGCAGTTCATTTCAACAGAAGCACTATTTGAACATTAGTGGTCCCAGAAACCTGTAAACTGACAATCTTGAGCATTGAAGCTCTAACATAAGATTTTGTGCATATAACTTCTAACACATTAAAAACTGTTTTACTGCATTGTAAAAAACATTATATTTGATAAGACATAAGCATCTTTCAGTTTGGCCAGTTTTGCACTAATCATTGAATGTAGCAGCTTTCTCTTATTGAGAGAGACGGTTTTAAGCAGATTTGGGCTAGTTTGCAATTCATTTGAACAGAAGCACTATTTGAACATTAGTGGTCCCAGAAACCTGTAAACTGACAATCTTGAGCATTGAAGCTCTAACATAAGATTTTGTGCATATAACTTCTAACACATTAAAAACTGTTTTACTGCATTGTAAAAAACATTATATTTGATAAGACATAAGCATCTTTCAGTTTGGCCAGTTTTGCACTAATCATTGAATGTAGCAGCTTTCTCTCATTAGAGAGACGTTTTAAGCAGATTTGGGCTAGTTTGCAGTTCATTTGAACATAAGCACTATTTGAACATTAGTGGTCCCAGAAACCTGTAAACTGACAATCTTGAGCATAGCAGCTCTAACATAAGTTTTTGTGCATATAACTTCTAACACATTAAAAACTGTCTCACTGCATTGCAAAAAAACATTTTATTTCATTAGACATAATCATCTTTCAGTTTGGCAAGTTTTGCACTAATCATTGAATGTAGCAGCTTTCTCTCATTGAGAGAGACGTTTTAAGCAGATTTGGGCTAGTTTGCAGTTCATTTGAACAGAAGCACTATTTGAACATTAGTGGTCCCAGAAACCTGTAAACTGACAATCTTGAGCATTGAAGCTCTAACATAAGATTTTGTGCATATAACTTCTAACACATTAAACACTGTTTTACTGCATTGTAAAAAACATTACATTTGATAAGACATAAGCATCTTTCAGTTTGGCAAGTTTTGCACTAAACATTGAATGTAGCAGCTTTCTCTCATTGAGAGAGACTGTTTTAAGCAGATTTGGGCTAGGTTGCAGTTCATTTGAACAGAAGCACTATTTGAACATTAGTGGTCCCAGAAACCTGTAAACTGACAATCTTGAGCATTGCAGCTCTAACATACGTTTTTGTGCATATAACTTCTAACACATTAAAAACTGTCTCACTGCATTGCAAAAAACATTTTATTTCATTAGACATAATCATCTTTCAGTTTGGCAAGTTTTGCACTAAACATTGAATGTAGCAGCTTTCTCTCATTGTGAGAGAAGGTTTTAAGCAGATTTGGGCTAGTTTGCAGTTCATTTCAACAGAAGCACTATTTGAACATTAGTGGTCCCAGAAACCTGTAAACTGACAATCTTGAGCATTGAAGCTCTAACATAAGATTTTGTGCATATAACTTCTAACACATTAAACACTGTTTTACTGCATTGTAAAAAACATTACATTTGATAAGACATAAGCATCTTTCAGTTTGGCAAGTTTTGCACTAAACATTGAATGTACCAGCTTTCTCTCATTGAGAGAGACGGTTTTAAGCAGATTTGGGCTAGTTTGCAGTTCATTTGAACAGAAGCACTATTTGAACATTAGTGGTCCCAGAAACCTGTAAACTGACAATCTTGAGCATTGAAGCTCTAACATAAGATTTTGTGCATATAACTTCTAACACATTAAAAACTGTTTTACTGCATTGTAAAAAACATTATATTTGATAAGACATAAGCATCTTTCAGTTTGGCCAGTTTTGCACTAATCATTGAATGTAGCAGCTTTCTCTCATTGAGAGAGACGTTTTAAGCAGAATTGGGCTAGTTTGCAGTTCATTTGAACATAAGCACTATTTGAACATTAGTGGTACCAGAAACCTGTAAACTGACAATCTTGAGCATTGAAGCTCTAACATAAGATTTTGTGCATATAACTTCTAACACATTAAAAACTGTTTTACTGCATTGTAAAAAACATTATATTTGATAAGACATAAGCATCTTTCAGTTTGGCCAGTTTTGCACTAATCATTGAATGTAGCAGCTTTCTCTCATTGAGAGAGACGTTTTAAGCAGATTTGGGCTAGTTTGCAGTTCATTTGAACAGAAGCACTATTTGAACATTAGTGGTCCCAGAAACCTGTAAACTGACAATCTTGAGCATTGAAGCTCTAACATAAGATTTTGTGCATATAACTTCTAACACATTAAAAACTGTTTTACTGCATTGTAAAAAACATTATATTTGATAAGACATAAGCATCTTTCAGTTTGGCCAGTTTTGCACTAATCATTGATTGTAGCAGCTTTCTCTCATTGAGAGAGACGTTATAAGCAGATTTGGGCTAGTTTGCAGTTCATTTGAACATAAGCATTATTTGAACATTAGTGGTCCCAGAAACCTGTAAACTGACAATCTTGAGCATTGCAGCTCTAACATAAGTTTTTGTGCATATAACTTCTAACACATTAAAACCTGTCTCACTGCATTGCAAAAAACATTTTATTTCAATAGACATAATCATCTTTCAGTTTGGCAAGTTTTGCACTAAACATTGAATGTAGCAGCTTTCTCTCATTGTGAGAGAAGGTTTTAAGCAGATTTGGGCTAGTTTGCAGTTCATTTCAACAGAAGCACTATTTGAACATTAGTGGTCCCAGAAACCTGTAAACTGACAATCTTGAGCATTGCAGCTCTAACATAAGTTTTTGTGCATATAACTTCTAACACATTAAAACCTGTCTCACTGCATTGCAAAAAACATTTTATTTCATTAGACATAAGCATTTTTCAGTTTGGCAAGTTTTGCACTAAAACATTGAATGTAGCAGCTTTCTGTCATTGAGAGAGACGTTTTAAGCAGATTTGGGCTAGTTTGCAGTTCATTTGAACAGAAGCACTATTTGAACATTAGTGGTCCCAGAAACCTGTAAACTGACAATCTTGAGCATTGAAGCTCTAACATAAGATTTTGTGCATATAACTTCTAACACATTAAAAACTGTTTTACTGCATTGTAAAAAACATTATATTTGATAAGACATAAGCATCTTTCAGTCTGGCCAGTTTTGCACTAATCATTGAATGTAGCAGCTTTCTCTCATTAGAGAGACGTTTTAAGCAGATTTGGGCTAGTTTGCAGTTCATTTGAACATAAGCACTATTTGAACATTAGTGGTCCCAGAAACCTGTAAACTGACAATCTTGAGCATAGCAGCTCTAACATAAGTTTTTGTGCATATAACTTCTAACACATTAAAAACTGTCTCACTGCATTGCAAAAAAACATTTTATTTCATTAGACATAATCATCTTTCAGTTTGGCAAGTTTTGCACTAAACATTCAATGTAGCAGCTTTCTCTCATTGAGAGAGACGGTTTTAAGCAGATTTGGGCTAGTTTGCAGTTCATTTGAACAGAAGCACTATTTGAACATTAGTGGTCCCAGAAACCTGTAAACTGACAATCTTGAGCATTGAAGCTCTAACATAAGATTTTGTGCATATAACTTCTAACACATTAAAAACTGTTTTACTGCATTGTAAAAAACATTATATTTGATAAGACATAAGCATCTTTCAGTTTGGCCAGTTTTGCACTAATCATTGAATGTAGCAGCTTTCTCTCATTGAGAGAGACGTTTTAAGCAGATTTGGGCTAGTTTGCAGTTCATTTGAACAGAAGCACTATTTGAACATTAGTGGTCCCAGAAACCTGTAAACTGACAATCTTGAGCATTGAAGCTCTAACATAAGATTTTGTGCATATAACTTCTAACACATTAAACACTGTTTTACTGCATTGTAAAAAACATTACATTTGATAAGACATAAGCATCTTTCAGTTTGGCAAGTTTTGCACTAAACATTGAATGTAGCAGCTTTCTCTCATTGAGAGAGACTGTTTTAAGCAGATTTGGGCTAGGTTGCAGTTCATTTGAACAGAAGCACTATTTGAACATTAGTGGTCCCAGAAACCTGTAAACTGACAATCTTGAGCATTGCAGCTCTAACATACGTTTTTGTGCATATAACTTCTAACACATTAAAAACTGTCTCACTGCATTGCAAAAAACATTTTATTTCATTAGACATAATCATCTTTCAGTTTGGCAAGTTTTGCACTAAACATTGAATGTAGCAGCTTTCTCTCATTGTGAGAGAAGGTTTTAAGCAGATTTGGGCTAGTTTGCAGTTCATTTCAACAGAAGCACTATTTGAACATTAGTGGTCCCAGAAACCTGTAAACTGACAATCTTGAGCATTGAAGCTCTAACATAAGATTTTGTGCATATAACTTCTAACACATTAAACACTGTTTTACTGCATTGTAAAAAACATTACATTTGATAAGACAAGCATCTTTCAGTTTGGCAAGTTTTGCACTAAACATTGAATGTACCAGCTTTCTCTCATTGAGAGAGACGGTTTTAAGCAGATTTGGGCTAGTTTGCAGTTCATTTGAACAGAAGCACTATTTGAACATTAGTGGTCCCAGAAACCTGTAAACTGACAATCTTGAGCATTGAAGCTCTAACATAAGATTTTGTGCATATAACTTCTAACACATTAAAAACTGTTTTACTGCATTGTAAAAAACATTATATTTGATAAGACATAAGCATCTTTCAGTTTGGCCAGTTTTGCACTAATCATTGAATGTAGCAGCTTTCTCTCATTGAGAGAGACGTTTTAAGCAGAATTGGGCTAGTTTGCAGTTCATTTGAACATAAGCACTATTTGAACATTAGTGGTACCAGAAACCTGTAAACTGACAATCTTGAGCATTGAAGCTCTAACATAAGATTTTGTGCATATAACTTCTAACACATTAAAAACTGTTTTACTGCATTGTAAAAAACATTATATTTGATAAGACATAAGCATCTTTCAGTTTGGCCAGTTTTGCACTAATCATTGAATGTAGCAGCTTTCTCTCATTGAGAGAGACGTTTTAAGCAGATTTGGGCTAGTTTGCAGTTCATTTGAACAGAAGCACTATTTGAACATTAGTGGTCCCAGAAACCTGTAAACTGACAATCTTGAGCATTGAAGCTCTAACATAAGATTTTGTGCATATAACTTCTAACACATTAAAAACTGTTTTACTGCATTGTAAAAAACATTATATTTGATAAGACATAAGCATCTTTCAGTTTGGCCAGTTTTGCACTAATCATTGATTGTAGCAGCTTTCTCTCATTGAGAGAGACGTTATAAGCAGATTTGGGCTAGTTTGCAGTTCATTTGAACATAAGCATTATTTGAACATTAGTGGTCCCAGAAACCTGTAAACTGACAATCTTGAGCATTGCAGCTCTAACATAAGTTTTTGTGCATATAACTTCTAACACATTAAAACCTGTCTCACTGCATTGCAAAAAACATTTTATTTCAATAGACATAATCATCTTTCAGTTTGGCAAGTTTTGCACTAAACATTGAATGTAGCAGCTTTCTCTCATTGTGAGAGAAGGTTTTAAGCAGATTTGGGCTAGTTTGCAGTTCATTTCAACAGAAGCACTATTTGAACATTAGTGGTCCCAGAAACCTGTAAACTGACAATCTTGAGCATTGCAGCTCTAACATAAGTTTTTGTGCATATAACTTCTAACACATTAAAACCTGTCTCACTGCATTGCAAAAAACATTTTATTTCATTAGACATAAGCATTTTTCAGTTTGGCAAGTTTTGCACTAAAACATTGAATGTAGCAGCTTTCTGTCATTGAGAGAGACGTTTTAAGCAGATTTGGGCTAGTTTGCAGTTCATTTGAACAGAAGCACTATTTGAACATTAGTGGTCCCAGAAACCTGTAAACTGACAATCTTGAGCATTGAAGCTCTAACATAAGATTTTGTCCATATAACTTCTAACACATTAAAAACTGTTTTACTGCATTGTAAAAAACATTATATTTGATAAGACATAAGCATCTTTCAGTTTGGCCAGTTTTGCACTAATCATTGAATATAGCAGCTTTCTCTCATTGAGAGAGACGTTATAAGCAGATTTGGGCTAGTTTGCAGTTCATTTGAACATAAGCACTATTTGAACATTAGTGGTCCCAGAAACCTGTAAACTGACAATCTTGAGCATTGCAGCTCTAACATAAGTTTTTGTGCATATAACTTCTAACACATTAAAACCTGTCTCACTGCATTGCAAAAAACATTTTATTTCAATAGACATAATCATCTTTCAGTTTGGCAAGTTTTGCACTAAACATTGAATGTAGCAGCTTTCTCTCATTGTGAGAGAAGGTTTTAAGCAGATTTGGGCTAGTTTGCAGTTCATTTCAACAGAAGCACTATTTGAACATTAGTGGTCCCAGAAACCTGTAAACTGACAATCTTGAGCATTGCAGCTCTAACATAAGTTTTTGTGCATATAACTTCTAACACATTAAAACCTGTCTCACTGCATTGCAAAAAACATTTTATTTCATTAGACATAAGCATTTTTCAGTTTGGCAAGTTTTGCACTAAAACATTGAATGTAGCAGCTTTCTCTCATTGTGAGAGAAGGTTTTAAGCAGATTTGGGCTAGTTTGCAATTCATTTGAACAGAAGCACTATTTGAACATTAGTGGTCCCAGAAACCTGTAAACTGACAATCTTGAGCATTGAAGCTCTAACATAAGATTTTGTGCATATAACTTCTAACACATTAAAAACTGTTTTACTGCATTGTAAAAAACATTATATTTGATAAGACATAAGCATCTTTCAGTTTGGCCAGTTTTGCACTAATCATTGAATGTAGCAGCTTTCTCTCATTAGAGAGACGTTTTAAGCAGATTTGGGCTAGTTTGCAGTTCATTTGAACATAAGCACTATTTGAACATTAGTGGTCCCAGAAACCTGTAAACTGACAATCTTGAGCATAGCAGCTCTAACATAAGTTTTTGTGCATATAACTTCTAACACATTAAAAACTGTCTCACTGCATTGCAAAAAAACATTTTATTTCATTAGACATAATCATCTTTCAGTTTGGCAAGTTTTGCACTAAACATTCAATGTAGCAGCTTTCTCTCATTGAGAGAGACGGTTTTAAGCAGATTTGGGCTAGTTTGCAGTTCATTTGAACAGAAGCACTATTTGAACATTAGTGGTCCCAGAAACCTGTAAACTGACAATCTTGAGCATTGAAGCTCTAACATAAGATTTTGTGCATATAACTTCTAACACATTAAAAACTGTTTTACTGCATTGTAAAAAACATTATATTTGATAAGACATAAGCATCTTTCAGTTTGGCCAGTTTTGCACTAATCATTGAATGTAGCAGCTTTCTCTCATTGAGAGAGACGTTTTAAGCAGATTTGGGCTAGTTTGCAGTTCATTTGAACAGAAGCACTATTTGAACATTAGTGGTCCCAGAAACCTGTAAACTGACAATCTTGAGCATTGAAGCTCTAACATAAGATTTTGTGCATATAACTTCTAACACATTAAAAACTGTTTTACTGCATTGTAAAAAACATTATATTTGATAAGACATAAGCATCTTTCAGTTTGGCCAGTTTTGCACTAATCATTGAATGTAGCAGCTTTCTCTCATTGAGAGAGACGTTTTAAGCAGATTTGGGCTAGTTTGCAGTTCATTTGAACATAAGCACTATTTGAACATTAGTGGTACCAGAAACCTGTAAACTGACAATCTTGAGCATTGAAGCTCTAACATAAGATTTTGTGCATATAACTTCTTACACATTAAAAACTGTTTTACTGCATTGTAAAAAACATTATATTTGATAAGACATAAGCATCTTTCAGTTTGGCCAGTTTTGCACTAATCATTGAATGTAGCAGCTTTCTCTCATTGAGAGAGACGTTATAAGCAGATTTGGGCTAGTTTGCAGTTCATTTGAACATAAGCACTATTTGAACATTAGTGGTCCCAGAAACCTGTAAACTGACAATCTTGAGCATTGCAGCTCTAACATAAGTTTTTGTGCATATAACTTCTAACACATTAAAACCTGTCTCACTGCATTGCAAAAAACATTTTATTTCATTAGACATAATCATCTTTCAGTTTGGCAAGTTTTGCACTAAACATTGAATGTAGCAGCTTTCTCTCATTGTGAGAGAAGGTTTTAAGCAGATTTGGGCTAGTTTGCAGTTCATTTCAACAGAAGCACTATTTGAACATTAGTGGTCCCAGAAACCTGTAAACTGACAATCTTGAGCATTGCAGCTCTAACATAAGTTTTTGTGCATATAACTTCTAACACATTAAAACCTGTCTCACTGCATTGCAAAAAACATTTTATTTCATTAGACATAAGCATTTTTCAGTTTGGCAAGTTTTGCACTAAAACATTGAATGTAGCAGCTTTCTGTCATTGAGAGAGACTGTTTTAAGCAGATTTGGGCTAGTTTGCAGTTCATTTGAACAGAAGCACTATTTGAACATTAGTGGTCCCAGAAACCTGTAAACTGACAATCTTGAGCATTGAAGCTCTAACATAAGATTTTGTGCATATAACTTCTAACACATTAAAAACTGTTTTACTGCATTGTAAAAAACATTATATTTGATAAGACATAAGCATCTTTCAGTTTGGCCAGTTTTGCACTAATCATTGAATGTAGCAGCTTTCTCTCATTGAGAGAGACGTTATAAGCAGATTTGGGCTAGTTTGCAGTTCATTTGAACATAAGCACTATTTGAACATTAGTGGTCCCAGAAACCTGTAAACTGACAATCTTGATCATTGCAGCTCTAACATAAGTTTTTGTGCATATAACTTCTAACACATTAAAACCTGTCTCACTGCATTGCAAAAAACATTTTATTTCATTAGACATAATCATCTTTCAGTTTGGCAAGTTTTGCACTAAACATTGAATGTAGCAGCTTTCTCTCATTGAGAGAGACGGTTTTAAGCAGATTTGGCCTAGTTTGCAGTTCATTTGAACAGAAGCACTATTTGAACATTAGTGGTCCCAGAAACCTGTAAACTGACAATCTTGAGCATTGCAGCTCTAACATAAGTTTTTGTGCATATAACTTCTAACACATTAAAACCTGTCTCACTGCATTGCAAAAAACATTTTATTTCATTAGACATAATCATCTTTCAGTTTGGCAAGTTTTGCACTAAACATTGAATGTAGCAGCTTTCTCTCATTGAGAGAGACGGTTTTAAGCAGATTTGGGCTAGTTTGCAGTTCATTTGAACAGAAGCACTATTTGAACATTAGTGGTCCCAGAAACCTGTAAACTGACAATCTTGAGCATTGAAGCTCTAACATAAGATTTTGTGCATATAACTTCTAACACATTAAAAACTGTTTTACTGCATTGTAAAAAACATTACATTTGATAAGACATAAGCATCTTTCAGTTTGGCCAGTTTTGCACTAATCATTGAATGTAGCAGCTTTCTCTCATTGAGAGAGACGTTTTAAGCAGATTTGGGCTAGTTTGCAGTTCATTTGAACATAAGCACTATTTGAACATTAGTGGTCCCAGAAACCTGTAAACTGACAATCTTGAGCATAGCAGCTCTAACATAAGTTTTTGTGCATATAACTTCTAACACATTAAAACCTGTCTCACTGCATTGCAAAAAACATTTTATTTCATTAGACATAAGCATCTTTCAGTTTGGCAAGTTTTGCACTAAAACATTGAATGTAGCAGCTTTCTGTCATTGAGAGAGACTGTTTTAAGCAGATTTGGGCTAGTTTGCAGTTCATTTGAACAGAAGCACTATTTGAACATTAGTGGTCCCAGAAACCTGTAAACTGACAATCTTGAGCATTGAAGCTCTAACATAAGTTTTTGTGCATATAACTTCTAACACATTAAAAACTGTCTCACTGCATTGCAAAAAACATTTTATTTCATTAGACATAAGCATCTTTCAGTTTGGCAAGTTTTGCACTAAAACATTGAATGTAGCAGCTTTCTGTCATTGAGAGAGACTGTGTTAAGCAGATTTGGGCTAGTTTGCAGTTCATTTGAACAGAAGCACTATTTGAACATTGGTGGTCCCAGAAACCTGTAAACTGACAATCTTGAGCATTGAAGCTCTAACATAAGATTTTGTGCATATAACTTCTAACACATTAAAAACTGTTTTACTGCATTGTAAAAAACATTATATTTGATAAGACATAAGCATCTTTCAGTTTGGCCAGTTTTGCACTAATCATTGAATGTAGCAGCTTTCTCTCATTGAGAGAGACGTTTTAAGCAGATTTGGGCTAGTTTGCAGTTCATTTGAACAGAAGCACTATTTGAACATTAGTGGTCCCAGAAACCTGTAAACTGACAATCTTGAGCATTGAAGCTCTAACATAAGATTTTGTGCATATAACTTCTAACACATTAAACACTGTTTTACTGCATTGTAAAAAACATTACATTTGATAAGACATAAGCATCTTTCAGTTTGGCAAGTTTTGCACTAAACATTGAATGTAGCAGCTTTCTCTCATTGAGAGAGACTGTTTTAAGCAGATTTGGGCTAGGTTGCAGTTCATTTGAACAGAAGCACTATTTGAACATTAGTGGTCCCAGAAACCTGTAAACTGACAATCTTGAGCATTGCAGCTCTAACATATGTTTTTGTGCATATAACTTCTAACACATTAAAAACTGTCTCACTGCATTGCAAAAAACATTTTATTTCATTAGACATAATCATCTTTCAGTTTGGCAAGTTTTGCACTAAACATTGAATGTAGCAGCTTTCTCTCATTGTGAGAGAAGGTTTTAAGCAGATTTGGGCTAGTTTGCAGTTCATTTCAACAGAAGCACTATTTGAACATTAGTGGTCCCAGAAACCTGTAAACTGACAATCTTGAGCATTGAAGCTCTAACATAAGATTTTGTGCATATAACTTCTAACACATTAAACACTGTTTTACTGCATTGTAAAAAACATTACATTTGATAAGACATAAGCATCTTTCAGTTTGGCAAGTTTTGCACTAAACATTGAATGTACCAGCTTTCTCTCATTGAGAGAGACGGTTTTAAGCAGATTTGGGCTAGTTTGCAGTTCATTTGAACAGAAGCACTATTTGAACATTAGTGGTCCCAGAAACCTGTAAACTGACAATCTTGAGCATTGAAGCTCTAACATAAGATTTTGTGCATATAACTTCTAACACATTAAAAACTGTTTTACTGCATTGTAAAAAACATTATATTTGATAAGACATAAGCATCTTTCAGTTTGGCCAGTTTTGCACTAATCATTGAATGTAGCAGCTTTCTCTCATTGAGAGAGACGTTTTAAGCAGAATTGGGCTAGTTTGCAGTTCATTTGAACATAAGCACTATTTGAACATTAGTGGTACCAGAAACCTGTAAACTGACAATCTTGAGCATTGAAGCTCTAACATAAGATTTTGTGCATATAACTTCTAACACATTAAAAACTGTTTTACTGCATTGTAAAAAACATTATATTTGATAAGACATAAGCATCTTTCAGTTTGGCCAGTTTTGCACTAATCATTGAATGTAGCAGCTTTCTCTCATTGAGAGAGACGTTTTAAGCAGATTTGGGCTAGTTTGCAGTTCATTTGAACAGAAGCACTATTTGAACATTAGTGGTCCCAGAAACCTGTAAACTGACAATCTTGAGCATTGCAGCTCTAACATAAGTTTTTGTGCATATAACTTCTAACACATTAAAACCTGTCTCACTGCATTGCAAAAAACATTTTATTTCAATAGACATAATCATCTTTCAGTTTGGCAAGTTTTGCACTAAACATTGAATGTAGCAGCTTTCTCTCATTGTGAGAGAAGGTTTTAAGCAGATTTGGGCTAGTTTGCAGTTCATTTCAACAGAAGCACTATTTGAACATTAGTGGTCCCAGAAACCTGTAAACTGACAATCTTGAGCATTGCAGCTCTAACATAAGTTTTTGTGCATATAACTTCTAACACATTAAAACCTGTCTCACTGCATTGCAGAAAACATTTTATTTCATTAGACATAAGCATTTTTCAGTTTGGCAAGTTTTGCACTAAAACATTGAATGTAGCAGCTTTCTGTCATTGAGAGAGACGTTTTAAGCAGATTTGGGCTAGTTTGCAGTTCATTTGAACAGAAGCACTATTTGAACATTAGTGGTCCCAGAAACCTGTAAACTGACAATCTTGAGCATTGAAGCTCTAACATAAGATTTTGTGCATATAACTTCTAACACATTAAAAACTGTTTTACTGCATTGTAAAAAACATTATATTTGATAAGACATAAGCATCTTTCAGTTTGGCCAGTTTTGCACTAATCATTGAATGTAGCAGCTTTCTCTCATTGAGAGAGACGTTATAAGCAGATTTGGGCTAGTTTGCAGTTCATTTGAACATAAGCACTATTTGAACATTAGTGGTCCCAGAAACCTGTAAACTGACAATCTTGAGCATTGCAGCTCTAACATAAGTTTTTGTGCATATAACTTCTAACACATTAAAACCTGTCTCACTGCATTGCAAAAAACATTTTATTTCATTAGACATAATCATCTTTCAGTTTGGCAAGTTTTCCACTAAACATTGAATGTAGCAGCTTTCTCTCATTGTGAGAGAAGGTTTTAAGCAGATTTGGGCTAGTTTGCAGTTCATTTCAACAGAAGCACTATTTGAACATTAGTGGTCCCAGAAACCTGTAAACTGACAATCTTGAGCATTGCAGCTCTAACATAAGTTTTTGTGCATATAACGTCTAACACATTAAAACCTGTCTCACTGCATTGCAAAAAACATTTTATTTCATTAGACATAATCATCTTTCAGTTTGGCAAGTTTTGCACTAAACATTGAATGTAGCAGCTTTCTCTCATTGAGAGAGACGGTTTTAAGCAGATTTGGCCTAGTTTGCAGTTCATTTGAACAGAAGCACTATTTGAACATTAGTGGTCCCAGAAACCTGTAAACTGACAATCTTGAGCATTGAAGCTCTAACATAAGATTTTGTGCATATAACTTCTAACACATTAAACACTGTTTTACTGCATTGTAAAAAACATTACATTTGATAAGACATAAGCATCTTTCAGTTTGGCAAGTTTTGCACTAAACATTGAATGTACCAGCTTTCTCTCATTGAGAGAGACGGTTTTAAGCAGATTTGGGCTAGTTTGCAGTTCATTTCAACAGAAGCACTATTTGAACATTAGTGGTCCCAGAAACCTGTAAACTGACAATCTTGAGCATTGAAGCTCTAACATAAGTTTTTGTGCATATAACTTCTAACACATTAAAAACTGTCTCACTGCATTGCAAAAAACATTTTATTTCATTAGACATAATCATCTTTCAGTTTGGCAAGTTTTGCACTAAACATTCAATGTAGCAGCTTTCTCTCATTGAGAGAGACGGTTTTAAGCAGATTTGGGCTAGTTTGCAGTTCATTTCAACAGAAGCACTATTTGAACATTAGTGGTCCCAGAAACCTGTAAACTGACAATCTTGAGCATTGCAGCTCTAACATAAGTTTTTGTGCATATAACTTCTAACACATTAAAACCTGTCTCACTGCATTGTAAAAAACATTATATTTGATAAGACATAAGCATCTTTCAGTTTGGCCAGTTTTGCACTAATCATTGAATGTAGCAGCTTTCTCTCATTGAGAGAGACGTTATAAGCAGATTTGGGCTAGTTTGCAGTTCATTTGAACATAAGCACTATTTGAACATTAGTGGTCCCAGAAACCTGTAAACTGACAATCTTGAGCATTGCAGCTCTAACATAAGTTTTTGTGCATATAACTTCTAACACATTAAAAACTGTCTCACTGCATTGCAAAAAACATTTTATTTCATTAGACATAATCATCTTTCAGTTTGGCAAGTTTTGCACTAAACATTGAATGTACCAGCTTTCTCTCATTGAGAGAGACGGTTTTAAGCAGATTTGGGCTAGTTTGCAGTTCATTTCAACAGAAGCACTATTTGAACATTAGTGGTCCCAGAAACCTGTAAACTGACAATCTTGAGCATTGAAGCTCTAACATAAGTTTTTGTGCATATAACTTCTAACACATTAAAAACTGTCTCACTGCATTGCAAAAAACATTTTATTTCATTAGACATAATCATCTTTCAGTTTGGCAAGTTTTGCACTAAACATTCAATGTAGCAGCTTTCTCTCATTGAGAGAGACGGTTTTAAGCAGATTTGGGCTAGTTTGCAGTTCATTTGAACAGAAGCACTATTTGAACATTAGTGGTCCCAGAAGCCTGTAAACTGACAATCTTGAGCATTGAAGCTCTAACATAAGATTTTGTGCATATAACTTCTAACACATTAAACACTGTTTTACTGCATTGTAAAAAACATTACATTTGATAAGACATAAGCATCTTTCAGTTTGGCAAGTTTAGCACTAAACATTGAATGTAGCAGCTTTCTCTCATTGAGAGAGACGGTTTTAAGCAGATTTGGGCTAGTTTGCAGTTCATTTGAACAGAAGCACTATTTGAACATTGGTGGTCCCAGAAACCTGTAAACTGACAATCTTGAGCATTGAAGCTCTAACATAAGATTTTGTGCATATAACTTCTAACACATTAAAAACTGTTTTACTGCATTGTAAAAAACATTATATTTGATAAGACATAAGCATCTTTCAGTTTGGCCAGTTTTGCACTAATCATTGAATGTAGCAGCTTTCTCTCATTGAGAGAGACGGTTTTAAGCAGATTTGGCCTAGTTTGCAGTTCATTTGAACAGAAGCACTATTTGAACATTAGTGGTCCCAGAAACCTGTAAACTGACAATCTTGAGCATTGAAGCTCTAACATAAGATTTTGTGCATATAACTTCTAACACATTAAACACTGTTTTACTGCATTGTAAAAAACATTACATTTGATAAGACATAAGCATCTTTCAGTTTGGCAAGTTTTGCACTAAACATTGAATGTACCAGCTTTCTCTCATTGAGAGAGACGGTTTTAAGCAGATTTGGGCTAGTTTGCAGTTCATTTCAACAGAAGCACTATTTGAACATTAGTGGTCCCAGAAACCTGTAAACTGACAATCTTGAGCATTGAAGCTCTAACATAAGTTTTTGTGCATATAACTTCTAACACATTAAAAACTGTCTCACTGCATTGCAAAAAACATTTTATTTCATTAGACATAATCATCTTTCAGTTTGGCAAGTTTTGCACTAAACATTCAATGTAGCAGCTTTCTCTCATTGAGAGAGACGGTTTTAAGCAGATTTGGGCTAGTTTGCAGTTCATTTGAACAGAAGCACTATTTGAACATTAGTGGTCCCAGAAGCCTGTAAACTGACAATCTTGAGCATTGAAGCTCTAACATAAGATTTTGTGCATATAACTTCTAACACATTAAACACTGTTTTACTGCATTGTAAAAAACATTACATTTGATAAGACATAAGCATCTTTCAGTTTGGCAAGTTTAGCACTAAACATTGAATGTAGCAGCTTTCTCTCATTGAGAGAGACGGTTTTAAGCAGATTTGGGCTAGTTTGCAGTTCATTTGAACAGAAGCACTATTTGAACATTAGTGGTCCCAGAAACCTGTAAACTGACAATCTTGAGCATTGAAGCTCTAACATAAGTTTTTGTGCATATAACTTCTAACACATTAAAAACTGTCTCACTGCATTGCAAAAAACATTTTATTTCATTAGACATAAGCATCTTTCAGTTTGGCAAGTTTTGCACTAAAACATTGAATGTAGCAGCTTTCCTTCATTGAGAGAGAGATTTTTTTAAGCAGATTTGGGCTAGTTTGCAGTTCATTTGAACAGAAGCACTATTTGAACATTGGTGGTCCCAGAAACCTGTAAACTGACAATCTTGAGCATTGAAGCTCTAACATAAGATTTTGTGCATATAACTTCTAACACATTAAAAACTGTTTTACTGCATTGTAAAAAACATTATATTTGATAAGACATAAGCATCTTTCAGTTTGGCCAGTTTTGCACTAATCATTGAATGTAGCAGCTTTCTCTCATTGAGAGAGACGTTTTAAGCAGATTTGGGCTAGTTTGCAGTTCATTTGAACAGAAGCACTATTTGAACATTAGTGGTCCCAGAAACCTGTAAACTGACAATCTTGAGCATTGAAGCTCTAACATAAGATTTTGTGCATATAACTTCTAACACATTAAAAACTGTTTTACTGCATTGTAAAAAACATTATATTTGATAAGACATAAGCATCTTTCAGTTTGGCCAGTTTTGCACTAATCATTGAATGTAGCAGCTTTCTCTCATTGAGAGAGACGTTTTAAGCAGATTTGGGCTAGTTTGCAGTTCATTTGAACAGAAGCACTATTTGAACATTAGTGGTCCCAGAAACCTGTAAACTGACAATCTTGAGCATTGAAGCTCTAACATAAGATTTTGTGCATATAACTTCTAACACATTAAACACTGTTTTACTGCATTGTAAAAAACATTACATTTGATAAGACATAAGCATCTTTCAGTTTGGCAAGTTTTGCACTAAACATTGAATGTAGCAGCTTTCTCTCATTGAGAGAGACTGTTTTAAGCAGATTTGGGCTAGGTTGCAGTTCATTTGAACAGAAGCACTATTTGAACATTAGTGGTCCCAGAAACCTGTAAACTGACAATCTTGAGCATTGCAGCTCTAACATACATTTTTGTGCATATAACTTCTAACACATTAAAAACTGTCTCACTGCATTGCAAAAAACATTTTATTTCATTAGACATAAGCATTTTTCAGTTTGGCAAGTTTTGCACTAAAACATTGAATGTAGCAGCTTTCTGTCATTGAGAGAGACGTTATAAGCAGATTTGGGCTAGTTTGCAGTTCATTTGAACATAAGCACTATTTGAACATTAGTGGTCCCAGAAACCTGTAAACTGACAATCTTGAGCATTGCAGCTCTAACATAAGTTTTTGTGCATATAACTTCTAACACATTAAAACCTGTCTCACTGCATTGCAAAAAACATTTTATTTCATTAGACATAATCATCTTTCAGTTTGGCAAGTTTTGCACTAAACATTGAATGTAGCAGCTTTCTCTCATTGTGAGAGAAGGTTTTAAGCAGATTTGGGCTAGTTTGCATTTCATTTCAACAGAAGCACTATTTGAACATTAGTGGTCCCAGAAACCTGTAAACTGACAATCTTGAGCATTGAAGCTCTAACATAAGATTTTGTGCATATAACTTCTAACACATTAAACACTGTTTTACTGCATTGTAAAAAACATTACATTTGATAAGACATAATTATCTTTCAGTTTGGCAAGTTTTGCACTAAACATTGAATGTACCAGCTTTCTCTTATTGAGAGAGACGGTTTTAAGCAGATTTGGGCTAGTTTGCAGTTCATTTGAACAGAAGCACTATTTGAACATTAGTGGTCCCAGAAACCTGTAAACTGACAATCTTGAGCATTGAAGCTCTAACATAAGATTTTGTGCATATAACTTCTAACACATTAAAAACTGTTTTACTGCATTGTAAAAAACATTATATTTGATAAGACATAAGCATCTTTCAGTTTGGCCAGTTTTGCACTAATCATTGAATGTAGCAGCTTTCTCTCATTAGAGAGACGTTTTAAGCAGATTTGGGCTAGTTTGCAGTTCATTTGAACATAAGCACTATTTGAACATTAGTGGTCCCAGAAACCTGTAAACTGACAATCTTGAGCATAGCAGCTCTAACATAAGTTTTTGTGCATATAACTTCTAACACATTAAAAAATGTCTCACTGCATTGCAAAAAAACATTTTATTTCATTAGACATAATCATCTTTCAGTTTGGCAAGTTTTGCACTAAACATTCAATGTAGCAGCTTTCTCTCATTGAGAGAGACGTTTTAAGCAGATTTGGGCTAGTTTGCAGTTCATTTGAACAGAAGCACTATTTGAACATTAGTGGTCCCAGAAACCTGTAAACTGACAATCTTGAGCATTGAAGCTCTAACATAAGATTTTGTGCATATAACTTCTAACACATTAAAAACTGTTTTACTGCATTGTAAAAAACATTATATTTGATAAGACATAAGCATCTTTCAGTTTGGCCAGTTTTGCACTAATCATTGAATGTAGCAGCTTTCTCTCATTGAGAGAGACGTTTTAAGCAGATTTGGGCTAGTTTGCAGTTCATTTGAACAGAAGCACTATTTGAACATTAGTGGTCCCAGAAACCTGTAAACTGACAATCTTGAGCATTGAAGCTCTAACATAAGTTTTTGTGCATATAACTTCTAACACATTAAAAACTGTTTTACTGCATTGTAAAAAACATTATATTTGATAAGACATAAGCATCTTTCAGTTTGGCCAGTTTTGCACTAATCATTGAATGTAGCAGCTTTCTCTCATTGAGAGAGACGTTATAAGCAGATTTGGGCTAGTTTGCAGTTCATTTGAACATAAGCACTATTTGAACATTAGTGGTCCCAGAAACCTGTAAACTGACAATCTTGAGCATTGCAGCTCTAACATAAGTTTTTGTGCATATAACTTCTAACACATTAAAACCTGTCTCACTGCATTGCAAAAAACATTTTATTTCATTAGACATAATCATCTTTCAGTTTGGCAAGTTTTGCACTAAACATTGAATGTAGCAGCTTTCTCTCATTGAGAGAGACGGTTTTAAGCAGATTTGGCCTAGTTTGCAGTTCATTTGAACAGAAGCACTATTTGAACATTAGTGGTCCCAGAAACCTGTAAACTGACAATCTTGAGCATTGAAGCTCTAACATAAGATTTTGTGCATATAACTTCTAACACATTAAACACTGTTTTACTGCATTGTAAAAAACATTACATTTGATAAGACATAAGCATCTTTCAGTTTGGCAAGTTTTGCACTAAACATTGAATGTACCAGCTTTCTCTCATTGAGAGAGACGGTTTTAAGCAGATTTGGGCTAGTTTGCAGTTCATTTGAACAGAAGCACTATTTGAACATTAGTGGTCCCAGAAACCTGTAAACTGACAATCTTGAGCATTGAAGCTCTAACATAAGTTTTTGTGCATATAACTTCTAACACATTAAAAACTGTCTCACTGCATTGCAAAAAACATTTTATTTCATTAGACATAAGCAGCTTTCAGTTTGGCAAGTTTTGCACTAAAACATTGAATGTAGCAGCTTTCTGTCATTGAGAGAGACTGTTTTAAGCAGATTTGGGCTAGTTTGCAGTTCATTTGAACAGAAGCACTATTTGAACATTAGTGGTCCCAGAAACCTGTAAACTGACAACCTTGAGCATTGAAGCTCTAACATAAGAGTTTGTGCATATAACTTCTAACACATTAAAAACTGTTTTACTGCATTGTAAAAAACATTATATTTGATAAGACATAAGCATCTTTCAGTTTGGCCAGTTTTGCACTAATCATTGAATGTAGCAGCTTTCTCTCATTGAGAGAGACGTTTTAAGCAGATTTGGGCTAGTTTGCAGTTCATTTGAACAGAAGCACTATTTGAACATTAGTGGTCCCAGAAACCTGTAAACTGACAATCTTGAGCATTGAAGCTCTAACATAAGTTTTTGTGCATATAACTTCTAACACATTAAAAACTGTCTCACTGCATTGCAAACAACATTTTATTTCATTAGACATAAGCATCTTTCAGTTTGGCAAGTTTTGCACTAAACATTGAATGTAGCAGCTTTCTGTCATTGAGAGAGATGTTTTAAGCAGATTTGGGCTAGTTTGCAGTTCATTTGAACAGAAGCACTATTTGAACATTAGTGGTCCCAGAAACCTGTAAACTGACAATCTTGAGCATTGAAGCTCTAACATAAGATTTTGTGCATATAACTTCTAACACATTAAAAACTGTTTTACTGCATTGTAAAAAACATTATATTTGATAAGACATAAGCATCTTTCAGTTTGGCCAGTTTTGCACTAATCATTAAATGTAGCAGCTTTCTCTCATTGAGAGAGACGTTTTAAGCAGATTTGGGCTAGTTTGCAGTTCATTTGAACATAAGCACTATTTGAACATTAGTGGTCCCAGAAACCTGTAAACTGACAATCTTGAGCATAGCAGCTCTAACATAAGTTTTTGTGCATATAACTTCTAACACATTAAAACCTGTCTCACTGCATTGCAAAAAACATTTTATTTCATTAGACATAAGCATCTTTCAGTTTGGCAAGTTTTGCACTAAAACATTGAATGTAGCAGCTTTCTGTCATTGAGAGAGACTGTTTTAAGCAGATTTGGGCTAGTTTGCAGTTCATTTGAACAGAAGCACTATTTGAACATTAGTGGTCCCAGAAACCTGTAAACTGACAATCTTGAGCATTGAAGCTCTAACATAAGTTTTTGTGCATATAACTTCTAACACATTAAAAACTGTCTCACTGCATTGCAAAAAACATTTTATTTCATTAGACATAAGCATCTTTCAGTTTGGCAAGTTTTGCACTAAAACATTGAATGTAGCAGCTTTCTGTCATTGAGAGAGACTGTTTTAAGCAGATTTGGGCTAGTTTGCAGTTCATTTGAACAGAAGCACTATTTGAACATTAGTGGTCCCAGAAACCTGTAAACTGACAACCTTGAGCATTGAAGCTCTAACATAAGAGTTTGTGCATATAACTTCTAACACATTAAAAACTGTTTTACTGCATTGTAAAAAACATTATATTTGATAAGACATAAGCATCTTTCAGTTTGGCCAGTTTTGCACTAATCATTGAATGTAGCAGCTTTCTCTCATTGAGAGAGACGTTTTAAGCAGATTTGGGCTAGTTTGCAGTTCATTTGAACAGAAGCACTATTTGAACATTAGTGGTCCCAGAAACCTGTAAACTGACAATCTTGAGCATTGAAGCTCTAACATAAGTTTTTGTGCATATAACTTCTAACACATTAAAAACTGTCTCACTGCATTGCAAACAACATTTTATTTCATTAGACATAAGCATCTTTCAGTTTGGCAAGTTTTGCACTAAACATTGAATGTAGCAGCTTTCTGTCATTGAGAGAGATGTTTTAAGCAGATTTGGGCTAGTTTGCAGTTCATTTGAACAGAAGCACTATTTGAACATTAGTGGTCCCAGAAACCTGTAAACTGACAATCTTGAGCATTGCAGCTCTAACATAAGTTTTTGTGCATATAACTTCTAACACATTAAAACCTGTCTCACTGCATTGCAAAAAACATTTTATTTCATTAGACATAATCATCTTTCAGTTTGGCAAGTTTTGCACTAAACATTGAATGTAGCAGCTTTCTCTCATTGTGAGAGAAGGTTTTAAGCAGATTTGGGCTAGTTTGCAGTTCATTTGAACATAAGCACTATTTGAACATTAGTGGTACCAGAAACCTGTAAACTGACAATCTTGAGCATTGAAGCTCTAACATAAGATTTTGTGCATATAACTTCTAACACATTAAAAACTGTTTTACTGCATTGTAAAAAACATTATATTTGATAAGACATAAGCATCTTTCAGTTTGGCCAGTTTTGCATTAATCATTGAATGTAGCAGCTTTCTCTCATTGAGAGAGACGTTTTAAGCAGATTTGGGCTAGTTTGCAGTTCATTTGAACAGAAGCACTATTTGAACATTAGTGGTCCCAGAAACCTGTAAACTGACAATCTTGAGCATTGAAGCTCTAACATAAGTTTTTGTGCATATAACTTCTAACACATTAAAAACTGTTTTACTGCATTGTAAAAAACATTATATTTGATAAGACATAAGCATCTTTCAGTTTGGCCAGTTTTGCACTAATCATTGAATGTAGCAGCTTTCTCTCATTGAGAGAGACGTTATAAGCAGATTTGGGCTAGTTTGCAGTTCATTTGAACATAAGCACTATTTGAACATTAGTGGTCCCAGAAACCTGTAAACTGACAATCTTGAGCATTGCAGCTCTAACATAAGTTTTTGTGCATATAACTTCTAACACATTAAAACCTGTCTCACTGCATTGCAAAAAACATTTTATTTCATTAGACATAATCATCTTTCAGTTTGGCAAGTTTTGCACTAAACATTGAATGTAGCAGCTTTCTCTCATTGTGAGAGAAGGTTTTAAGCAGATTTGGGCTAGTTTGCAGTTCATTTCAACAGAAGCACTATTTGAACATTAGTGGTCCCAGAAACCTGTAAACTGACAATCTTGAGCATTGCAGCTCTAACATAAGTTTTTGTGCATATAACTTCTAACACATTAAAACCTGTCTCACTGCATTGCAAAAAACATTTTATTTCATTAGACATAAGCATTTTTCAGTTTGGCAAGTTTTGCACTAAAACATTGAATGTAGCAGCTTTCTGTCATTGAGAGAGACTGTTTTAAGCAGATTTGGGCTAGTTTGCAGTTCATTTGAACAGAAGCACTATTTGAACATTAGTGGTCCCAGAAACCTGTAAACTGACAATCTTGAGCATTGAAGCTCTAACATAAGATTTTGTGCATATAACTTCTAACACATTAAAAACTGTTTTACTGCATTGTAAAAAACATTATATTTGATAAGACATAAGCATCTTTCAGTTTGGCCAGTTTTGCACTAATCATTGAATGTAGCAGCTTTCTCTCATTGAGAGAGACGTTATAAGCAGATTTGGGCTAGTTTGCAGTTCATTTGAACATAAGCACTATTTGAACATTAGTGGTCCCAGAAACCTGTAAACTGACAATCTTGATCATTGCAGCTCTAACATAAGTTTTTGTGCATATAACTTCTAACACATTAAAACCTCTCTCACTGCATTGCAAAAAACATTTTATTTCATTAGACATAATCATCTTTCAGTTTGGCAAGTTTTGCACTAAACATTGAATGTAGCAGCTTTCTCTCATTGTGAGAGAAGGTTTTAAGCAGATTTGGGCTAGTTTGCAGTTCATTTCAACAGAAGCACTATTTGAACATTAGTGGTCCCAGAAACCTGTAAACTGACAATCTTGAGCATTGCAGCTCTAACATAAGTTTTTGTGCATATAACTTCTAACACATTAAAACCTGTCTCACTGCATTGCAAAAAACATTTTATTTCATTAGACATAAGCATCTTTCAGTTTGGCAAGTTTTGCACTAAAACATTGAATGTAGCAGCTTTCTGTCATTGAGAGAGACTGTTTTAAGCAGATTTGGGCTAGTTTGCAGTTCATTTGAACAGAAGCACTATTTGAACATTAGTGGTCCCAGAAACCTGTAAACTGACAACCTTGAGCATTGAAGCTCTAACATAAGAGTTTGTGCATATAACTTCTAACACATTAAAAACTGTTTTACTGCATTGTAAAAAACATTATATTTTATAAGACATAAGCATCTTTCAGTTTGGCCAGTTTTGCACTAATCATTGAATGTAGCAGCTTTCTCTCATTGAGAGAGACGTTTTAAGCAGATTTGGGCTAGTTTGCAGTTCATTTGAACAGAAGCACTATTTGAACATTAGTGGTCCCAGAAACCTGTAAACTGACAATCTTGAGCATTGAAGCTCTAACATAAGTTTTTGTGCATATAACTTCTAACACATTAAAAACTGTCTCACTGCATTGCAAACAACCTTTTATTTCATTAGACATAAGCATCTTTCAGTTTGGCAAGTTTTGCACTAAACATTGAATGTAGCAGCTTTCTGTCATTGAGAGAGATGTTTTAAGCAGATTTGGGCTAGTTTGCAGTTCATTTGAACAGAAGCACTATTTGAACATTAGTGGTCCCAGAAACCTGTAAACTGACAATCTTGAGCATTGCAGCTCTAACATAAGTTTTTGTGCATATAACTTCTAACACATTAAAACCTGTCTCACTGCATTGCAAAAAACATTTTATTTCATTAGACATAATCATCTTTCAGTTTGGCAAGTTTTGCACTAAACATTGAATGTAGCAGCTTTCTCTCATTGAGAGAGACGGTTTTAAGCAGATTTGGGCTAGTTTGCAGTTCATTTGAACAGAAGCACTATTTGAACATTAGTGGTCCCAGAAACCTGTAAACTGACAATCTTGAGCATTGAAGCTCTAACATAAGATTTTGTGCATATAACTTCTAACACATTAAACACTGTTTTACTGCATTGTAAAAAACATTACATTTGATAAGACATAAGCACCTTTCAGTTTGGCAAGTTTTGCACTAAACATTGAATGTAGCAGCTTTCTCTCATTGAGAGAGACTGTTTTAAGCAGATTTGGGCTAGGTTGCAGTTCATTTGAACAGAAGCACTATTTGAACATTAGTGGTCCCAGAAACCTGTAAACTGACAATCTTGAGCATTGCAGCTCTAACATACGTTTTTGTGCATATAACTTCTAACACATTAAAAACTGTCTCACTGCATTGCAAAAAACATTTTATTTCATTAGACATAAGCATTTTTCAGTTTGGCAAGTTTTGCACTAAAACATTGAATGTAGCAGCTTTCTGTCATTGAGAGAGACGTTATAAGCGGATTTGGGCTAGTTTGCAGTTCATTTGAACATAAGCACTATTTGAACATTAGTGGTCCCAGAAACCTGTAAACTGACAATCTTGAGCATTGCAGCTCTAACATAAGTTTTTGTGCATATAACTTCTAACACATTAAAACCTGTCTCACTGCATTGCAAAAAACATTTTATTTCATTAGACATAATCATCTTTCAGTTTGGCAAGTTTTGCACTAAACATTGAATGTAGCAGCTTTCTCTCATTGTGAGAGAAGGTTTTAAGCAGATTTGGGCTAGTTTGCAGTTCATTTGAACATAAGCACTATTTGAACATTAGTGGTACCAGAAACCTGTAAACTGACAATCTTGAGCATTGAAGCTCTAACATAAGATTTTGTGCATATAACTTCTAACACATTAAAAACTGTTTTACTGCATTGTAAAAAACATTATATTTGATAAGACATAAGCATCTTTCAGTTTGGCCAGTTTTGCACTAATCATTGAATGTAGCAGCTTTCTCTCATTGAGAGAGACGTTTTAAGCAGATTTGGGCTAGTTTGCAGTTCATTTGAACAGAAGCACTATTTGAACATTAGTGGTCCCAGAAACCTGTAAACTGACAATCTTGAGCATTGAAGCTCTAACATAAGATTTTGTGCATATAACTTCTAACACATTAAAAACTGTTTTACTGCATTGTAAAAAACATTATATTTGATAAGACATAAGCATCTTTCAGTTTGGCCAGTTTTGCACTAATCATTGAATGTAGCAGCTTTCTCTCATTGAGAGAGACGTTATAAGCAGATTTGGGCTAGTTTGCAGTTCATTTGAACATAAGCACTATTTGAACATTAGTGGTCCCAGAAACCTGTAAACTGACAATCTTGAGCATTGCAGCTCTAACATAAGTTTTTGTGCATATAACTTCTAACACATTAAAACCTGTCTCACTGCATTGCAAAAAAACATTTTATTTCAATAGACATAATCATCTTTCAGTTTGGCAAGTTTTGCACTAAACATTGAATGTAGCAGCTTTCTCTCATTGTGAGAGAAGGTTTTAAGCAGATTTGGGCTAGTTTGCAGTTCATTTCAACAGAAGCACTATTTGAACATTAGTGGTCCCAGAAACCTGTAAACTGACAATCTTGAGCATTGAAGCTCTAACATAAGATTTTGTGCATATAACTTCTAACACATTAAAAACTGTTTTACTGCATTGTAAAAAACATTATATTTGATAAGACATAAGCATCTTTCAGTTTGGCCAGTTTTGCACTAATCATTGAATGTAGCAGCTTTCTCTCATTGAGAGAGACGTTTTAAGCAGATTTGGGCTAGTTTGCAGTTCATTTGAACAGAAGCACTATTTGAACATTAGTGGTCCCAGAAACCTGTAAACTGACAATCTTGAGCATTGAAGCTCTAACATAAGATTTTGTGCATATAACTTCTAACACATTAAACACTGTTTTACTGCATTGTAAAAAACATTATATTTGATAAGACATAATCATCTTTCAGTTTGGCATGTTTTGCACTAATCATTGAATGTAGCAGCTTTCTCTCATTGAGAGAGACGTTATAAGCAGATTTGGGCTAGTTTGCAGTTCATTTGAACATAAGCACTATTTGAACATTAGTGGTCCCAGAAACCTGTAAACTGACAATCTTGAGCATTGCAGCTCTAATATAAGTTTTTGTGCATATAACTTCTAACACATTAAAACCTGTCTCACTGCATTGCAAAAAACATTTTATTTCATTAGACATAATCATCTTTCAGTTTGGCAAGTTTTGCACTAAACATTGAATGTAGCAGCTTTCTCTCATTGTGAGAGAAGGTTTTAAGCCGATTTGGGCTAGTTTGCAGTTCATTTCAACAGAAGCACTATTTGAACATTAGTGGTCCCAGAAACCTGTAAACTGACAATCTTGAGCATTGCAGCTCTAACATAAGTTTTTGTGCTTATAACTTCTAACACATTAAAAACTGTCTCACTGTATTGCAAAAAACATTTTATTTCATTAGACATAAGCATCTTTCAGGTTTGGCAAGTTTTGCACTAAAACATTGAATGTAGCAGCTTTCTGTCATTGAGAGAGACTGTTTTAAGCAGATTTGGGCTAGTTTGCAGTTCATTTGAACAGAAGCACTATTTGAACATTAGTGGTCCCAGAAACCTGTAAACTGACAATCTTGAGCATTGCAGCTCTAACATAAGTTTTTGTGCTTATAACTTCTAACACATTAAAAACTGTCTCACTGCATTGCAAAAAACATTTTATTTCATTAGACATAAGCATCTTTCAGGTTTGGCAAGTTTTGCACTAAAACATTGAATGTAGCAGCTTTCTGTCATTGAGAGAGACTGTTATAAGCAGATTTGGGCTAGTTTGCAGTTCATTTGAACATAAGCACTATTTGAACATTAGTGGTCCCAGAAACCTGTAAACTGACAATCTTGAGCATTGCAGCTCTAACATAAGTTTTTGTGCTTATAACTTCTAACACATTAAAAACTGTCTCACTGCATTGCAAAAAACATTTTATTTCATTAGACATAAGCATCTTTCAGGTTTGGCAAGTTTTGCACTAAAACATTGAATGTAGCAGCTTTCTGTCATTGAGAGAGACTGTTATAAGCAGATTTGGGCTAGTTTGCAGTTCATTTGAACATAAGCACTATTTGAACATTAGTGGTCCCAGAAACCTGTAAACTGACAATCTTGAGCATTGCAGCTCTAACATAAGTTTTTGTGCTTATAACTTCTAACAACATTAAAAACTGTCTCACTGCATTGCAAAAAACATTTTATTTCATTAGACATAAGCATCTTTCAGGTTTGGCAAGTTTTGCACTAAAACATTGAATGTAGCAGCTTTCTGTCATTGAGAGAGACTGTTTTAAGCAGATTTGGGCTAGTTTGCAGTTCATTTGAACAGAAGCACTATTTGAACATTGGTGGTCCCAGAAACCTGTAAACTGACAATCTTGAGCATTGAAGCTCTAACATAAGATTTTGTGCATATAACTTCTAACACATTAAAAACTGTTTTACTGCATTGTAAAAAACATTATATTTGATAAGACATAAGCATCTTTCAGTTTGGCCAGTTTTGCACTAATCATTGAATGTAGCAGCTTTCTCTCATTGAGAGAGACGTTTTAAGCAGATTTGGGCTAGTTTGCAGTTCATTTGAACATAAGCACTATTTGAACATTAGTGGTACCAGAAACCTGTAAACTGACAATCTTGAGCATTGAAGCTCTAACATAAGATTTTGTGCATATAACTTCTAACACATTAAAAACTGTTTTACTGCATAGTAAAAAACATTATATTTGATAAGACATAAGCATCTTTCAGTTTGGCCAGTTTTGCACTAATCATTGAATGTAGCAGCTTTCTCTCATTGAGAGAGACGTTTTAAGCAGATTTGGGCTAGTTTGCAGTTCATTTGAACATAAGCACTATTTGAACATTAGTGGTCCCAGAAACCTGTAAACTGACAATCTTGAGCATAGCAACTCTAACATAAGTTTTTGTGCATATAACTTCTAACACATTAAAAACTGTCTCACTGCATTGCAAAAAACATTTTATTTCATTAGACATAATCATCTTTCAGTTTGGCAAGTTTTGCACTAAACATTCAATGTAGCAGCTTTCTCTCATTGAGAGAGACGGTTTTAAGCAGATTTGGGCTAGTTTGCAGTCCATTTGAACAGAAGCACTATTTGAACATTAGTGATCCCAGAAGCCTGTAAACTGACAATCTTGAGCATTGAAGCTCTAACATAAGATTTTGTGCATATAACTTCTAACACATTAAACACTGTTTTACTGCATTGTAAAAAACATTACATTTGATAAGACATAAGCATCTTTCAGTTTGGCAAGTTTAGCACTAAACATTGAATGTAGCAGCTTTCTCTCATTGAGAGAGACGGTTTTAAGCAGATTTGGGCTAGTTTGCAGTTCATTTGAACAGAAGCACTATTTGAACATTAGTGGTCCCAGAAACCTGTAAACTGACAATCTTGAGCATTGAAGCTCTAACATAAGTTTTTGTGCATATAACTTCTAACACATTAAAAACTGTCTCACTGCATTGCAAAAAACATTTTATTTCATTAGACATAAGCATCTTTCAGTTTGGCAAGTTTTGCACTAAAACATTGAATGTAGCAGCTTTCCTTCATTGAGAGAGAGATTTTTTTAAGCAGATTTGGGCTAGTTTGCAGTTCATTTGAACAGAAGCACTATTTGAACATTGGTGGTCCCAGAAACCTGTAAACTGACAATCTTGAGCATTGAAGCTCTAACATAAGATTTTGTGCATATAACTTCTAACACATTAAAAACTCTTTACTGCATTGTAAAAAACATTATATTTGATAAGACATAAGCATCTTTCAGTTTGGCCAGTTTTGCACTAATCATTGAATGTAGCAGCTTTCTCTCATTGAGAGAGACGTTTTAAGCAGATTTGGGCTAGTTTGCAGTTCATTTGAACAGAAGCACTATTTGAACATTAGTGGTCCCAGAAACCTGTAAACTGACAATCTTGAGCATTGAAGCTCTAACATAAGATTTTGTGCATATAACTTCTAACACATTAAACACTGTTTTACTGCATTGTAAAAAACATTATATTTGATAAGACATAATCATCTTTCAGTTTGGCCAGTTTTGCACTAATCATTGAATGTAGCAGCTTTCTCTCATTGAGAGAGACGTTATAAGCAGATTTGGGCTAGTTTGCAGTTCATTTGAACATAAGCACTATTTGAACATTAGTGGTCCCAGAAACCTGTAAACTGACAATCTTGAGCATTGCAGCTCTAACATAAGTTTTTGTGCATATAACTTCTAACACATTAAAACCTGTCTCACTGCATTGCAAAAAACATTTTATTTCATTAGACATAATCATCTTTCAGTTTGGTAAGTTTTGCACTAAACATTGAATGTAGCAGCTTTCTCTCATTGTGAGAGAAGGTTTTAAGCCGATTTGGGCTAGTTTGCAGTTCATTTCAACAGAAGCACTATTTGAACATTAGTGGTCCCAGAAACCTGTAAACTGACAATCTTGAGCATTGCAGCTCTAACATAAGTTTTTGTGCTTATAACTTCTAACACATTAAAAACTGTCTCACTGCATTGCAAAAAACATTTTATTTCATTAGACATAAGCATCTTTCAGTTTGGCCAGTTTTGCACTAATCATTGAATGTAGCAGCTTTCTCTCATTGAGAGAGACGTTTTAAGCAGATTTGGGCTAGTTTGCAGTTCATTTGAACAGAAGCACTATTTGAACATTAGTGGTCCCAGAAACCTGTAAACTGACAATCTTGAGCATTGAAGCTCTAACATAAGATTTTGTGCATATAACTTCTAACACATTAAACACTGTTTTACTGCATTGTAAAAAACATTACATTTGATAAGACATAAGCATCTTTCAGTTTGGCAAGTTTTGCACTAAACATTGATTGTAGCAGCTTTCTCTCATTTAGAGAGACTGTTTTAAGCAGATTTGGGCTAGGTTGCAGTTCATTTGAACAGAAGCACTATTTGAACATTAGTGGTCCCAGAAACCTGTAAACTGACAATCTTGAGCATTGCAGCTCTAACATACGTTTTTGTGCATATAACTTCTAACACATTAAAAACTGTCTCACTGCATTGCAAAAAACATTTTATTTCATTAGACAAGCATTTTTCAGTTTGGCAAGTTTTGCACTAAAACATTGAATGTAGCAGCTTTCTGTCATTGAGAGAGACTGTTTTAAGCAGATTTGGGCTAGTTTGCAGTTCATTTGAACAGAAGCACTATTTGAACATTAGTGGTCCCAGAAACCTGTAAACTGACAATCTTGAGCATTGAAGCTCTAACATAAGATTTTGTGCATATAACTTCTAACACATTAAAAACTGTTTTACTGCATTGTAAAAAACATTATATTTGATAAGACATAAGCATCTTTCAGTTTGGCCAGTTTTGCACTAATCATTGAATGTAGCAGCTTTCTCTCATTGAGAGAGACGTTATAAGCAGATTTGGGCTAGTTTGCAGTTCATTTGAACATAAGCACTATTTGAACATTAGTGGTCCCAGAAACCTGTAAACTGACAATCTTGAGCATTGCAGCTCTAACATAAGTTTTTGTGCATATAACTTCTAACACATTAAAACCTGTCTCACTGCATTGCAAAAAACATTTTATTTCATTAGACATAATCATCTTTCAGTTTGGCAAGTTTTGCACTAAACATTGAATGTAGCAGCTTTCTCTCATTGAGAGAGACGGTTTTAAGCAGATTTGGTCTAGTTTGCAGTTCATTTGAACAGAAGCACTATTTGAACATTAGTGGTCCCAGAAACCTGTAAACTGACAATCTTGAGCATTGAAGCTCTAACATAAGATTCTGTGCATATAACTTCTAACACATTAAACACTGTTTTACTGCATTGTAAAAAACATTACATTTGATAAGACATAAGCATCTTTCAGTTTGGCAAGTTTTGCACTAAACATTGAATGTACCAGCTTTCTCTCATTGAGAGAGACGGTTTTAAGCAGATTTGGGCTAGTTTGCAGTTCATTTGAACAGAAGCACTATTTGAACATTAGTGGTCCCAGAAACCTGTAAACTGACAATCTTGAGCATTGAAGCTCTAACATAAGATTTTGTGCATATAACTTCTAACACATTAAAAACTGTTTCACTGCATTGCAAAAAACATTTTATTTCATTAGACATAAGCATCTTTCAGTTTGGTAAGTTTTGCACTAAACATTGAATGTAGCAGCTTTCTCTCATTGAGAGAGACGTTTTAAGCAGATTTGGGCTAGTTTGCAGTTCATTTGAACAGAAGCACTATTTGAACATTGGTGGTCCCAGAAACCTGTAAACTGACAATCTTGAGCATTGAAGCTCTAACATAAGATTTTGTGCATATAACTTCTAACACATTAAAAACTGTTTTACTGCATTGTGAAAAACATTATATTTGATAAGACATAAGCATCTTTCAGTTTGGCCAGTTTTGCACTAATCATTGAATGTAGCAGCTTTCTCTCATTGAGAGAGACGTTTTAAGCAGATTTGGGCTAGTTTGCAGTTCATTTGAACAGAAGCACTATTTGAACATTAGTGGTCCCAGAAACCTGTAAACTGACAATCTTGAGCATAGCAGCTCTAACATAAGTTTTTGTGCATATAACTTCTAACACATTAAAAACTGTCTCACTGCATTGCAAAAAACATTTTAATTCATTAGACATAATCATCTTTCAGTTTGGCCAGTTTTGCACTAATCATTGAATGTAGCAGCTTTCTCTCATTGAGAGAGACGTTTTAAGCAGATTTGGGCTAGTTTGCAGTTCATTTGAACAGAAGCACTATTTGAACATTAGTGGTCCCAGAAACCTGTAAACTGACAATCTTGAGCATTAAAGCTCTAACATAAGTTTTTGTGCATATAACTTCTAACACATTAAAAACTGTCTCACTGCATTGCAAAAAACATTTTATTTCATTAGACATAAGCATCTTTCAGTTTGGCAAGTTTTGCACTAAAACATTGAATGTAGCAGCTTTCTGTCATTGAGAGAGACTGTTTTAAGCAGATTTGGGCTAGTTTGCAGTTCATTTGAACATAAGCACTATTTGAACATTAGTGGTCCCAGAAACCTGTAAACTGACAATCTTGAGCATTGAAGCTCTAACATAAGATTTTGTGCATATAACTTCTAACACATTAAACACTGTTTTACTTTATTGTAAAAAACATTACATTTGATAAGACATAAGCATCTTTTAGTTTGGCAAGTTTTGCACTAAACATTGAATGTAGCAGCTTTCTCTCATTGAGAGAGACGGTTTTAAGCAGATTTGGGCTAGTTTGCAGTTCATTTGAACAGAAGCACTATTTGAACATTAGTGGTCCCAGAAACCTGTAAACTGACAATCTTGAGCATTGCAGCTCTAACATAAGTTTTTGTGCATATAACTTCTAACACATTAAACACTGTTTTACTGCATTGCAAAAAACATTTTATTTCATTAGACATAAGCATTTTTCAGTTTGGCAAGTTTTGCACTAAAACATTGAATGTAGCAGCTTTCTCTCATTGTGAGAGAAGGTTTTAAGCAGATTTGGGCTAGTTTGCAGTTCATTTCAACAGAAGCACTATTTGAACATTAGTGGTCCCAGAAACCTGTAAACTGACAATCTTGAGCATTGAAGCTCTAACATAAGATTTTGTGCATATAACTTCTAACACATTAAAAACTGTTTTACTGCATTGTAAAAAACATTATATTTGATAAGACATAAGCATCTTTCAGTTTGGCCAGTTTTGCACTAATCATTGAATGTAGCAGCTTTCTCTCATTGAGAGAGACGGTTTTAAGCAGATTTGGGCTAGTTTGCAATTCATTTGAACAGAAGCACTATTTGAACATTAGTGGTCCCAGAAACCTGTAAACTGACAATCTTGAGCATTGAAGCTCTAACATAAGATTTTGTGCATATAACTTCTAACACATTAAAAACTGTTTTACTGCATTGTAAAAAACATTATATTTGATAAGACATAAGCATCTTTCAGTTTGGCCAGTTTTGCACTAATCATTGAATGTAGCAGCTTTCTCTCATTAGAGAGACGTTTTAAGCAGATTTGGGCTAGTTTGCAGTTCATTTGAACATAAGCACTATTTGAACATTAGTGGTCCCAGAAACCTGTAAACTGACAATCTTGAGCATAGCAGCTCTAACATAAGTTTTTGTGCATATAACTTCTAACACATTAAAAACTGTCTCACTGCATTGCAAAAAAACATTTTATTTCATTAGACATAATCATCTTTCAGTTTGGCAAGTTTTGCACTAATCATTGAATGTAGCAGCTTTCTCTCATTGAGAGAGACGTTTTAAGCAGATTTGGGCTAGTTTGCAGTTCATTTGAACAGAAGCACTATTTGAACATTAGTGGTCCCAGAAACCTGTAAACTGACAATCTTGAGCATTGAAGCTCTAACATAAGATTTTGTGCATATAACTTCTAACACATTAAACACTGTTTTACTGCATTGTAAAAAACATTACATTTGATAAGACATAAGCATCTTTCAGTTTGGCAAGTTTTGCACTAAACATTGAATGTAGCAGCTTTCTCTCATTGAGAGAGACTGTTTTAAGCAGATTTGGGCTAGGTTGCAGTTCATTTGAACAGAAGCACTATTTGAACATTAGTGGTCCCAGAAACCTGTAAACTGACAATCTTGAGCATTGCAGCTCTAACATACGTTTTTGTGCATATAACTTCTAACACATTAAAAACTGTCTCACTGCATTGCAAAAAACATTTTATTTCATTAGACATAATCATCTTTCAGTTTGGCAAGTTTTGCACTAAACATTGAATGTAGCAGCTTTCTCTCATTGTGAGAGAAGGTTTTAAGCAGATTTGGGCTAGTTTGCAGTTCATTTGAACAGAAGCACTATTTGAACATTAGTGGTCCCAGAAACCTGTAAACTGACAATCTTGAGCATTGAAGCTCTAACATAAGATTTTGTGCATATAACTTCTAACACATTAAACACTGTTTTACTGCATTGTAAAAAACATTACATTTGATAAGACATAAGCATCTTTCAGTTTGGCAAGTTTTGCACTAAACATTGAATGTACCAGCTTTCTCTCATTGAGAGAGACGGTTTTAAGCAGATTTGGGCTAGTTTGCAGTTCATTTGAACAGAAGCACTATTTGAACATTAGTGGTCCCAGAAACCTGTAAACTGACAATCTTGAGCATTGAAGCTCTAACATAAGATTTTGTGCATATAACTTCTAACACATTAAAAACTGTTTTACTGCATTGTAAAAAACATTATATTTGATAAGACATAAGCATCTTTCAGTTTGGCCAGTTTTGCACTAATCATTGAATGTAGCAGCTTTCTCTCATTGAGAGAGACGTTTTAAGCAGAATTGGGCTAGTTTGCAGTTCATTTGAACATAAGCACTATTTGAACATTAGTGGTACCAGAAACCTGTAAACTGACAATCTTGAGCATTGAAGCTCTAACATAAGATTTTGTGCATATAACTTCTAACACATTAAAAACTGTTTTACTGCATTGTAAAAAACATTATATTTGATAAGACATAAGCATCTTTCAGTTTGGCCAGTTTTGCACTAATCATTGAATGTAGCAGCTTTCTCTCATTGAGAGAGACGTTTTAAGCAGATTTGGGCTAGTTTGCAGTTCATTTGAACAGAAGCACTATTTGAACATTAGTGGTCCCAGAAACCTGTAAACTGACAATCTTGAGCATTGAAGCTCTAACATAAGATTTTGTGCATATAACTTCTAACACATTAAAAACTGTTTTACTGCATTGTAAAAAACATTATATTTGATAAGACATAAGCATCTTTCAGTTTGGCCAGTTTTGCACTAATCATTGATTGTAGCAGCTTTCTCTCATTGAGAGAGACGTTATAAGCAGATTTGGGCTAGTTTGCAGTTCATTTGAACATAAGCATTATTTGAACATTAGTGGTCCCAGAAACCTGTAAACTGACAATCTTGAGCATTGCAGCTCTAACATAAGTTTTTGTGCATATAACTTCTAACACATTAAAACCTGTCTCACTGCATTGCAAAAAACATTTTATTTCAATAGACATAATCATCTTTCAGTTTGGCAAGTTTTGCACTAAACATTGAATGTAGCAGCTTTCTCTCATTGTGAGAGAAGGTTTTAAGCAGATTTGGGCTAGTTTGCAGTTCATTTCAACAGAAGCACTATTTGAACATTAGTGGTCCCAGAAACCTGTAAACTGACAATCTTGAGCATTGCAGCTCTAACATAAGTTTTTGTGCATATAACTTCTAACACATTAAAACCTGTCTCACTGCATTGCAAAAAACATTTTATTTCATTAGACATAAGCATTTTTCAGTTTGGCAAGTTTTGCACTAAAACATTGAATGTAGCAGCTTTCTGTCATTGAGAGAGACGTTTTAAGCAGATTTGGGCTAGTTTGCAGTTCATTTGAACAGAAGCACTATTTGAACATTAGTGGTCCCAGAAACCTGTAAACTGACAATCTTGAGCATTGAAGCTCTAACATAAGATTTTGTGCATATAACTTCTAACACATTAAAAACTGTTTTACTGCATTGTAAAAAACATTATATTTGATAAGACATAAGCATCTTTCAGTTTGGCCAGTTTTGCACTAATCATTGAATGTAGCAGCTTTCTCTCATTAGAGAGACGTTTTAAGCAGATTTGGGCTAGTTTGCAGTTCATTTGAACATAAGCACTATTTGAACATTAGTGGTCCCAGAAACCTGTAAACTGACAATCTTGAGCATAGCAGCTCTAACATAAGTTTTTGTGCATATAACTTCTAACACATTAAAAACTGTCTCACTGCATTGCAAAAAAACATTTTATTTCATTAGACATAATCATCTTTCAGTTTGGCAAGTTTTGCACTAAACATTCAATGTAGCAGCTTTCTCTCATTGAGAGAGACGGTTTTAAGCAGATTTGGGCTAGTTTGCAGTTCATTTGAACAGAAGCACTATTTGAACATTAGTGGTCCCAGAAACCTGTAAACTGACAATCTTGAGCATTGAAGCTCTAACATAAGATTTTGTGCATATAACTTCTAACACATTAAAAACTGTTTTACTGCATTGTAAAAAACATTATATTTGATAAGACATAAGCATCTTTCAGTTTGGCCAGTTTTGCACTAATCATTGAATGTAGCAGCTTTCTCTCATTGAGAGAGACGTTTTAAGCAGATTTGGGCTAGTTTGCAGTTCATTTGAACAGAAGCACTATTTGAACATTAGTGGTCCCAGAAACCTGTAAACTGACAATCTTGAGCATTGAAGCTCTAACATAAGATTTTGTGCATATAACTTCTAACACATTAAACACTGTTTTACTGCATTGTAAAAAACATTACATTTGATAAGACATAAGCATCTTTCAGTTTGGCAAGTTTTGCACTAAACATTGAATGTAGCAGCTTTCTCTCATTGAGAGAGACTGTTTTAAGCAGATTTGGGCTAGGTTGCAGTTCATTTGAACAGAAGCACTATTTGAACATTAGTGGTCCCAGAAACCTGTAAACTGACAATCTTGAGCATTGCAGCTCTAACATACGTTTTTGTGCATATAACTTCTAACACATTAAAAACTGTCTCACTGCATTGCAAAAAACATTTTATTTCATTAGACATAATCATCTTTCAGTTTGGCAAGTTTTGCACTAAACATTGAATGTAGCAGCTTTCTCTCATTGTGAGAGAAGGTTTTAAGCAGATTTGGGCTAGTTTGCAGTTCATTTCAACAGAAGCACTATTTGAACATTAGTGGTCCCAGAAACCTGTAAACTGACAATCTTGAGCATTGAAGCTCTAACATAAGATTTTGTGCATATAACTTCTAACACATTAAACACTGTTTTACTGCATTGTAAAAAACATTACATTTGATAAGACAAGCATCTTTCAGTTTGGCAAGTTTTGCACTAAACATTGAATGTACCAGCTTTCTCTCATTGAGAGAGACGGTTTTAAGCAGATTTGGGCTAGTTTGCAGTTCATTTGAACAGAAGCACTATTTGAACATTAGTGGTCCCAGAAACCTGTAAACTGACAATCTTGAGCATTGAAGCTCTAACATAAGATTTTGTGCATATAACTTCTAACACATTAAAAACTGTTTTACTGCATTGTAAAAAACATTATATTTGATAAGACATAAGCATCTTTCAGTTTGGCCAGTTTTGCACTAATCATTGAATGTAGCAGCTTTCTCTCATTGAGAGAGACGTTTTAAGCAGAATTGGGCTAGTTTGCAGTTCATTTGAACATAAGCACTATTTGAACATTAGTGGTACCAGAAACCTGTAAACTGACAATCTTGAGCATTGAAGCTCTAACATAAGATTTTGTGCATATAACTTCTAACACATTAAAAACTGTTTTACTGCATTGTAAAAAACATTATATTTGATAAGACATAAGCATCTTTCAGTTTGGCCAGTTTTGCACTAATCATTGAATGTAGCAGCTTTCTCTCATTGAGAGAGACGTTTTAAGCAGATTTGGGCTAGTTTGCAGTTCATTTGAACAGAAGCACTATTTGAACATTAGTGGTCCCAGAAACCTGTAAACTGACAATCTTGAGCATTGAAGCTCTAACATAAGATTTTGTGCATATAACTTCTAACACATTAAAAACTGTTTTACTGCATTGTAAAAAACATTATATTTGATAAGACATAAGCATCTTTCAGTTTGGCCAGTTTTGCACTAATCATTGATTGTAGCAGCTTTCTCTCATTGAGAGAGACGTTATAAGCAGATTTGGGCTAGTTTGCAGTTCATTTGAACATAAGCATTATTTGAACATTAGTGGTCCCAGAAACCTGTAAACTGACAATCTTGAGCATTGCAGCTCTAACATAAGTTTTTGTGCATATAACTTCTAACACATTAAAACCTGTCTCACTGCATTGCAAAAAACATTTTATTTCAATAGACATAATCATCTTTCAGTTTGGCAAGTTTTGCACTAAACATTGAATGTAGCAGCTTTCTCTCATTGTGAGAGAAGGTTTTAAGCAGATTTGGGCTAGTTTGCAGTTCATTTCAACAGAAGCACTATTTGAACATTAGTGGTCCCAGAAACCTGTAAACTGACAATCTTGAGCATTGCAGCTCTAACATAAGTTTTTGTGCATATAACTTCTAACACATTAAAACCTGTCTCACTGCATTGCAAAAAACATTTTATTTCATTAGACATAAGCATTTTTCAGTTTGGCAAGTTTTGCACTAAAACATTGAATGTAGCAGCTTTCTGTCATTGAGAGAGACGTTTTAAGCAGATTTGGGCTAGTTTGCAGTTCATTTGAACAGAAGCACTATTTGAACATTAGTGGTCCCAGAAACCTGTAAACTGACAATCTTGAGCATTGAAGCTCTAACATAAGATTTTGTCCATATAACTTCTAACACATTAAAAACTGTTTTACTGCATTGTAAAAAACATTATATTTGATAAGACATAAGCATCTTTCAGTTTGGCCAGTTTTGCACTAATCATTGAATATAGCAGCTTTCTCTCATTGAGAGAGACGTTATAAGCAGATTTGGGCTAGTTTGCAGTTCATTTGAACATAAGCACTATTTGAACATTAGTGGTCCCAGAAACCTGTAAACTGACAATCTTGAGCATTGCAGCTCTAACATAAGTTTTTGTGCATATAACTTCTAACACATTAAAACCTGTCTCACTGCATTGCAAAAAACATTTTATTTCAATAGACATAATCATCTTTCAGTTTGGCAAGTTTTGCACTAAACATTGAATGTAGCAGCTTTCTCTCATTGTGAGAGAAGGTTTTAAGCAGATTTGGGCTAGTTTGCAGTTCATTTCAACAGAAGCACTATTTGAACATTAGTGGTCCCAGAAACCTGTAAACTGACAATCTTGAGCATTGCAGCTCTAACATAAGTTTTTGTGCATATAACTTCTAACACATTAAAACCTGTCTCACTGCATTGCAAAAAACATTTTATTTCATTAGACATAAGCATTTTTCAGTTTGGCAAGTTTTGCACTAAAACATTGAATGTAGCAGCTTTCTCTCATTGTGAGAGAAGGTTTTAAGCAGATTTGGGCTAGTTTGCAATTCATTTGAACAGAAGCACTATTTGAACATTAGTGGTCCCAGAAACCTGTAAACTGACAATCTTGAGCATTGAAGCTCTAACATAAGATTTTGTGCATATAACTTCTAACACATTAAAAACTGTTTTACTGCATTGTAAAAAACATTATATTTGATAAGACATAAGCATCTTTCAGTTTGGCCAGTTTTGCACTAATCATTGAATGTAGCAGCTTTCTCTCATTAGAGAGACGTTTTAAGCAGATTTGGGCTAGTTTGCAGTTCATTTGAACATAAGCACTATTTGAACATTAGTGGTCCCAGAAACCTGTAAACTGACAATCTTGAGCATAGCAGCTCTAACATAAGTTTTTGTGCATATAACTTCTAACACATTAAAAACTGTCTCACTGCATTGCAAAAAAACATTTTATTTCATTAGACATAATCATCTTTCAGTTTGGCAAGTTTTGCACTAAACATTCAATGTAGCAGCTTTCTCTCATTGAGAGAGACGGTTTTAAGCAGATTTGGGCTAGTTTGCAGTTCATTTGAACAGAAGCACTATTTGAACATTAGTGGTCCCAGAAACCTGTAAACTGACAATCTTGAGCATTGAAGCTCTAACATAAGATTTTGTGCATATAACTTCTAACACATTAAAAACTGTTTTACTGCATTGTAAAAAACATTATATTTGATAAGACATAAGCATCTTTCAGTTTGGCCAGTTTTGCACTAATCATTGAATGTAGCAGCTTTCTCTCATTGAGAGAGACGTTTTAAGCAGATTTGGGCTAGTTTGCAGTTCATTTGAACAGAAGCACTATTTGAACATTAGTGGTCCCAGAAACCTGTAAACTGACAATCTTGAGCATTGAAGCTCTAACATAAGATTTTGTGCATATAACTTCTAACACATTAAAAACTGTTTTACTGCATTGTAAAAAACATTATATTTGATAAGACATAAGCATCTTTCAGTTTGGCCAGTTTTGCACTAATCATTGAATGTAGCAGCTTTCTCTCATTGAGAGAGACGTTTTAAGCAGATTTGGGCTAGTTTGCAGTTCATTTGAACATAAGCACTATTTGAACATTAGTGGTACCAGAAACCTGTAAACTGACAATCTTGAGCATTGAAGCTCTAACATAAGATTTTGTGCATATAACTTCTAACACATTAAAAACTGTTTTACTGCATTGTAAAAAACATTATATTTGATAAGACATAAGCATCTTTCAGTTTGGCCAGTTTTGCATTAATCATTGAATGTAGCAGCTTTCTCTCATTGAGAGAGACGTTTTAAGCAGATTTGGGCTAGTTTGCAGTTCATTTGAACAGAAGCACTATTTGAACATTAGTGGTCCCAGAAACCTGTAAACTGACAATCTTGAGCATTGAAGCTCTAACATAAGTTTTTGTGCATATAACTTCTAACACATTAAAAACTGTTTTACTGCATTGTAAAAAACATTATATTTGATAAGACATAAGCATCTTTCAGTTTGGCCAGTTTTGCACTAATCATTGAATGTAGCAGCTTTCTCTCATTGAGAGAGACGTTATAAGCAGATTTGGGCTAGTTTGCAGTTCATTTGAACATAAGCACTATTTGAACATTAGTGGTCCCAGAAACCTGTAAACTGACAATCTTGAGCATTGCAGCTCTAACATAAGTTTTTGTGCATATAACTTCTAACACATTAAAACCTGTCTCACTGCATTGCAAAAAACATTTTATTTCATTAGACATAAGCATTTTTCAGTTTGGCAAGTTTTGCACTAAAACATTGAATGTAGCAGCTTTCTGTCATTGAGAGAGACTGTTTTAAGCAGATTTGGGCTAGTTTGCAGTTCATTTGAACAGAAGCACTATTTGAACATTAGTGGTCCCAGAAACCTGTAAACTGACAATCTTGAGCATTGAAGCTCTAACATAAGATTTTGTGCATATAACTTCTAACACATTAAAAACTGTTTTACTGCATTGTAAAAAACATTATATTTGATAAGACATAAGCATCTTTCAGTTTGGCCAGTTTTGCACTAATCATTGAATGTAGCAGCTTTCTCTCATTGAGAGAGACGTTATAAGCAGATTTGGGCTAGTTTGCAGTTCATTTGAACATAAGCACTATTTGAACATTAGTGGTCCCAGAAACCTGTAAACTGACAATCTTGATCATTGCAGCTCTAACATAAGTTTTTGTGCATATAACTTCTAACACATTAAAACCTGTCTCACTGCATTGCAAAAAACATTTTATTTCATTAGACATAATCATCTTTCAGTTTGGCAAGTTTTGCACTAAACATTGAATGTAGCAGCTTTCTCTCATTGAGAGAGACGGTTTTAAGCAGATTTGGCCTAGTTTGCAGTTCATTTGAACAGAAGCACTATTTGAACATTAGTGGTCCCAGAAACCTGTAAACTGACAATCTTGAGCATTGCAGCTCTAACATAAGTTTTTGTGCATATAACTTCTAACACATTAAAACCTGTCTCACTGCATTGCAAAAAACATTTTATTTCATTAGACATAATCATCTTTCAGTTTGGCAAGTTTTGCACTAAACATTGAATGTAGCAGCTTTCTCTCATTGAGAGAGACGGTTTTAAGCAGATTTGGGCTAGTTTGCAGTTCATTTGAACAGAAGCACTATTTGAACATTAGTGGTCCCAGAAACCTGTAAACTGACAATCTTGAGCATTGAAGCTCTAACATAAGATTTTGTGCATATAACTTCTAACACATTAAAAACTGTTTTACTGCATTGTAAAAAACATTACATTTGATAAGACATAAGCATCTTTCAGTTTGGCCAGTTTTGCACTAATCATTGAATGTAGCAGCTTTCTCTCATTGAGAGAGACGTTTTAAGCAGATTTGGGCTAGTTTGCAGTTCATTTGAACATAAGCACTATTTGAACATTAGTGGTCCCAGAAACCTGTAAACTGACAATCTTGAGCATAGCAGCTCTAACATAAGTTTTTGTGCATATAACTTCTAACACATTAAAACCTGTCTCACTGCATTGCAAAAAACATTTTATTTCATTAGACATAAGCATCTTTCAGTTTGGCAAGTTTTGCACTAAAACATTGAATGTAGCAGCTTTCTGTCATTGAGAGAGACTGTTTTAAGCAGATTTGGGCTAGTTTGCAGTTCATTTGAACAGAAGCACTATTTGAACATTAGTGGTCCCAGAAACCTGTAAACTGACAATCTTGAGCATTGAAGCTCTAACATAAGTTTTTGTGCATATAACTTCTAACACATTAAAAACTGTCTCACTGCATTGCAAAAAACATTTTATTTCATTAGACATAAGCATCTTTCAGTTTGGCAAGTTTTGCACTAAAACATTGAATGTAGCAGCTTTCTGTCATTGAGAGAGACTGTGTTAAGCAGATTTGGGCTAGTTTGCAGTTCATTTGAACAGAAGCACTATTTGAACATTGGTGGTCCCAGAAACCTGTAAACTGACAATCTTGAGCATTGAAGCTCTAACATAAGATTTTGTGCATATAACTTCTAACACATTAAAAACTGTTTTACTGCATTGTAAAAAACATTATATTTGATAAGACATAAGCATCTTTCAGTTTGGCCAGTTTTGCACTAATCATTGAATGTAGCAGCTTTCTCTCATTGAGAGAGACGTTTTAAGCAGATTTGGGCTAGTTTGCAGTTCATTTGAACAGAAGCACTATTTGAACATTAGTGGTCCCAGAAACCTGTAAACTGACAATCTTGAGCATTGAAGCTCTAACATAAGATTTTGTGCATATAACTTCTAACACATTAAACACTGTTTTACTGCATTGTAAAAAACATTACATTTGATAAGACATAAGCATCTTTCAGTTTGGCAAGTTTTGCACTAAACATTGAATGTAGCAGCTTTCTCTCATTGAGAGAGACTGTTTTAAGCAGATTTGGGCTAGGTTGCAGTTCATTTGAACAGAAGCACTATTTGAACATTAGTGGTCCCAGAAACCTGTAAACTGACAATCTTGAGCATTGCAGCTCTAACATATGTTTTTGTGCATATAACTTCTAACACATTAAAAACTGTCTCACTGCATTGCAAAAAACATTTTATTTCATTAGACATAATCATCTTTCAGTTTGGCAAGTTTTGCACTAAACATTGAATGTAGCAGCTTTCTCTCATTGTGAGAGAAGGTTTTAAGCAGATTTGGGCTAGTTTGCAGTTCATTTCAACAGAAGCACTATTTGAACATTAGTGGTCCCAGAAACCTGTAAACTGACAATCTTGAGCATTGAAGCTCTAACATAAGATTTTGTGCATATAACTTCTAACACATTAAACACTGTTTTACTGCATTGTAAAAAACATTACATTTGATAAGACATAAGCATCTTTCAGTTTGGCAAGTTTTGCACTAAACATTGAATGTACCAGCTTTCTCTCATTGAGAGAGACGGTTTTAAGCAGATTTGGGCTAGTTTGCAGTTCATTTGAACAGAAGCACTATTTGAACATTAGTGGTCCCAGAAACCTGTAAACTGACAATCTTGAGCATTGAAGCTCTAACATAAGATTTTGTGCATATAACTTCTAACACATTAAAAACTGTTTTACTGCATTGTAAAAAACATTATATTTGATAAGACATAAGCATCTTTCAGTTTGGCCAGTTTTGCACTAATCATTGAATGTAGCAGCTTTCTCTCATTGAGAGAGACGTTTTAAGCAGAATTGGGCTAGTTTGCAGTTCATTTGAACATAAGCACTATTTGAACATTAGTGGTACCAGAAACCTGTAAACTGACAATCTTGAGCATTGAAGCTCTAACATAAGATTTTGTGCATATAACTTCTAACACATTAAAAACTGTTTTACTGCATTGTAAAAAACATTATATTTGATAAGACATAAGCATCTTTCAGTTTGGCCAGTTTTGCACTAATCATTGAATGTAGCAGCTTTCTCTCATTGAGAGAGACGTTTTAAGCAGATTTGGGCTAGTTTGCAGTTCATTTGAACAGAAGCACTATTTGAACATTAGTGGTCCCAGAAACCTGTAAACTGACAATCTTGAGCATTGAAGCTCTAACATAAGATTTTGTGCATATAACTTCTAACACATTAAAAACTGTTTTACTGCATTGTAAAAAACATTATATTTGATAAGACATAAGCATCTTTCAGTTTGGCCAGTTTTGCACTAATCATTGAATGTAGCAGCTTTCTCTCATTGAGAGAGACGTTATAAGCAGATTTGGGCTAGTTTGCAGTTCATTTGAACATAAGCACTATTTGAACATTAGTGGTCCCAGAAACCTGTAAACTGACAATCTTGAGCATTGCAGCTCTAACATAAGTTTTTGTGCATATAACTTCTAACACATTAAAACCTGTCTCACTGCATTGCAAAAAACATTTTATTTCAATAGACATAATCATCTTTCAGTTTGGCAAGTTTTGCACTAAACATTGAATGTAGCAGCTTTCTCTCATTGTGAGAGAAGGTTTTAAGCAGATTTGGGCTAGTTTGCAGTTCATTTCAACAGAAGCACTATTTGAACATTAGTGGTCCCAGAAACCTGTAAACTGACAATCTTGAGCATTGCAGCTCTAACATAAGTTTTTGTGCATATAACTTCTAACACATTAAAACCTGTCTCACTGCATTGCAGAAAACATTTTATTTCATTAGACATAAGCATTTTTCAGTTTGGCAAGTTTTGCACTAAAACATTGAATGTAGCAGCTTTCTGTCATTGAGAGAGACGTTTTAAGCAGATTTGGGCTAGTTTGCAGTTCATTTGAACAGAAGCACTATTTGAACATTAGTGGTCCCAGAAACCTGTAAACTGACAATCTTGAGCATTGAAGCTCTAACATAAGATTTTGTGCATATAACTTCTAACACATTAAAAACTGTTTTACTGCATTGTAAAAAACATTATATTTGATAAGACATAAGCATCTTTCAGTTTGGCCAGTTTTGCACTAATCATTGAATGTAGCAGCTTTCTCTCATTGAGAGAGACATTATAAGCAGATTTGGGCTAGTTTGCAGTTCATTTGAACATAAGCACTATTTGAACATTAGTGGTCCCAGAAACCTGTAAACTGACAATCTTGAGCATTGCAGCTCTAACATAAGTTTTTGTGCATATAACTTCTAACACATTAAAACCTGTCTCACTGCATTGCAAAAAACATTTTATTTCATTAGACATAATCATCTTTCAGTTTGGCAAGTTTTCCACTAAACATTGAATGTAGCAGCTTTCTCTCATTGTGAGAGAAGGTTTTAAGCAGATTTGGGCTAGTTTGCAGTTCATTTCAACAGAAGCACTATTTGAACATTAGTGGTCCCAGAAACCTGTAAACTGACAATCTTGAGCATTGCAGCTCTAACATAAGTTTTTGTGCATATAACGTCTAACACATTAAAACCTGTCTCACTGCATTGCAAAAAACATTTTATTTCATTAGACATAATCATCTTTCAGTTTGGCAAGTTTTGCACTAAACATTGAATGTAGCAGCTTTCTCTCATTGAGAGAGACGGTTTTAAGCAGATTTGGCCTAGTTTGCAGTTCATTTGAACAGAAGCACTATTTGAACATTAGTGGTCCCAGAAACCTGTAAACTGACAATCTTGAGCATTGAAGCTCTAACATAAGATTTTGTGCATATAACTTCTAACACATTAAACACTGTTTTACTGCATTGTAAAAAACATTACATTTGATAAGACATAAGCATCTTTCAGTTTGGCAAGTTTTGCACTAAACATTGAATGTACCAGCTTTCTCTCATTGAGAGAGACGGTTTTAAGCAGATTTGGGCTAGTTTGCAGTTCATTTCAACAGAAGCACTATTTGAACATTAGTGGTCCCAGAAACCTGTAAACTGACAATCTTGAGCATTGAAGCTCTAACATAAGTTTTTGTGCATATAACTTCTAACACATTAAAAACTGTCTCACTGCATTGCAAAAAACATTTTATTTCATTAGACATAATCATCTTTCAGTTTGGCAAGTTTTGCACTAAACATTCAATGTAGCAGCTTTCTCTCATTGAGAGAGACGGTTTTAAGCAGATTTGGGCTAGTTTGCAGTTCATTTCAACAGAAGCACTATTTGAACATTAGTGGTCCCAGAAATCTGTAAACTGACAATCTTGAGCATTGCAGCTCTAACATAAGTTTTTGTGCATATAACTTCTAACACATTAAAACCTGTCTCACTGCATTGCAAAAAACATTTTATTTCATTAGACATAAGCATTTTTCAGTTTGGCAAGTTTTGCACTAAAACATTGAATGTAGCAGCTTTCTGTCATTGAGAGAGACGTTTTAAGCAGATTTGGGCTAGTTTGCAGTTCATTTGAACAGAAGCACTATTTGAACATTAGTGGTCCCAGAAACCTGTAAACTGACAATCTTGAGCATTGAAGCTCTAACATAAGATTTTGTGCATATAACTTCTAACACATTAAAAACTGTTTTACTGCATTGTAAAAAACATTATATTTGATAAGACATAAGCATCTTTCAGTTTGGCCAGTTTTGCACTAATCATTGAATGTAGCAGCTTTCTCTCATTGAGAGAGACGTTATAAGCAGATTTGGGCTAGTTTGCAGTTCATTTGAACATAAGCACTATTTGAACATTAGTGGTCCCAGAAACCTGTAAACTGACAATCTTGAGCATTGCAGCTCTAACATAAGTTTTTGTGCATATAACTTCTAACACATTAAAAACTGTCTCACTGCATTGCAAAAAACATTTTATTTCATTAGACATAATCATCTTTCAGTTTGGCAAGTTTTGCACTAAACATTGAATGTACCAGCTTTCTCTCATTGAGAGAGACGGTTTTAAGCAGATTTGGGCTAGTTTGCAGTTCATTTCAACAGAAGCACTATTTGAACATTAGTGGTCCCAGAAACCTGTAAACTGACAATCTTGAGCATTGAAGCTCTAACATAAGTTTTTGTGCATATAACTTCTAACACATTAAAAACTGTCTCACTGCATTGCAAAAAACATTTTATTTCATTAGACATAATCATCTTTCAGTTTGGCAAGTTTTGCACTAAACATTCAATGTAGCAGCTTTCTCTCATTGAGAGAGACGGTTTTAAGCAGATTTGGGCTAGTTTGCAGTTCATTTGAACAGAAGCACTATTTGAACATTAGTGGTCCCAGAAGCCTGTAAACTGACAATCTTGAGCATTGAAGCTCTAACATAAGATTTTGTGCATATAACTTCTAACACATTAAACACTGTTTTACTGCATTGTAAAAAACATTACATTTGATAAGACATAAGCATCTTTCAGTTTGGCAAGTTTAGCACTAAACATTGAATGTAGCAGCTTTCTCTCATTGAGAGAGACGGTTTTAAGCAGATTTGGGCTAGTTTGCAGTTCATTTGAACAGAAGCACTATTTTAACATTGGTGGTCCCAGAAACCTGTAAACTGACAATCTTGAGCATTGAAGCTCTAACATAAGATTTTGTGCATATAACTTCTAACACATTAAAAACTGTTTTACTGCATTGTAAAAAACATTATATTTGATAAGACATAAGCATCTTTCAGTTTGGCCAGTTTTGCACTAATCATTGAATGTAGCAGCTTTCTCTCATTGAGAGAGACGGTTTTAAGCAGATTTGGCCTAGTTTGCAGTTCATTTGAACAGAAGCACTATTTGAACATTAGTGGTCCCAGAAACCTGTAAACTGACAATCTTGAGCATTGAAGCTCTAACATAAGATTTTGTGCATATAACTTCTAACACATTAAACACTGTTTTACTGCATTGTAAAAAACATTACATTTGATAAGACATAAGCATCTTTCAGTTTGGCAAGTTTTGCACTAAACATTGAATGTACCAGCTTTCTCTCATTGAGAGAGACGGTTTTAAGCAGATTTGGGCTAGTTTGCAGTTCATTTCAACAGAAGCACTATTTGAACATTAGTGGTCCCAGAAACCTGTAAACTGACAATCTTGAGCATTGAAGCTCTAACATAAGTTTTTGTGCATATAACTTCTAACACATTAAAAACTGTCTCACTGCATTGCAAAAAACATTTTATTTCATTAGACATAATCATCTTTCAGTTTGGCAAGTTTTGCACTAAACATTCAATGTAGCAGCTTTCTCTCATTGAGAGAGACGGTTTTAAGCAGATTTGGGCTAGTTTGCAGTTCATTTGAACAGAAGCACTATTTGAACATTAGTGGTCCCAGAAGCCTGTAAACTGACAATCTTGAGCATTGAAGCTCTAACATAAGATTTTGTGCATATAACTTCTAACACATTAAACACTGTTTTACTGCATTGTAAAAAACATTACATTTGATAAGACATAAGCATCTTTCAGTTTGGCAAGTTTAGCACTAAACATTGAATGTAGCAGCTTTCTCTCATTGAGAGAGACGGTTTTAAGCAGATTTGGGCTAGTTTGCAGTTCATTTGAACAGAAGCACTATTTGAACATTAGTGGTCCCAGAAACCTGTAAACTGACAATCTTGAGCATTGAAGCTCTAACATAAGTTTTTGTGCATATAACTTCTAACACATTAAAAACTGTCTCACTGCATTGCAAAAAACATTTTATTTCATTAGACATAAGCATCTTTCAGTTTGGCAAGTTTTGCACTAAAACATTGAATGTAGCAGCTTTCCTTCATTGAGAGAGAGATTTTTTTAAGCAGATTTGGGCTAGTTTGCAGTTCATTTGAACAGAAGCACTATTTGAACATTGGTGGTCCCAGAAACCTGTAAACTGACAATCTTGAGCATTGAAGCTCTAACATAAGATTTTGTGCATATAACTTCTAACACATTAAAAACTGTTTTACTGCATTGTAAAAAACATTATATTTGATAAGACATAAGCATCTTTCAGTTTGGCCAGTTTTGCACTAATCATTGAATGTAGCAGCTTTCTCTCATTGAGAGAGACGTTTTAAGCAGATTTGGGCTAGTTTGCAGTTCATTTGAACAGAAGCACTATTTGAACATTAGTGGTCCCAGAAACCTGTAAACTGACAATCTTGAGCATTGAAGCTCTAACATAAGATTTTGTGCATATAACTTCTAACACATTAAAAACTGTTTTACTGCATTGTAAAAAACATTATATTTGATAAGACATAAGCATCTTTCAGTTTGGCCAGTTTTGCACTAATCATTGAATGTAGCAGCTTTCTCTCATTGAGAGAGACGTTTTAAGCAGATTTGGGCTAGTTTGCAGTTCATTTGAACAGAAGCACTATTTGAACATTAGTGGTCCCAGAAACCTGTAAACTGACAATCTTGAGCATTGAAGCTCTAACATAAGATTTTGTGCATATAACTTCTAACACATTAAACACTGTTTTACTGCATTGTAAAAAACATTACATTTGATAAGACATAAGCATCTTTCAGTTTGGCAAGTTTTGCACTAAACATTGAATGTAGCAGCTTTCTCTCATTGAGAGAGACTGTTTTAAGCAGATTTGGGCTAGGTTGCAGTTCATTTGAACAGAAGCACTATTTGAACATTAGTGGTCCCAGAAACCTGTAAACTGACAATCTTGAGCATTGCAGCTCTAACATACATTTTTGTGCATATAACTTCTAACACATTAAAAACTGTCTCACTGCATTGCAAAAAACATTTTATTTCATTAGACATAAGCATTTTTCAGTTTGGCAAGTTTTGCACTAAAACATTGAATGTAGCAGCTTTCTGTCATTGAGAGAGACGTTATAAGCAGATTTGGGCTAGTTTGCAGTTCATTTGAACATAAGCACTATTTGAACATTAGTGGTCCCAGAAACCTGTAAACTGACAATCTTGAGCATTGCAGCTCTAACATAAGTTTTTGTGCATATAACTTCTAACACATTAAAACCTGTCTCACTGCATTGCAAAAAACATTTTATTTCATTAGACATAATCATCTTTCAGTTTGGCAAGTTTTGCACTAAACATTGAATGTAGCAGCTTTCTCTCATTGTGAGAGAAGGTTTTAAGCAGATTTGGGCTAGTTTGCATTTCATTTCAACAGAAGCACTGTTTGAACATTAGTGGTCCCAGAAACCTGTAAACTGACAATCTTGAGCATTGAAGCTCTAACATAAGATTTTGTGCATATAACTTCTAACACATTAAACACTGTTTTACTGCATTGTAAAAAACATTACATTTGATAAGACATAATTATCTTTCAGTTTGGCAAGTTTTGCACTAAACATTGAATGTACCAGCTTTCTCTTATTGAGAGAGACGGTTTTAAGCAGATTTGGGCTAGTTTGCAGTTCATTTGAACAGAAGCACTATTTGAACATTAGTGGTCCCAGAAACCTGTAAACTGACAATCTTGAGCATTGAAGCTCTAACATAAGATTTTGTGCATATAACTTCTAACACATTAAAAACTGTTTTACTGCATTGTAAAAAACATTATATTTGATAAGACATAAGCATCTTTCAGTTTGGCCAGTTTTGCACTAATCATTGAATGTAGCAGCTTTCTCTCATTAGAGAGACGTTTTAAGCAGATTTGGGCTAGTTTGCAGTTCATTTGAACATAAGCACTATTTGAACATTAGTGGTCCCAGAAACCTGTAAACTGACAATCTTGAGCATAGCAGCTCTAACATAAGTTTTTGTGCATATAACTTCTAACACATTAAAAACTGTCTCACTGCATTGCAAAAAAACATTTTATTTCATTAGACATAATCATCTTTCAGTTTGGCAAGTTTTGCACTAAACATTCAATGTAGCAGCTTTCTCTCATTGAGAGAGACGTTTTAAGCAGATTTGGGCTAGTTTGCAGTTCATTTGAACAGAAGCACTATTTGAACATTAGTGGTCCCAGAAACCTGTAAACTGACAATCTTGAGCATTGAAGCTCTAACATAAGATTTTGTGCATATAACTTCTAACACATTAAAAACTGTTTTACTGCATTGTAAAAAACATTATATTTGATAAGACATAAGCATCTTTCAGTTTGGCCAGTTTTGCACTAATCATTGAATGTAGCAGCTTTCTCTCATTGAGAGAGACGTTTTAAGCAGATTTGGGCTAGTTTGCAGTTCATTTGAACAGAAGCACTATTTGAACATTAGTGGTCCCAGAAACCTGTAAACTGACAATCTTGAGCATTGAAGCTCTAACATAAGTTTTTGTGCATATAACTTCTAACACATTAAAAACTGTTTTACTGCATTGTAAAAAACATTATATTTGATAAGACATAAGCATCTTTCAGTTTGGCCAGTTTTGCACTAATCATTGAATGTAGCAGCTTTCTCTCATTGAGAGAGACGTTATAAGCAGATTTGGGCTAGTTTGCAGTTCATTTGAACATAAGCACTATTTGAACATTAGTGGTCCCAGAAACCTGTAAACTGACAATCTTGAGCATTGCAGCTCTAACATAAGTTTTTGTGCATATAACTTCTAACACATTAAAACCTGTCTCACTGCATTGCAAAAAACATTTTATTTCATTAGACATAATCATCTTTCAGTTTGGCAAGTTTTGCACTAAACATTGAATGTAGCAGCTTTCTCTCATTGTGAGAGAAGGTTTTAAGCAGATTTGGGCTAGTTTGCAGTTCATTTCAACAGAAGCACTATTTGAACATTAGTGGTCCCAGAAACCTGTAAACTGACAATCTTGAGCATTGCAGCTCTAACATAAGTTTTTGTGCATATAACTTCTAACACATTAAAACCTGTCTCACTGCATTGCAAAAAACATTTTATTTCATTAGACATAATCATCTTTCAGTTTGGCAAGTTTTGCACTAAACATTGAATGTAGCAGCTTTCTCTCATTGAGAGAGACGGTTTTAAGCAGATTTGGCCTAGTTTGCAGTTCATTTGAACAGAAGCACTATTTGAACATTAGTGGTCCCAGAAACCTGTAAACTGACAATCTTGAGCATTGAAGCTCTAACATAAGATTTTGTGCATATAACTTCTAACACATTAAACACTGTTTTACTGCATTGTAAAAAACATTACATTTGATAAGACATAAGCATCTTTCAGTTTGGCAAGTTTTGCACTAAACATTGAATGTACCAGCTTTCTCTCATTGAGAGAGACGGTTTTAAGCAGATTTGGGCTAGTTTGCAGTTCATTTGAACAGAAGCACTATTTGAACATTAGTGGTCCCAGAAACCTGTAAACTGACAATCTTGAGCATTGAAGCTCTAACATAAGTTTTTGTGCATATAACTTCTAACACATTAAAAACTGTCTCACTGCATTGCAAAAAACATTTTATTTCATTAGACATAAGCAGCTTTCAGTTTGGCAAGTTTTGCACTAAAACATTGAATGTAGCAGCTTTCTGTCATTGAGAGAGACTGTTTTAAGCAGATTTGGGCTAGTTTGCAGTTCATTTGAACAGAAGCACTATTTGAACATTAGTGGTCCCAGAAACCTGTAAACTGACAACCTTGAGCATTGAAGCTCTAACATAAGAGTTTGTGCATATAACTTCTAACACATTAAAAACTGTTTTACTGCATTGTAAAAAACATTATATTTGATAAGACATAAGCATCTTTCAGTTTGGCCAGTTTTGCACTAATCATTGAATGTAGCAGCTTTCTCTCATTGAGAGAGACGTTTTAAGCAGATTTGGGCTAGTTTGCAGTTCATTTGAACAGAAGCACTATTTGAACATTAGTGGTCCCAGAAACCTGTAAACTGACAATCTTGAGCATTGAAGCTCTAACATAAGTTTTTGTGCATATAACTTCTAACACATTAAAAACTGTCTCACTGCATTGCAAACAACATTTTATTTCATTAGACATAAGCATCTTTCAGTTTGGCAAGTTTTGCACTAAACATTGAATGTAGCAGCTTTCTGTCATTGAGAGAGATGTTTTAAGCAGATTTGGGCTAGTTTGCAGTTCATTTGAACAGAAGCACTATTTGAACATTAGTGGTCCCAGAAACCTGTAAACTGACAATCTTGAGCATTGAAGCTCTAACATAAGATTTTGTGCATATAACTTCTAACACATTAAAAACTGTTTTACTGCATTGTAAAAAACATTATATTTGATAAGACATAAGCATCTTTCAGTTTGGCCAGTTTTGCACTAATCATTAAATGTAGCAGCTTTCTCTCATTGAGAGAGACGTTTTAAGCAGATTTGGGCTAGTTTGCAGTTCATTTGAACATAAGCACTATTTGAACATTAGTGGTCCCAGAAACCTGTAAACTGACAATCTTGAGCATAGCAGCTCTAACATAAGTTTTTGTGCATATAACTTCTAACACATTAAAACCTGTCTCACTGCATTGCAAAAAACATTTTATTTCATTAGACATAAGCATCTTTCAGTTTGGCAAGTTTTGCACTAAAACATTGAATGTAGCAGCTTTCTGTCATTGAGAGAGACTGTTTTAAGCAGATTTGGGCTAGTTTGCAGTTCATTTGAACAGAAGCACTATTTGAACATTAGTGGTCCCAGAAACCTGTAAACTGACAATCTTGAGCATTGAAGCTCTAACATAAGTTTTTGTGCATATAACTTCTAACACATTAAAAACTGTCTCACTGCATTGCAAAAAACATTTTATTTCATTAGACATAAGCATCTTTCAGTTTGGCAAGTTTTGCACTAAAACATTGAATGTAGCAGCTTTCTGTCATTGAGAGAGACTGTTTTAAGCAGATTTGGGCTAGTTTGCAGTTCATTTGAACAGAAGCACTATTTGAACATTAGTGGTCCCAGAAACCTGTAAACTGACAACCTTGAGCATTGAAGCTCTAACATAAGAGTTTGTGCATATAACTTCTAACACATTAAAAACTGTTTTACTGCATTGTAAAAAACATTATATTTGATAAGACATAAGCATCTTTCAGTTTGGCCAGTTTTGCACTAATCATTGAATGTAGCAGCTTTCTCTCATTGAGAGAGACGTTTTAAGCAGATTTGGGCTAGTTTGCAGTTCATTTGAACAGAAGCACTATTTGAACATTAGTGGTCCCAGAAACCTGTAAACTGACAATCTTGAGCATTGAAGCTCTAACATAAGTTTTTGTGCATATAACTTCTAACACATTAAAAACTGTCTCACTGCATTGCAAACAACATTTTATTTCATTAGACATAAGCATCTTTCAGTTTGGCAAGTTTTGCACTAAACATTGAATGTAGCAGCTTTCTGTCATTGAGAGAGATGTTTTAAGCAGATTTGGGCTAGTTTGCAGTTCATTTGAACAGAAGCACTATTTGAACATTAGTGGTCCCAGAAACCTGTAAACTGACAATCTTGAGCATTGCAGCTCTAACATAAGTTTTTGTGCATATAACTTCTAACACATTAAAACCTGTCTCACTGCATTGCAAAAAACATTTTATTTCATTAGACATAATCATCTTTCAGTTTGGCAAGTTTTGCACTAAACATTGAATGTAGCAGCTTTCTCTCATTGTGAGAGAAGGTTTTAAGCAGATTTGGGCTAGTTTGCAGTTCATTTGAACATAAGCACTATTTGAACATTAGTGGTACCAGAAACCTGTAAACTGACAATCTTGAGCATTGAAGCTCTAACATAAGATTTTGTGCATATAACTTCTAACACATTAAAAACTGTTTTACTGCATTGTAAAAAACATTATATTTGATAAGACATAAGCATCTTTCAGTTTGGCCAGTTTTGCATTAATCATTGAATGTAGCAGCTTTCTCTCATTGAGAGAGACGTTTTAAGCAGATTTGGGCTAGTTTGCAGTTCATTTGAACAGAAGCACTATTTGAACATTAGTGGTCCCAGAAACCTGTAAACTGACAATCTTGAGCATTGAAGCTCTAACATAAGATTTTGTGCATATAACTTCTAACACATTAAAAACTGTTTTACTGCATTGTAAAAAACATTATATTTGATAAGACATAAGCATCTTTCAGTTTGGCCAGTTTTGCACTAATCATTGAATGTAGCAGCTTTCTCTCATTGAGAGAGACGTTATAAGCAGATTTGGGCTAGTTTGCAGTTCATTTGAACATAAGCACTATTTGAACATTAGTGGTCCCAGAAACCTGTAAACTGACAATCTTGATCATTGCAGCTCTAACATAAGTTTTTGTGCATATAACTTCTAACACATTAAAACCTCTCTCACTGCATTGCAAAAAACATTTTATTTCATTAGACATAATCATCTTTCAGTTTGGCAAGTTTTGCACTAAACATTGAATGTAGCAGCTTTCTCTCATTGTGAGAGAAGGTTTTAAGCAGATTTGGGCTAGTTTGCAGTTCATTTCAACAGAAGCACTATTTGAACATTAGTGGTCCCAGAAACCTGTAAACTGACAATCTTGAGCATTGCAGCTCTAACATAAGTTTTTGTGCATATAACTTCTAACACATTAAAACCTGTCTCACTGCATTGCAAAAAACATTTTATTTCATTAGACATAATCATCTTTCAGTTTGGCAAGTTTTGCACTAAACATTGAATGTAGTAGCTTTCTCTCATTGAGAGAGACGGTTTTAAGCAGATTTGGCCTAGTTTGCAGTTCATTTGAACAGAAGCACTATTTGAACATTAGTGGTCCCAGAAACCTGTAAACTGACAATCTTGAGCATTGAAGCTCTAACATAAGTTTTTGTGCATATAACTTCTAACACATTAAAAACTGTCTCACTGCATTGCAAAAAACATTTTATTTCATTAGACATAAGCATCTTTCAGTTTGGCAAGTTTTGCACTAAAACATTGAATGTAGCAGCTTTCTGTCATTGAGAGAGACTGTTTTAAGCAGATTTGGGCTAGTTTGCAGTTCATTTGAACAGAAGCACTATTTGAACATTAGTGGTCCCAGAAACCTGTAAACTGACAACCTTGAGCATTGAAGCTCTAACATAAGAGTTTGTGCATATAACTTCTAACACATTAAAAACTGTTTTACTGCATTGTAAAAAACATTATATTTTATAAGACATAAGCATCTTTCAGTTTGGCCAGTTTTGCACTAATCATTGAATGTAGCAGCTTTCTCTCATTGAGAGAGACGTTTTAAGCAGATTTGGGCTAGTTTGCAGTTCATTTGAACAGAAGCACTATTTGAACATTAGTGGTCCCAGAAACCTGTAAACTGACAATCTTGAGCATTGAAGCTCTAACATAAGTTTTTGTGCATATAACTTCTAACACATTAAAAACTGTCTCACTGCATTGCAAACAACCTTTTATTTCATTAGACATAAGCATCTTTCAGTTTGGCAAGTTTTGCACTAAACATTGAATGTAGCAGCTTTCTGTCATTGAGAGAGATGTTTTAAGCAGATTTGGGCTAGTTTGCAGTTCATTTGAACAGAAGCACTATTTGAACATTAGTGGTCCCAGAAACCTGTAAACTGACAATCTTGAGCATTGCAGCTCTAACATAAGTTTTTGTGCATATAACTTCTAACACATTAAAACCTGTCTCACTGCATTGCAAAAAACATTTTATTTCATTAGACATAATCATCTTTCAGTTTGGCAAGTTTTGCACTAAACATTGAATGTAGCAGCTTTCTCTCATTGAGAGAGACGGTTTTAAGCAGATTTGGGCTAGTTTGCAGTTCATTTGAACAGAAGCACTATTTGAACATTAGTGGTCCCAGAAACCTGTAAACTGACAATCTTGAGCATTGAAGCTCTAACATAAGATTTTGTGCATATAACTTCTAACACATTAAACACTGTTTTACTGCATTGTAAAAAACATTACATTTGATAAGACATAAGCACCTTTCAGTTTGGCAAGTTTTGCACTAAACATTGAATGTAGCAGCTTTCTCTCATTGAGAGAGACTGTTTTAAGCAGATTTGGGCTAGGTTGCAGTTCATTTGAACAGAAGCACTATTTGAACATTAGTGGTCCCAGAAACCTGTAAACTGACAATCTTGAGCATTGCAGCTCTAACATACGTTTTTGTGCATATAACTTCTAACACATTAAAAACTGTCTCACTGCATTGCAAAAAACATTTTATTTCATTAGACATAAGCATTTTTCAGTTTGGCAAGTTTTGCACTAAAACATTGAATGTAGCAGCTTTCTGTCATTGAGAGAGACGTTATAAGCGGATTTGGGCTAGTTTGCAGTTCATTTGAACATAAGCACTATTTGAACATTAGTGGTCCCAGAAACCTGTAAACTGACAATCTTGAGCATTGCAGCTCTAACATAAGTTTTTGTGCATATAACTTCTAACACATTAAAACCTGTCTCACTGCATTGCAAAAAACATTTTATTTCATTAGACATAATCATCTTTCAGTTTGGCAAGTTTTGCACTAAACATTGAATGTAGCAGCTTTCTCTCATTGTGAGAGAAGGTTTTAAGCAGATTTGGGCTAGTTTGCAGTTCATTTGAACATAAGCACTATTTGAACATTAGTGGTACCAGAAACCTGTAAACTGACAATCTTGAGCATTGAAGCTCTAACATAAGATTTTGTGCATATAACTTCTAACACATTAAAAACTGTTTTACTGCATTGTAAAAAACATTATATTTGATAAGACATAAGCATCTTTCAGTTTGGCCAGTTTTGCACTAATCATTGAATGTAGCAGCTTTCTCTCATTGAGAGAGACGTTTTAAGCAGATTTGGGCTAGTTTGCAGTTCATTTGAACAGAAGCACTATTTGAACATTAGTGGTCCCAGAAACCTGTAAACTGACAATCTTGAGCATTGAAGCTCTAACATAAGATTTTGTGCATATAACTTCTAACACATTAAAAACTGTTTTACTGCATTGTAAAAAACATTATATTTGATAAGACATAAGCATCTTTCAGTTTGGCCAGTTTTGCACTAATCATTGAATGTAGCAGCTTTCTCTCATTGAGAGAGACGTTATAAGCAGATTTGGGCTAGTTTGCAGTTCATTTGAACATAAGCACTATTTGAACATTAGTGGTCCCAGAAACCTGTAAACTGACAATCTTGAGCATTGCAGCTCTAACATAAGTTTTTGTGCATATAACTTCTAACACATTAAAACCTGTCTCACTGCATTGCAAAAAAACATTTTATTTCAATAGACATAATCATCTTTCAGTTTGGCAAGTTTTGCACTAAACATTGAATGTAGCAGCTTTCTCTCATTGTGAGAGAAGGTTTTAAGCAGATTTGGGCTAGTTTGCAGTTCATTTCAACAGAAGCACTATTTGAACATTAGTGGTCCCAGAAACCTGTAAACTGACAATCTTGAGCATTGCAGCTCTAACATAAGTTTTTGTGCTTATAACTTCTAACACATTAAAAACTGTCTCACTGTATTGCAAAAAACATTTTATTTCATTAGACATAAGCATCTTTCAGGTTTGGCAAGTTTTGCACTAAAACATTGAATGTAGCAGCTTTCTGTCATTGAGAGAGACTGTTTTAAGCAGATTTGGGCTAGTTTGCAGTTCATTTGAACAGAAGCACTATTTGAACATTAGTGGTCCCAGAAACCTGTAAACTGACAATCTTGAGCATTGCAGCTCTAACATAAGTTTTTGTGCTTATAACTTCTAACACATTAAAAACTGTCTCACTGCATTGCAAAAAACATTTTATTTCATTAGACATAAGCATCTTTCAGGTTTGGCAAGTTTTGCACTAAAACATTGAATGTAGCAGCTTTCTGTCATTGAGAGAGACTGTTATAAGCAGATTTGGGCTAGTTTGCAGTTCATTTGAACATAAGCACTATTTGAACATTAGTGGTCCCAGAAACCTGTAAACTGACAATCTTGAGCATTGCAGCTCTAACATAAGTTTTTGTGCTTATAACTTCTAACACATTAAAAACTGTCTCACTGCATTGCAAAAAACATTTTATTTCATTAGACATAAGCATCTTTCAGGTTTGGCAAGTTTTGCACTAAAACATTGAATGTAGCAGCTTTCTGTCATTGAGAGAGACTGTTTTAAGCAGATTTGGGCTAGTTTGCAGTTCATTTGAACAGAAGCACTATTTGAACATTGGTGGTCCCAGAAACCTGTAAACTGACAATCTTGAGCATTGAAGCTCTAACATAAGATTTTGTGCATATAACTTCTAACACATTAAAAACTGTTTTACTGCATTGTAAAAAACATTATATTTGATAAGACATAAGCATCTTTCAGTTTGGCCAGTTTTGCACTAATCATTGAATGTAGCAGCTTTCTCTCATTGAGAGAGACGTTTTAAGCAGATTTGGGCTAGTTTGCAGTTCATTTGAACATAAGCACTATTTGAACATTAGTGGTACCAGAAACCTGTAAACTGACAATCTTGAGCATTGAAGCTCTAACATAAGATTTTGTGCATATAACTTCTAACACATTAAAAACTGTTTTACTGCATAGTAAAAAACATTATATTTGATAAGACATAAGCATCTTTCAGTTTGGCCAGTTTTGCACTAATCATTGAATGTAGCAGCTTTCTCTCATTGAGAGAGACGTTTTAAGCAGATTTGGGCTAGTTTGCAGTTCATTTGAACATAAGCACTATTTGAACATTAGTGGTCCCAGAAACCTGTAAACTGACAATCTTGAGCATAGCAACTCTAACATAAGTTTTTGTGCATATAACTTCTAACACATTAAAAACTGTCTCACTGCATTGCAAAAAACATTTTATTTCATTAGACATAATCATCTTTCAGTTTGGCAAGTTTTGCACTAAACATTCAATGTAGCAGCTTTCTCTCATTGAGAGAGACGGTTTTAAGCAGATTTGGGCTAGTTTGCAGTCCATTTGAACAGAAGCACTATTTGAACATTAGTGATCCCAGAAGCCTGTAAACTGACAATCTTGAGCATTGAAGCTCTAACATAAGATTTTGTGCATATAACTTCTAACACATTAAACACTGTTTTACTGCATTGTAAAAAACATTACATTTGATAAGACATAAGCATCTTTCAGTTTGGCAAGTTTAGCACTAAACATTGAATGTAGCAGCTTTCTCTCATTGAGAGAGACGGTTTTAAGCAGATTTGGGCTAGTTTGCAGTTCATTTGAACAGAAGCACTATTTGAACATTAGTGGTCCCAGAAACCTGTAAACTGACAATCTTGAGCATTGAAGCTCTAACATAAGTTTTTGTGCATATAACTTCTAACACATTAAAAACTGTCTCACTGCATTGCAAAAAACATTTTATTTCATTAGACATAAGCATCTTTCAGTTTGGCAAGTTTTGCACTAAAACATTGAATGTAGCAGCTTTCCTTCATTGAGAGAGAGATTTTTTTAAGCAGATTTGGGCTAGTTTGCAGTTCATTTGAACAGAAGCACTATTTGAACATTGGTGGTCCCAGAAACCTGTAAACTGACAATCTTGAGCATTGAAGCTCTAACATAAGATTTTGTGCATATAACTTCTAACACATTAAAAACTGTTTTACTGCATTGTAAAAAACATTATATTTGATAAGACATAAGCATCTTTCAGTTTGGCCAGTTTTGCACGAATCATTGAATGTAGCAGCTTTCTCTCATTGAGAGAGACGTTTTAAGCAGATTTGGGCTAGTTTGCAGTTCATTTGAACAGAAGCACTATTTGAACATTAGTGGTCCCAGAAACCTGTAAACTGACAATCTTGAGCATTGAAGCTCTAACATAAGATTTTGTGCATATAACTTCTAACACATTAAACACTGTTTTACTGCATTGTAAAAAACATTATATTTGATAAGACATAATCATCTTTCAGTTTGGCCAGTTTTGCACTAATCATTGAATGTAGCAGCTTTCTCTCATTGAGAGAGACGTTATAAGCAGATTTGGGCTAGTTTGCAGTTCATTTGAACATAAGCACTATTTGAACATTAGTGGTCCCAGAAACCTGTAAACTGACAATCTTGAGCATTGCAGCTCTAACATAAGTTTTTGTGCATATAACTTCTAACACATTAAAACCTGTCTCACTGCATTGCAAAAAACATTTTATTTCATTAGACATAATCATCTTTCAGTTTGGTAAGTTTTGCACTAAACATTGAATGTAGCAGCTTTCTCTCATTGTGAGAGAAGGTTTTAAGCCGATTTGGGCTAGTTTGCAGTTCATTTCAACAGAAGCACTATTTGAACATTAGTGGTCCCAGAAACCTGTAAACTGACAATCTTGAGCATTGCAGCTCTAACATAAGTTTTTGTGCTTATAACTTCTAACACATTAAAAACTGTCTCACTGCATTGCAAAAAACATTTTATTTCATTAGACATAAGCATCTTTCAGTTTGGCCAGTTTTGCACTAATCATTGAATGTAGCAGCTTTCTCTCATTGAGAGAGACGTTTTAAGCAGATTTGGGCTAGTTTGCAGTTCATTTGAACAGAAGCACTATTTGAACATTAGTGGTCCCAGAAACCTGTAAACTGACAATCTTGAGCATTGAAGCTCTAACATAAGATTTTGTGCATATAACTTCTAACACATTAAACACTGTTTTACTGCATTGTAAAAAACATTACATTTGATAAGACATAAGCATCTTTCAGTTTGGCAAGTTTTGCACTAAACATTGATTGTAGCAGCTTTCTCTCATTTAGAGAGACTGTTTTAAGCAGATTTGGGCTAGGTTGCAGTTCATTTGAACAGAAGCACTATTTGAACATTAGTGGTCCCAGAAACCTGTAAACTGACAATCTTGAGCATTGCAGCTCTAACATACGTTTTTGTGCATATAACTTCTAACACATTAAAAACTGTCTCACTGCATTGCAAAAAACATTTTATTTCATTAGACAAGCATTTTTCAGTTTGGCAAGTTTTGCACTAAAACATTGAATGTAGCAGCTTTCTGTCATTGAGAGAGACTGTTTTAAGCAGATTTGGGCTAGTTTGCAGTTCATTTGAACAGAAGCACTATTTGAACATTAGTGGTCCCAGAAACCTGTAAACTGACAATCTTGAGCATTGAAGCTCTAACATAAGATTTTGTGCATATAACTTCTAACACATTAAAAACTGTTTTACTGCATTGTAAAAAACATTATATTTGATAAGACATAAGCATCTTTCAGTTTGGCCAGTTTTGCACTAATCATTGAATGTAGCAGCTTTCTCTCATTGAGAGAGACGTTATAAGCAGATTTGGGCTAGTTTGCAGTTCATTTGAACATAAGCACTATTTGAACATTAGTGGTCCCAGAAACCTGTAAACTGACAATCTTGAGCATTGCAGCTCTAACATAAGTTTTTGTGCATATAACTTCTAACACATTAAAACCTGTCTCACTGCATTGCAAAAAACATTTTATTTCATTAGACATAATCATCTTTCAGTTTGGCAAGTTTTGCACTAAACATTGAATGTAGCAGCTTTCTCTCATTGAGAGAGACGGTTTTAAGCAGATTTGGTCTAGTTTGCAGTTCATTTGAACAGAAGCACTATTTGAACATTAGTGGTCCCAGAAACCTGTAAACTGACAATCTTGAGCATTGAAGCTCTAACATAAGATTCTGTGCATATAACTTCTAACACATTAAACACTGTTTTACTGCATTGTAAAAAACATTACATTTGATAAGACATAAGCATCTTTCAGTTTGGCAAGTTTTGCACTAAACATTGAATGTACCAGCTTTCTCTCATTGAGAGAGACGGTTTTAAGCAGATTTGGGCTAGTTTGCAGTTCATTTGAACAGAAGCACTATTTGAACATTAGTGGTCCCAGAAACCTGTAAACTGACAATCTTGAGCATTGAAGCTCTAACATAAGATTTTGTGCATATAACTTCTAACACATTAAAAACTGTTTCACTGCATTGCAAAAAACATTTTATTTCATTAGACATAAGCATCTTTCAGTTTGGTAAGTTTTGCACTAAACATTGAATGTAGCAGCTTTCTCTCATTGAGAGAGACGTTTTAAGCAGATTTGGGCTAGTTTGCAGTTCATTTGAACAGAAGCACTATTTGAACATTGGTGGTCCCAGAAACCTGTAAACTGACAATCTTGAGCATTGAAGCTCTAACATAAGATTTTGTGCATATAACTTCTAACACATTAAAAACTGTTTTACTGCATTGTGAAAAACATTATATTTGATAAGACATAAGCATCTTTCAGTTTGGCCAGTTTTGCACTAATCATTGAATGTAGCAGCTTTCTCTCATTGAGAGAGACGTTTTAAGCAGATTTGGGCTAGTTTGCAGTTCATTTGAACAGAAGCACTATTTGAACATTAGTGGTCCCAGAAACCTGTAAACTGACAATCTTGAACATAGCAGCTCTAACATAAGTTTTTGTGCATATAACTTCTAACACATTAAAAACTGTCTCACTGCATTGCAAAAAACATTTTAATTCATTAGACATAATCATCTTTCAGTTTGGCCAGTTTTGCACTAATCATTGAATGTAGCAGCTTTCTCTCATTGTGAGAGAAGGTTTTAAGCAGATTTGGGCTAGTTTGCAGTTCATTTCAACAGAAGCACTATTTGAACATTAGTGGTCCCAGAAACCTGTAAACTGACAATCTTGAGCATTAAAGCTCTAACATAAGTTTTTGTGCATATAACTTCTAACACATTAAAAACTGTCTCACTGCATTGCAAAAAACATTTTATTTCATTAGACATAAGCATCTTTCAGTTTGGCAAGTTTTGCACTAAAACATTGAATGTAGCAGCTTTCTGTCATTGAGAGAGACTGTTTTAAGCAGATTTGGGCTAGTTTGCAGTTCATTTGAACAGAAGCACTATTTGAACATTAGTGGTCCCAGAAACCTGTAAACTGACAACCTTGAGCATTGAAGCTCTAACATAAGAGTTTGTGCATATAACTTCTAACACATTAAAAACTGTTTTACTGCATTGTAAAAAACATTATATTTGATAAGACATAAGCATCTTTCAGTTTGGCCAGTTTTGCACTAATCATTGAATGTAGCAGCTTTCTCTCATTGAGAGAGACGTTTTAAGCAGATTTGGGCTAGTTTGCAGTTCATTTGAACAGAAGCACTATTTGAACATTAGTGGTCCCAGAAACCTGTAAACTGACAATCTTGAGCATTGAAGCTCTAACATAAGTTTTTGTGCATATAACTTCTAACACATTAAAAACTGTCTCACTGCATTGCAAAAAACATTTTATTTCATTAGACATAAGCATCTTTCAGTTTGGCAAGTTTTGCACTAAAACATTGAATGTAGCAGCTTTCTGTCATTGAGAGAGACTGTTTTAAGCAGATTTGGGCTAGTTTGCAGTTCATTTGAACAGAAGCACTATTTGAACATTGGTGGTCCCAGAAACCTGTAAACTGACAATCTTGAGCATTGAAGCTCTAACATAAGATTTTGTGCATATAACTTCTAACACATTAAAAACTGTTTTACTGCATTGTAAAAAACATTATATTTGATAAGACATAAGCATCTTTCAGTTTGGCCAGTTTTGCACTAATCATTGAATGTAGCAGCTTTCTCTCATTGAGAGAGACGTTTTAAGCAGATTTGGGCTAGTTTGCAGTTCATTTGAACAGAAGCACTATTTGAACATTAGTGGTCCCAGAAACCTGTAAACTGACAATCTTGAGCATTGAAGCTCTAACATAAGATTTTGTGCATATAACTTCTAACACATTAAACACTGTTTTACTTTATTGTAAAAAACATTACATTTGATAAGACATAAGCATCTTTCAGTTTGGCAAGTTTTGCACTAAACATTGAATGTAGCAGCTTTCTCTCATTGAGAGAGACGGTTTTAAGCAGATTTGGGCTAGTTTGCAGTTCATTTGAACAGAAGCACTATTTGAACATTAGTGGTCCCAGAAACCTGTAAACTGACAATCTTGAGCATTGCAGCTCTAACATAAGTTTTTGTGCATATAACTTCTAACACATTAAAAACTGTCTCACTGCATTGCAAAAAACATTTTATTTCATTAGACATAAGCATCTTTCAGTTTGGCAAGTTTTGCACTAAAACATTGAATGTAGCACCTTTCTGTCATTGAGAGAGACTGTTTTAAGCAGATTTGGGCTAGTTTGCAGTTCATTTGAACAGAAGCACTATTTGAACATTGGTGGTCCCAGAAACCTGTAAACTGACAATCATGAGCATTGAAGCACTAACATAAGATTTTGTGCAAATAACTTCTAACACATTAAAAACTGTCTCACTGCATTGCAAAAAACATTATATTTGATAAGACATAAGCATCTTTCAGTTTGGCAAGTTTTGCACTAAACATTGAATGTAAGCAGCTTTCTCTCATTGAGAGAGACGTTTTAAGCAGATTTGGGCTAGTTTGCAGTTCATTTGAACAGAAGCACTATTTGAACATTAGTGGTCCCAGAAACCTGTAAACTGACAGTCTTGAGCATTGAAGCTCTAACATAAGATTTTGTGCATATAACTTCTAACACATTAAAAACTGTTTCACTGCATTGCAAAAAACATTTTATTTCATTAGACATAAGCATCTTTCAGTTTGGTAAGTTTTGCACTAAACATTGAATGTAGCAGCTTTCTCTCATTGAGAGAGACGTTTTAAGCAGATTTGGGCTAGTTTGCAGTTCATTTGAACAGAAGCACTATTTGAACATTAGTGGTCCCAGAAACCTGTAAACTGACAATCTTGAGCATAGCAGCTCTAACATAAGTTTTTGTGCATATAACTTCTAACACATTAAAAACTGTCTCACTGCATTGCAAAAAACATTTTAATTCATTAGACATAATCATCTTTCAGTTTGGCCAGTTTTGCACTAATCATTGAATGTAGCAGCTTTCTCTCATTGAGAGAGACGTTTTAAGCAGATTTGGGCTAGTTTGCAGTTCATTTGAACAGAAGCACTATTTGAACATTAGTGGTCCCAGAAACCTGTAAACTGACAATCTTGAGCATTAAAGCTCTAACATAAGTTTTTGTGCATATAACTTCTAACACATTAAAAACTGTCTCACTGCATTGCAAAAAACATTTTATTTCATTAGACATAAGCATCTTTCAGTTTGGCAAGTTTTGCACTAAAACATTGAATGTAGCAGCTTTCTGTCATTGAGAGAGACTGTTTTAAGCAGATTTGGGCTAGTTTGCAGTTCATTTGAACATAAGCACTATTTGAACATTAGTGGTCCCAGAAACCTGTAAACTGACAATCTTGAGCATTGAAGCTCTAACATAAGATTTTGTGCATATAACTTCTAACACATTAAACACTGTTTTACTTTATTGTAAAAAACATTACATTTGATAAGACATAAGCATCTTTTAGTTTGGCAAGTTTTGCACTAAACATTGAATGTAGCAGCTTTCTCTCATTGAGAGAGACGGTTTTAAGCAGATTTGGGCTAGTTTGCAGTTCATTTCAACAGAAGCACTATTTGAACATTAGTGGTCCCAGAAACCTGTAAACTGACAATCTTGAGCATTGAAGCTCTAAAATAAGTTTTTGTGCATATAACTTCTAACACATTAAAAACTGTCTCACTGCATTGCAAAAAACATTTTATTTCATTAGACATAAGCATCTTTCAGTTTGGCAAGTTTTGCACTAAAACATTGAATGTAGCAGCTTTCTGTCATTGAGAGAGACTGTTTTAAGCAGATTTGGGCTAGTTTGCAGTTCATTTGAACAGAAGCACTATTTGAACATTAGTGGTCCCAGAAACCTGTAAACTGACAACCTTGAGCATTGAAGCTCTAACATAAGAGTTTGTGCATATAACTTCTAACACATTAAAAACTGTTTTACTGCATTGTAAAAAACATTATATTTGATAAGACATAAGCATCTTTCAGTTTGGCCAGTTTTGCACTAATCATTGAATGTAGCAGCTTTCTCTCATTGAGAGAGACGTTTTAAGCAGATTTGGGCTAGTTTGCAGTTCATTTGAACAGAAGCACTATTTGAACATTAGTGGTCCCAGAAACCTGTAAACTGACAATCTTGAGCATTGAAGCTCTAACATAAGTTTTTGTGCATATAACTTCTAACACATTAAAAACTGTCTCACTGCATTGCAAAAAACATTTTATTTCATTAGACATAAGCATCTTTCAGTTTGGCAAGTTTTGCACTAAAACATTGAATGTAGCACCTTTCTGTCATTGAGAGAGACTGTTTTAAGCAGATTTGGGCTAGTTTGCAGTTCATTTGAACAGAAGCACTATTTGAACATTGGTGGTCCCAGAAACCTGTAAACTGACAATCATGAGCATTGAAGCACTAACATAAGATTTTGTGCAAATAACTTCTAACACATTAAAAACTGTCTCACTGCATTGCAAAAAACATTATATTTGATAAGACATAAGCATCTTTCAGTTTGGCAAGTTTTGCACTAAACATTGAATGTAAGCAGCTTTCTCTCATTGAGAGAGACGTTTTAAGCAGATTTGGGCTAGTTTGCAGTTCATTTGAACAGAAGCACTATTTGAACATTAGTGGTCCCAGAAACCTGTAAACTGACAATCTTGAGCATTGAAGCTCTAACATAAGATTTTGTGCATATAACTTCTAACACATTAAAAACTGTTTCACTGCATTGCAAAAAACATTTTATTTCATTAGACATAAGCATCTTTCAGTTTGGTAAGTTTTGCACTAAACATTGAATGTAGCAGCTTTCTCTCATTGAGAGAGACGTTTTAAGCAGATTTGGGCTAGTTTGCAGTTCATTTGAACAGAAGCACTATTTGAACATTGGTGGTCCCAGAAACCTGTAAACTGACAATCTTGAGCATTGAAGCTCTAACATAAGATTTTGTGCATATAACTTCTAACACATTAAAAACTGTTTTACTGCATTGTGAAAAACATTATATTTGATAAGACATAAGCATCTTTCAGTTTGGCCAGTTTTGCACTAATCATTGAATGTAGCAGCTTTCTCTCATTGTGAGAGAAGGTTTTAAGCAGATTTGGGCTAGTTTGCAGTTCATTTCAACAGAAGCACTATTTGAACATTAGTGGTCCCAGAAACCTGTAAACTGACAATCTTGAGCATTGAAGCTCTAAAATAAGTTTTTGTGCATATAACTTCTAACACATTAAAAACTGTCTCACTGCATTGCAAAAAACATTTTATTTCATTAGACATAAGCATCTTTCAGTTTGGCAAGTTTTGCACTAAAACATTGAATGTAGCACCTTTCTGTCATTGAGAGAGACTGTTTTAAGCAGATTTGGGCTAGTTTGCAGTTCATTTGAACAGAAGCACTATTTGAACATTAGTGGTCCCAGAAACCTGTAAACTGACAATCTTGAGCATTGAAGCTCTAACATAAGATTTTGTGCATATAACTTCTAACACATTAAAAACTGTTTCACTGCATTGCAAAAACATTTTATTTCATTAGACATAAGCATCTTTCAGTTTGGTAAGTTTTGCACTAAACATTGAATGTAGCAGCTTTCTCTCATTGAGAGAGACGTTTTAAGCAGATTTGGGCTAGTTTGCAGTTCATTTGAACAGAAGCACTATTTGAACATTGGTGGTCCCAGAAACCTGTAAACTGACAATCTTGAGCATTGAAGCTCTAACATAAGATTTTGTGCATATAACTTCTAACACATTAAAAACTGTTTTACTGCATTGTGAAAAACATTATATTTGATAAGACATAAGCATCTTTCAGTTTGGCCAGTTTTGCACTAATCATTGAATGTAGCAGCTTTCTCTCATTGAGAGAGACGTTTTAAGCAGATTTGGGCTAGTTTGCAGTTCATTTGAACAGAAGCACTATTTGAACATTAGTGGTCCCAGAAACCTGTAAACTGACAATCTTGAGCATAGCAGCTCTAACATAAGTTTTTGTGCATATAACTTCTAACACATTAAAAACTGTCTCACTGCATTGCAAAAAACATTTTAATTCATTAGACATAATCATCTTTCAGTTTGGCCAGTTTTGCACTAATCATTGAATGTAGCAGCTTTCTCTCATTGAGAGAGACGTTTTAAGCAGATTTGGGCTAGTTTGCAGTTCATTTGAACAGAAGCACTATTTGAACATTAGTGGTCCCAGAAACCTGTAAACTGACAATCTTGAGCATTGCAGCTCTAACATAAGTTTTTGTGCATATAACTTCTAACACATTAAAAACTGTCTTACAGCATTGCAAAAACATTGTATTTCATTAGACATAAGCATCTTTCAGTTTGGCAAGTTTTGCACTAAAACATTGAATGTAGCAGCTTTCTGTCATTGAGAGAGACTGTTTTAAGCAGATTTGGGCTAGTTTGCAGTTCATTTGAACATAAGCACTATTTGAACATTAGTGGTCCCAGAAACCTGTAAACTGACAATCTTGAGCATTGAAGCTCTAACATAAGATTTTGTGCATATAACTTCTAACACATTAAACACTGTTTTACTTTATTGTAAAAAACATTACATTTGATAAGACATAAGCATCTTTTAGTTTGGCAAGTTTTGCACTAAACATTGAATGTAGCAGCTTTCTCTCATTGAGAGAGACGGTTTTAAGCAGATTTGGGCTAGTTTGCAGTTCATTTGAACAGAAGCACTATTTGAACATTAGTGGTCCCAGAAACCTGTAAACTGACAATCTTGAGCATTGCAGCTCTAACATAAGTTTTTGTGCATATAACTTCTAACACATTAAAAACTGTCTCACTGCATTGCAAAAAACATTTTATTTCATTAGACATAAGCATCTTTCAGTTTGGCAAGTTTTGCACTAAAACATTGAATGTAGCACCTTTCTGTCATTGAGAGAGACTGTTTTAAGCAGATTTGGGCTAGTTTGCAGTTCATTTGAACAGAAGCACTATTTGAACATTAGTGGTCCCAGAAACCTGTAAACTGACAACCTTGAGCATTGAAGCTCTAACATAAGAGTTTGTGCATATAACTTCTAACACATTAAAAACTGTTTTACTGCATTGTAAAAAACATTATATTTGATAAGACATAAGCATCTTTCAGTTTGGCCAGTTTTGCACTAATCATTGAATGTAGCAGCTTTCTCTCATTGAGAGAGACGTTTTAAGCAGATTTGGGCTAGTTTGCAGTTCATTTGAACAGAAGCACTATTTGAACATTAGTGGTCCCAGAAACCTGTAAACTGACAATCTTGAGCATTGAAGCTCTAACATAAGTTTTTGTGCATATAACTTCTAACACATTAAAAACTGTCTCACTGCATTGCAAAAAACATTTTATTTCATTAGACATAAGCATCTTTCAGTTTGGCAAGTTTTGCACTAAAACATTGAATGTAGCAGCTTTCTGTCATTGAGAGAGACTGTTTTAAGCAGATTTGGGCTAGTTTGCAGTTCATTTGAACAGAAGCACTATTTGAACATTGGTGGTCCCAGAAACCTGTAAACTGACAATCTTGAGCATTGAAGCTCTAACATAAGGTTTTGTGCGTATAACTTCTAACACATTAAAAACTGTTTTACTGCATTGTAAAAAACATTATATTTGATAAGACATAAGCATCTTTCAGTTTGGCCAGTTTTGCACTAATCATTGAATGTAGCAGCTTTCTCTCATTGAGAGAGACGTTTTAAGCAGATTTGGGCTAGTTTGCAGTTCATTTGAACAGAAGCACTATTTGAACATTAGTGGTCCCAGAAACCTGTAAACTGACAATATTGAGCATTGAAGCTCTAACATAAGATTTTGTGCATATAACTTCTAACACATTAAACACTGTTTTACTTTATTGTAAAAAACATTACATTTGATAAGACATAAGCATCTTTCAGTTTGGCAAGTTTTGCACTAAACATTGAATGTAGCAGCTTTCTCTCATTGAGAGAGACGGTTTTAAGCAGATTTGGGCTAGTTTGCAGTTCATTTGAACAGAAGCACTATTTGAACATTAGTGGTCCCAGAAACCTGTAAACTGACAATCTTGAGCATTGCAGCTCTAACATAAGTTTTTGTGCATATAACTTCTAACACATTAAAAACTGTCTCACTGCATTGCAAAAAACATTTTATTTCATTAGACATAAGCATCTTTCAGTTTGGCAAGTTTTGCACTAAAACATTGAATGTAGCACCTTTCTGTCATTGAGAGAGACTGTTTTAAGCAGATTTGGGCTAGTTTGCAGTTCATTTTAACAGAAGCACTATTTGAACATTGGTGGTCCCAGAAACCTGTAAACTGACAATCTTGAGCATTGAAGCTCTAACATAAGATTTTGTGCATATAACTTCTAACACATTAAACACTGTTTTACTGCATTGTGAAAAACATTATATTTGATAAGACATAAGCATCTTTCAGTTTGGCCAGTTTTGCACTAATCATTGAATGTAGCAGCTTTCTCTCATTGAGAGAGACGTTTTAAGCAGATTTGGGCTAGTTTGCAGTTCATTTGAACAGAAGCACTATTTGAACATTAGTGGTCCCAGAAACCTGTAAACTGACAATCTTGAGCATAGCAGCTCTAACATAAGTTTTTGTGCATATAACTTCTAACACATTAAAAACTGTCTCACTGCATTGCAAAAAACATTTTAATTCATTAGACATAATCATCTTTCAGTTTGGCCAGTTTTGCACTAATCATTGAATGTAGCAGCTTTCTCTCATTGAGAGAGACGTTTTAAGCAGATTTGGGCTAGTTTGCAGTTCATTTGAACAGAAGCACTATTTGAACATTAGTGGTCCCAGAAACCTGTAAACTGACAATCTTGAGCATTAAAGCTCTAACATAAGTTTTTGTGCATATAACTTCTAACACATTAAAAACTGTCTCACTGCATTGCAAAAAACATTTTATTTCATTAGACATAAGCATCTTTCAGTTTGGCAAGTTTTGCACTAAAACATTGAATGTAGCAGCTTTCTGTCATTGAGAGAGACTGTTTTAAGCAGATTTGGGCTAGTTTGCAGTTCATTTGAACATAAGCACTATTTGAACATTAGTGGTCCCAGAAACCTGTAAACTGACAATCTTGAGCATTGAAGCTCTAACATAAGGTTTTGTGCATATAACTTCTAACACATTAAACACTGTTTTACTTTATTGTAAAAAACATTACATTTGATAAGACATAAGCATCTTTTAGTTTGGCAAGTTTTGCACTAATCATTGAATGTAGCAGCTTTCTCTCATTGAGAGAGACGGTTTTAAGCAGATTTGGGCTAGTTTGCAGTTCATTTGAACAGAAGCACTATTTGAACATTAGTGGTCCCAGAAACCTGTAAACTGACAATCTTGAGCATTGCAGCTCTAACATAAGTTTTTGTGCATATAACTTCTAACACATTAAAAACTGTCTCACTGCATTGCAAAAAACATTTTATTTCATTAGACATAAGCATCTTTCAGTTTGGCAAGTTTTGCACTAAAACATTGAATGTAGCACCTTTCTGTCATTGAGAGAGACTGTTTTAAGCAGATTTGGGCTAGTTTGCAGTTCATTTGAACAGAAGCACTATTTGAACATTAGTGGTCCCAGAAACCTGTAAACTGACAACCTTGAGCATTGAAGCTCTAACATAAGAGTTTGTGCATATAACTTCTAACACATTAAAAACTGTTTTACTGCATTGTAAAAAACATTATATTTGATAAGACATAAGCATCTTTCAGTTTGGCCAGTTTTGCACTAATCATTGAATGTAGCAGCTTTCTCTCATTGAGAGAGACGTTTTAAGCAGATTTGGGCTAGTTTGCAGTTCATTTGAACAGAAGCACTATTTGAACATTAGTGGTCCCAGAAACCTGTAAACTGACAATCTTGAGCATTGAAGCTCTAACATAAGTTTTTGTGCATATAACTTCTAACACATTAAAAACTGTCTCACTGCATTGCAAAAAACATTTTATTTCATTAGACATAAGCATCTTTCAGTTTGGCAAGTTTTGCACTAAAACATTGAATGTAGCAGCTTTCTGTCATTGAGAGAGACTGTTTTAAGCAGATTTGGGCTAGTTTGCAGTTCATTTGAACAGAAGCACTATTTGAACATTGGTGGTCCCAGAAACCTGTAAACTGACAATCTTGAGCATTGAAGCTCTAACATAAGATTTTGTGCATATAACTTCTAACACATTAAAAACTGTTTTACTGCATTGTAAAAAACATTATATTTGATAAGACATAAGCATCTTTCAGTTTGGCCAGTTTTGCACTAATCATTGAATGTAGCAGCTTTCTCTCATTGAGAGAGACGTTTTAAGCAGATTTGGGCTAGTTTGCAGTTCATTTGAACAGAAGCACTATTTGAACATTAGTGGTCCCAGAAACCTGTAAACTGACAATCTTGAGCATTGAAGCTCTAACATAAGATTTTGTGCATATAACTTCTAACACATTAAACACTGTTTTACTTTATTGTAAAAAACATTACATTTGATAAGACATAAGCATCTTTCAGTTTGGCAAGTTTTGCACTAAACATTGAATGTAGCAGCTTTCTCTCATTGAGAGAGACGGTTTTAAGCAGATTTGGGCTAGTTTGCAGTTCATTTGAACAGAAGCACTATTTGAACATTAGTGGTCCCAGAAACCTGTAAACTGACAATCTTGAGCATTGCAGCTCTAACATAAGTTTTTGTGCATATAACTTCTAACACATTAAAAACTGTCTCACTGCATTGCAAAAAACATTTTATTTCATTAGACATAAGCATCTTTCAGTTTGGCAAGTTTTGCACTAAAACATTGAATGTAGCACCTTTCTGTCATTGAGAGAGACTGTTTTAAGCAGATTTGGGCTAGTTTGCAGTTCATTTGAACAGAAGCACTATTTGAACATTGGTGGTCCCAGAAACCTGTAAACTGACAATCATGAGCATTAAAGCACTAACATAAGATTTTGTGCAAATAACTTCTAACACATTAAAAACTGTCTCACTGCATTGCAAAAAACATTATATTTGATAAGACATAAGCATCTTTCAGTTTGGCAAGTTTTGCACTAAACATTGAATGTAAGCAGCTTTCTCTCATTGAGAGAGACGTTTTAAGCAGATTTGGGCTAGTTTGCAGTTCATTTGAACAGAAGCACTATTTGAACATTAGTGGTCCCAGAAACCTGCAAACTGACAATCTTGAGCATTGAAGCTCTAACATAAGATTTTGTGCATATAACTTCTAACACATTAAAAACTGTTTCACTGCATTGCAAAAAACATTTTATTTCATTAGACATAAGCATCTTTCAGTTTGGTAAGTTTTGCACTAAACATTGAATGTAGCAGCTTTCTCTCATTGAGAGAGACGTTTTAAGCAGATTTGGGCTAGTTTGCAGTTCATTTGAACAGAAGCACTATTTGAACATTGGTGGTCCCAGAAACCTGTAAACTGACAATCTTGAGCATTGAAGCTCTAACATAAGATTTTGTGCATATAACTTCTAACACATTAAAAACTGTTTTACTGCATTGTGAAAAACATTATATTTGATAAGACATAAGCATCTTTCATTTTGGCCAGTTTTGCACTAATCATTGAATGTAGCAGCTTTCTCTCATTGAGAGAGACGTTTTAAGCAGATTTGGGCTAGTTTGCAGTTCATTTGAACAGAAGCACTATTTGAACATTAGTGGTCCCAGAAACCTGTAAACTGACAATCTTGAGCATAGCAGCTCTAACATAAGTTTTTGTGCATATAACTTCTAACACATTAAAAACTGTCTCACTGCATTGCAAAAAACATTTTAATTCATTAGACATAATCATCTTTCAGTTTGGCCAGTTTTGCACTAATCATTGAATGTAGCAGCTTTCTCTCATTGAGAGAGACGTTTTAAGCAGATTTGGGCTAGTTTGCAGTTCATTTGAACAGAAGCACTATTTGAACATTAGTGGTCCCAGAAACCTGTAAACTGACAATCTTGAGCATTAAAGCTCTAACATAAGTTTTTGTGCATATAACTTCTAACACATTAAACACTGTTTTACTTTATTGTAAAAAACATTACATTTGATAAGACATAAGCATCTTTTAGTTTGGCAAGTTTTGCACTAAACATTGAATGTAGCAGCTTTTTCTCATTGAGAGAGTCGGTTTTAAGCAGATTTGGGCTAGTTTGCAGTTCATTTGAACAGAAGCACTATTTGAACATTAGTGGTCCCAGAAACCTGTAAACTGACAATCTTGAGCATTGCAGCTCTAACATAAGTTTTTGTGCATATAACTTCTAACACATTAAAAACTGTCTCACTGCATTGCAAAAAACATTTTATTTCATTAGACATAAACATCTTTCAGTTTGGCAAGTTTTGCACTAAAACATTGAATGTAGCACCTTTCTGTCATTGAGAGAGACTGTTTTAAGCAGATTTGGGCTAGTTTGCAGTTCATTTGAACAGAAGCACTATTTGAACATTGGTGGTCCCAGAAACCTGTAAACTGACAATCATGAGCATTGAAGCACTAACATAAGATTTTGTGCAAATAACTTCTAACACATTAAAAACTGTCTCACTGCATTGCAAAAAACATTATATTTGATAAGACATAAGCATCTTTCAGTTTGGCAAGTTTTGCACTAAACATTGAATGTAAGCAGCTTTCACTCATTGAGAGAGACGTTTTAAGCAGATTTGGGCTAGTTTGCAGTTCATTTGAACAGAAGCACTATTTGAACATTAGTGGTCCCAGAAACCTGTAAACTGACAATCTTGAGCATTGAAGCTCTAACATAAGTTTTTGTGCATATAACTTCTAACACATTAAAAACTGTCTCACTGCATTGCAAAAAACATTTTATTTCATTAGACATAATCATCTTTCAGTTTGGCAAGTTTTGCACTAAACATTCAATGTAGCAGCTTTCTCTCATTGAGAGAGACGGTTTTAAGCAGATTTGGGCTAGTTTGCAGTTCATTTGAACAGAAGCACTATTTGAATATTAGTGGTCCCATAAACCTGTAAACTGACAATCTTGAGCATTGCAGCTCTAACATAAGTTTTTGTGCATATAACTTCTAACACATTAAAAACTGTCTCACTGCATTGCAAAAAACATTACATTTGATAAGACATAAGCATCTTTCAGTTTGGCAAGTTTTGCACTAAACATTGAATGTAGCAGCTTTCTCTCATTGAGAGAGACTGTTTTAAGCAGATTTGGGCTAGGTTGCAGTTCATTTGAACAGAAGCACTATTTGAACATTAGTGGTCCCAGAAACCTGTAAACTGACAATCTTGAGCATTGCAGCTCTAACATACGTTTTTGTGCATATAACTTCTAACACATTAAAAACTGTCTCACTGCATTGCAAAAAACATTTTATTTCATTAGACATAAGCATTTTTCAGTTTGGCAAGTTTTGCACTAAAACATTGAATGTAGCAGCTTTCTGTCATTGAGAGAGACTGTTTTAAGCAGATTTGGGCTAGTTTGCAGTTCATTTGAACAGAAGCACTATTTGAACATTAGTGGTCCCAGAAACCTGTAAACTGACAATCTTGAGCATTGAAGCTCTAACATAAGATTTTGTGCATATAACTTCTAACACATTAAAAACTGTTTTACTGCATTGTAAAAAACATTATATTTGATAAGACATAAGCATCTCTCAGTTTGGCCAGTTTTGCACTAATCATTGAATGTAGCAGCTTTCTCTCATTGAGAGAGACGTTATAAGCAGATTTGGGCTAGTTTGCAGTTCATTTGAACATAAGCACTATTTGAACATTAGTGGTCCCAGAAACCTGTAAACTGACAATCTTGAGCATTGCAGCTCTAACATAAGTTTTTGTGCATATAACTTCTAACACATTAAAACCTGTCTCACTGCATTGCAAAAAACATTTTATTTCATTAGACATAATCATCTTTCAGTTTGGCAAGTTTTGCACTAAACATTGAATGTAGCAGCTTTCTCTCATTGTGAGAGAAGGTTTTAAGCCGATTTGGGCTAGTTTGCAGTTCATTTCAACAGAAGCACTATTTGAACATTAGTGGTCCCAGAAACCTGTAAACTGACAATCTTGAGCATTGCAGCTCTAACATAAGTTTTTGTGCTTATAACTTCTAACACATTAAAACCTGTCTCACTGCATTGCAAAAAACATTTTATTTCATTAGACATAATCATCTTTCAGTTTGGCAGGTTTTGCACTAAACATTGAATGTAGCAGCTTTCTCTCATTGTGAGAGAAGGTTTTAAGCCGATTTGGGCTAGTTTGCAGTTCATTTCAACAGAAGCACTATTTGAACATTAGTGGTCCCAGAAACCTGTAAACTGACAATCTTGAGCATTGCAGCTCTAACATAAGTTTTTGTGCTTATAACTTCTAACACATTAAAAACTGTCTCACTGCATTGCAAAAAACATTTTATTTCATTAGACATAAGCATCTTTCAGGTTTGGCAAGTTTTGCACTAAAACATTGAATGTAGCAGCTTTCTGTCATTGAGAGAGACTGTTTTAAGCAGATTTGGGCTAGTTTGCAGTTCATTTGAACAGAAGCACTATTTGAACATTGGTGGTCCCAGAAACCTGTAAACTGACAATCTTGAGCATTGAAGCTCTAACATAAGATTTTGTGCATATAACTTCTAACACATTAAAAACTGTTTTACTGCATTGTAAAAAACATTATATTTGATAAGACATAAGCATCTTTCAGTTTGGCCAGTTTTGCACTAATCATTGAATGTAGCAGCTTTTCTCTCATTGAGAGAGACGTTTTAAGCAGATTTGGGCTAGTTTGCAGTTCATTTGAACAGAAGCACTATTTGAACATTAGTGGTCCCAGAAACCTGTAAACTGACAATCTTGAGCATAGCAACTCTAACATAAGTTTTTGTGCATATAACTTCTAACACATTAAAAACTGTCTCACTGCATTGCAAAAAACATTTTATTTCATTAGACATAATCATCTTTCAGTTTGGCAAGTTTTGCACTAAACATTCAATGTAGCAGCTTTCTCTCATTGAGAGAGAACGTTTTAAGCAGATTTGGGCTAGTTTGCAGTTCATTTGAACAGAAGCACTATTTGAACATTAGTGGTCCCAGAAGCCTGTAAACTGACAATCTTGAGCATTGAAGCTCTAACATAAGATTTTGTGCATATAACTTCTAACACATTAAACACTGTTTTACTGCATTGTAAAAAACATTACATTTGATAAGACATAAGCATCTTTCAGTTTGGCAAGTTTAGCACTAAACATTGAATGTAGCAGCTTTCTCTCATTGAGAGAGACGGTTTTAAGCAGATTTGGGCTAGTTTGCAGTTCATTTGAACAGAAGCACTATTTGAACATTAGTGGTCCCAGAAACCTGTAAACTGACAATCTTGAGCATTGAAGCTCTAACATAAGTTTTTGTGCATATAACTTCTAACACATTAAAAACTGTCTCACTGCATTGCAAAAAACATTTTATTTCATTAGACATAAGCATCTTTCAGTTTGGCAAGTTTTGCACTAAAACATTGAATGTAGCAGCTTTCTGTCATTGAGAGAGACTGTTTTAAGCAGATTTGGGCTAGTTTGCAGTTCATTTGAACAGAAGCACTATTTGAACATTAGTGGTCCCAGAAACCTGTAAACTGACAATCTTGAGCATTGAAGCTCTAACATAAGATTTTGTGCATATAATTTCTAACACATTAAAAACTGTTTTACTGCATTGTAAAAAACATTATATTTGATAAGACATAAGCATCTTTCAGTTTGGCCAGTTTTGCACTAATCATTGAATGTAGCAGCTTTCTCTCATTGAGAGAGACGTTATAAGCAGATTTGGGCTAGTTTGCAGTTCATTTGAACATAAGCACTATTTGAACATTAGTGGTCCCAGAAACCTGTAAACTGACAATCTTGAGCATTGAAGCTCTAACATAAGATTCTGTGCATATAACTTCTAACACATTAAACACTGTTTTACTGCATTGTAAAAAACATTACATTTGATAAGACATAAGCATCTTTCAGTTTGGCAAGTTTTGCACTAAACATTGAATGTACCAGCTTTCTCTCATTGAGAGAGACGGTTTTAAGCAGATTTGGGCTAGTTTGCAGTTCATTTGAACAGAAGCACTATTTGAACATTAGTGGTCCCAGAAACCTGTAAACTGACAATCTTGAGCATTGAAGCTCTAACATAAGTTTTTGTGCATATAACTTCTAACACATTAAAAACTGTCTCACTGCATTGCAAAAAACATTTTATTTCATTAGACATAAGCATCTTTCAGTTTGGCAAGTTTTGCACTAAACATTGAATGTAGCAGCTTTCTCTCATTGAGAGAGACGGTTTTAAGCAGATTTGGCCTAGTTTGCAGTTCATTTGAACAGAAGCACTATTTGAACATTAGTGGTCCCAGAAACCTGTAAACTGACAATCTTGAGCATTGAAGCTCTAACATAAGATTCTGTGCATATAACTTCTAACACATTAAACACTGTTTTACTGCATTGTAAAAAACATTATATTTGATAAGACATAAGCATCTTTCAGTTTGGCCAGTTTTGCACTAATCATTGAATGTAGCAGCTTTCTCTCATTGAGAGAGACGTTTTAAGCAGATTTGGGCTAGTTTGCAGTTCATTTGAACAGAAGCACTATTTGAACATTAGTGGTCCCAGAAACCTGTAAACTGACAATCTTGAGCATAGCAACTCTAACATAAGTTTTTGTGCATATAACTTCTAACACATTAAAAACTGTCTCACTGCATTGCAAAAAACATTTTATTTCATTAGACATAATCATCTTTCAGTTTGGCAAGTTTTGCACTAAACATTCAATGTAGCAGCTTTCTCTCATTGAGAGAGACGGTTTTAAGCAGATTTGGGCTAGTTTGCAGTTCATTTGAACAGAAGCACTATTTGAACATTAGTGGTCCCAGAAGCCTGTAAACTGACAATCTTGAGCATTGAAGCTCTAACATAAGATTTTGTGTATATAACTTCTAACACATTAAACACTGTTTTACTGCATTGTAAAAAACATTACATTTGATAAGACATAAGCATCTTTCAGTTTGGCAAGTTTAGCACTAAACATTGAATGTAGCAGCTTTCTCTCATTGAGAGAGACGGTTTTAAGCAGATTTGGGCTAGTTTGCAGTTCATTTGAACAGAAGCACTATTTGAACATTAGTGGTCCCAGAAACCTGTAAACTGACAATCTTGAGCATTGAAGCTCTAACATAAGTTTTTGTGCATATAACTTCTAACACATTAAAAACTGTCTCACTGCATTGCAAAAAACATTTTATTTCATTAGACATAAGCATCTTTCAGTTTGGCAAGTTTTGCACTAAAACATTGAATGTAGCAGCTTTCTGTCATTGAGAGAGACTGTTTTAAGCAGATTTGGGCTAGTTTGCAGTTCATTTGAACAGAAGCACTATTTGAACATTAGTGGTCCCAGAAACCTGTAAACTGACAATCTTGAGCATTGAAGCTCTAACATAAGATTTTGTGCATATAATTTCTAACACATTAAAAACTGTTTTACTGCATTGTAAAAAACATTATATTTGATAAGACATAAGCATCTTTCAGTTTGGCCAGTTTTGCACTAATCATTGAATGTAGCAGCTTTCTCTCATTGAGAGAGACGTTATAAGCAGATTTGGGCTAGTTTGCAGTTCATTTGAACATAAGCACTATTTGAACATTAGTGGTCCCAGAAACCTGTAAACTGACAATCTTGAGCATTGAAGCTCTAACATAAGATTCTGTGCATATAACTTCTAACACATTAAACACTGTTTTACTGCATTGTAAAAAACATTACATTTGATAAGACATAAGCATCTTTCAGTTTGGCAAGTTTTGCACTAAACATTGAATGTACCAGCTTTCTCTCATTGAGAGAGACGGTTTTAAGCAGATTTGGGCTAGTTTGCAGTTCATTTGAACAGAAGCACTATTTGAACATTAGTGGTCCCAGAAACCTGTAAACTGACAATCTTGAGCATTGAAGCTCTAACATAAGTTTTTGTGCATATAACTTCTAACACATTAAAAACTGTCTCACTGCATTGCAAAAAACATTTTATTTCATTAGACATAAGCATCTTTCAGTTTGGCAAGTTTTGCACTAAACATTGAATGTAGCAGCTTTCTCTCATTGAGAGAGACGGTTTTAAGCAGATTTGGCCTAGTTTGCAGTTCATTTGAACAGAAGCACTATTTGAACATTAGTGGTCCCAGAAACCTGTAAACTGACAATCTTGAGCATTGAAGCTCTAACATAAGATTCTGTGCATATAACTTCTAACACATTAAACACTGTTTTACTGCATTGTAAAAAACATTACATTTGATAAGACATAAGCATCTTTCAGTTTGGCAAGTTTTGCACTAAACATTGAATGTACCAGCTTTCTCTCATTGAGAGAGACGGTTTTAAGCAGATTTGGGCTAGTTTGCAGTTCATTTGAACAGAAGCACTATTTGAACATTAGTGGTCCCAGAAACCTGTAAACTGACAATCTTGAGCATTGAAGCTCTAACATAAGTTTTTGTGCATATAACTTCTAACACATTAAAAACTGTCTCACTGCATTGCAAAAAACATTTTATTTCATTAGACATAAGCATCTTTCAGTTTGGCAAGTTTTGCACTAAAACATTGAATGTAGCAGCTTTCTGTCATTGAGAGAGACTGTTTTAAGCAGATTTGGGCTAGTTTGCAGTTCATTTGAACAGAAGCACTATTTGAACATTAGTGGTCCCAGAAACCTGTAAACTGACAACCTTGAGCATTGAAGCTCTAACATAAGAGTTTGTGCATATAACTTCTAACACATTAAAAACTGTTTTACTGCATTGTAAAAAACATTATATTTGATAAGACATAAGCATCTTTCAGTTTGGCCAGTTTTGCACTAATCATTGAATGTAGCAGCTTTCTCTCATTGAGAGAGACGTTTTAAGCAGATTTGGGCTAGTTTGCAGTTCATTTGAACAGAAGCACTATTTGAACATTAGTGGTCCCAGAAACCTGTAAACTGACAATCTTGAGCATTGAAGCTCTAACATAAGTTTTTGTGCATATAACTTCTAACACATTAAAAACTGTCTCACTGCATTGCAAAAAACATTTTATTTCATTAGACATAAGCATCTTTCAGTTTGGCCAGTTTTGCACTAATCATTGAATGTAGCAGCTTTCTCTCATTGAGAGAGACGTTATAAGCAGATTTGGGCTAGTTTGCAGTTCATTTGAACATAAGCACTATTTGAACATTAGTGGTCCCAGAAACCTGTAAACTGACAATCTTGAGCATTGCAGCTCTAACATAAGCTTTTTTTGCATATAACTTCTAACACATTAAAACCTGTCTCACTGCATTGCAAAAAACATTTTATTTCATTAGACATAATCATCTTTCAGTTTGGCAAGTTTTGCACTAAACATTGAATGTAGCAGCTTTCTCTCATTGTGAGAGAAGGTTTTAAGCAGATTTGGGCTAGTTTGCAGTTCATTTCAACAGAAGCACTATTTGAACATTAGTGGTCCCAGAAACCTGTAAACTGACAATCTTGAGCATTGAAGCTCTAAAATAAGTTTTTGTGCATATAACTTCTAACACATTAAAAACTGTCTCACTGCATTGCAAAAAACATTTTATTTCATTAGACATAAGCATCTTTCAGTTTGGCAAGTTTTGCACTAAAACATTAAATGTAGCAGCTTTCTGTCATTGAGAGAGACTGTTTTAAGCAGATTTGGCCTAGTTTGCAGTTCATTTGAACAGAAGCACTATTTGAACATTAGTGGTCCCAGAAACCTGTAAACTGACAATCTTGAGCATTGAAGCTCTAACATAAGATTCTGTGCATATAACTTCTAACACATTAAACACTGTTTTACTGCATTGTAAAAAACATTACATTTGATAAGACATAAGCATCTTTCAGTTTGGCAAGTTTTGCACTAAACATTGAATGTACCAGCTTTCTCTCATTGAGAGAGACGGTTTTAAGCAGATTTGGGCTAGTTTGCAGTTCATTTGAACAGAAGCACTATTTGAACATTAGTGGTCCCAGAAACCTGTAAACTGACAATCTTGAGCATTGCAGCTCTAACATACGTTTTTGTGCATATAACTTCTAACACATTAAAAACTGTCTCACTGCATTGCAAAAAACATTTTATTTCATTAGACATAAGCATTTTTCAGTTTGGCAAGTTTTGCACTAAAACATTGAATGTAGCAGCTTTCTGTCATTGAGAGAGACTGTTTTAAGCAGATTTGGGCTAGTTTGCAGTTCATTTGAACAGAAGCACTATTTGAACATTAGTGGTCCCAGAAACCTGTAAACTGACAATCTTGAGCATTGAAGCTCTAACATAAGATTTTGTGCATATAACTTCTAACACATTAAAAACTGTTTTACTGCATTGTAAAAAACATTATATTTGATAAGACATAAGCATCTCTCAGTTTGGCCAGTTTTGCACTAATCATTGAATGTAGCAGCTTTCTCTCATTGAGAGAGACGTTATAAGCAGATTTGGGCTAGTTTGCAGTTCATTTGAACATAAGCACTATTTGAACATTAGTGGTCCCAGAAACCTGTAAACTGACAATCTTGAGCATTGCAGCTCTAACATAAGTTTTTGTGCATATAACTTCTAACACATTAAAACCTGTCTCACTGCATTGCAAAAAACATTTTATTTCATTAGACATAATCATCTTTCAGTTTGGCAAGTTTTGCACTAAACATTGAATGTAGCAGCTTTCTCTCATTGTGAGAGAAGGTTTTAAGCCGATTTGGGCTAGTTTGCAGTTCATTTCAACAGAAGCACTATTTGAACATTAGTGGTCCCAGAAACCTGTAAACTGACAATCTTGAGCATTGCAGCTCTAACATAAGTTTTTGTGCTTATAACTTCTAACACATTAAAACCTGTCTCACTGCATTGCAAAAAACATTTTATTTCATTAGACATAATCATCTTTCAGTTTGGCAGGTTTTGCACTAAACATTGAATGTAGCAGCTTTCTCTCATTGTGAGAGAAGGTTTTAAGCCGATTTGGGCTAGTTTGCAGTTCATTTCAACAGAAGCACTATTTGAACATTAGTGGTCCCAGAAACCTGTAAACTGACAATCTTGAGCATTGCAGCTCTAACATAAGTTTTTGTGCTTATAACTTCTAACACATTAAAAACTGTCTCACTGCATTGCAAAAAACATTTTATTTCATTAGACATAAGCATCTTTCAGGTTTGGCAAGTTTTGCACTAAAACATTGAATGTAGCAGCTTTCTGTCATTGAGAGAGACTGTTTTAAGCAGATTTGGGCTAGTTTGCAGTTCATTTGAACAGAAGCACTATTTGAACATTGGTGGTCCCAGAAACCTGTAAACTGACAATCTTGAGCATTGAAGCTCTAACATAAGATTTTGTGCATATAACTTCTAACACATTAAAAACTGTTTTACTGCATTGTAAAAAACATTATATTTGATAAGACATAAGCATCTTTCAGTTTGGCCAGTTTTGCACTAATCATTGAATGTAGCAGCTTTCTCTCATTGAGAGAGACGTTTTAAGCAGATTTGGGCTAGTTTGCAGTTCATTTGAACATAAGCACTATTTGAACATTAGTGGTACCAGAAACCTGTAAACTGACAATCTTGAGCATTGAAGCTCTAACATAAGATTTTGTGCATATAACTTCTAACACATTAAAAACTGTTTTACTGCATTGTAAAAAACATTATATTTGATAAGACATAAGCATCTTTCAGTTTGGCCAGTTTTGCACTAATCATTGAATGTAGCAGCTTTCTCTCATTGAGAGAGACGTTTTAAGCAGATTTGGGCTAGTTTGCAGTTCATTTGAACAGAAGCACTATTTGAACATTAGTGGTCCCAGAAACCTGTAAACTGACAATCTTGAGCATAGCAACTCTAACATAAGTTTTTGTGCATATAACTTCTAACACATTAAAAACTGTCTCACTGCATTGCAAAAAACATTTTATTTCATTAGACATAATCATCTTTCAGTTTGGCAAGTTTTGCACTAAACATTCAATGTAGCAGCTTTCTCTCATTGAGAGAGACGGTTTTAAGCAGATTTGGGCTAGTTTGCAGTTCATTTGAACAGAAGCACTATTTGAACATTAGTGGTCCCAGAAGCCTGTAAACTGACAATCTTGAGCATTGAAGCTCTAACATAAGATTTTGTGCATATAACTTCTAACACATTAAACACTGTTTTACTGCATTGTAAAAAACATTACATTTGATAAGACATAAGCATCTTTCAGTTTGGCAAGTTTAGCACTAAACATTGAATGTAGCAGCTTTCTCTCATTGAGAGAGACGGTTTTAAGCAGATTTGGGCTAGTTTGCAGTTCATTTGAACAGAAGCACTATTTGAACATTAGTGGTCCCAGAAACCTGTAAACTGACAATCTTGAGCATTGAAGCTCTAACATAAGTTTTTGTGCATATAACTTCTAACACATTAAAAACTGTCTCACTGCATTGCAAAAAACATTTTATTTCATTAGACATAAGCATCTTTCAGTTTGGCAAGTTTTGCACTAAAACATTGAATGTAGCAGCTTTCTGTCATTGAGAGAGACTGTTTTAAGCAGATTTGGGCTAGTTTGCAGTTCATTTGAACAGAAGCACTATTTGAACATTAGTGGTCCCAGAAACCTGTAAACTGACAATCTTGAGCATTGAAGCTCTAACATAAGATTTTGTGCATATAATTTCTAACACATTAAAAACTGTTTTACTGCATTGTAAAAAACATTATATTTGATAAGACATAAGCATCTTTCAGTTTGGCCAGTTTTGCACTAATCATTGAATGTAGCAGCTTTCTCTCATTGAGAGAGACGTTATAAGCAGATTTGGGCTAGTTTGCAGTTCATTTGAACATAAGCACTATTTGAACATTAGTGGTCCCAGAAACCTGTAAACTGACAATCTTGAGCATTGAAGCTCTAACATAAGATTCTGTGCATATAACTTCTAACACATTAAACACTGTTTTACTGCATTGTAAAAAACATTACATTTGATAAGACATAAGCATCTTTCAGTTTGGCAAGTTTTGCACTAAACATTGAATGTACCAGCTTTCTCTCATTGAGAGAGACGGTTTTAAGCAGATTTGGGCTAGTTTGCAGTTCATTTGAACAGAAGCACTATTTGAACATTAGTGGTCCCAGAAACCTGTAAACTGACAATCTTGAGCATTGAAGCTCTAACATAAGTTTTTGTGCATATAACTTCTAACACATTAAAAACTGTATCACTGCATTGCAAAAAACATTTTATTTCATTAGACATAAGCATCTTTCAGTTTGGCAAGTTTTGCACTAAACATTGAATGTAGCAGCTTTCTCTCATTGAGAGAGACGGTTTTAAGCAGATTTGGCCTAGTTTGCAGTTCATTTGAACAGAAGCACTATTTGAACATTAGTGGTCCCAGAAACCTGTAAACTGACAATCTTGAGCATTGAAGCTCTAACATAAGATTCTGTGCATATAACTTCTAACACATTAAACACTGTTTTACTGCATTGTAAAAAACATTACATTTGATAAGACATAAGCATCTTTCAGTTTGGCAAGTTTTGCACTAAACATTGAATGTACCAGCTTTCTCTCATTTAGAGAGACGGTTTTAAGCAGATTTGGGCTAGTTTGCAGTTCATTTGAACAGAAGCACTATTTGAACATTAGTGGTCCCAGAAACCTGTAAACTGACAATCTTGAGCATTGAAGCTCTAACATAAGTTTTTGTGCATATAACTTCTAACACATTAAAAACTGTCTCACTGCATTGCAAAAAACATTTTATTTCATTAGACATAAGCATCTTTCAGTTTGGCAAGTTTTGCACTAAAACATTGAATGTAGCAGCTTTCTGTCATTGAGAGAGACTGTTTTAAGCAGATTTGGGCTAGTTTGCAGTTCATTTGAACAGAAGCACTATTTGAACATTAGTGGTCCCAGAAACCTGTAAACTGACAACCTTGAGCATTGAAGCTCTAACATAAGAGTTTGTGCATATAACTTCTAACACATTAAAAACTGTTTTACTGCATTGTAAAAAACATTATATTTGATAAGACATAAGCATCTTTCAGTTTGGCCAGTTTTGCACTAATCATTGAATGTAGCAGCTTTCTCTCATTGAGAGAGACGTTTTAAGCAGATTTGGGCTAGTTTGCAGTTCATTTGAACATAAGCACTATTTGAACATTAGTGGTACCAGAAACCTGTAAACTGACAATCTTGAGCATTGAAGCTCTAACATAAGATTTTGTGCATATAACTTCTAACACATTAAAAACTGTTTTACTGCATTGTAAAAAACATTATATTTGATAAGACATAAGCATCTTTCAGTTTGGCCAGTTTTGCACTAATCATTGAATGTAGCAGCTTTCTCTCATTGAGAGAGACGTTTTAAGCAGATTTGGGCTAGTTTGCAGTTCATTTGAACAGAAGCACTATTTGAACATTAGTGGTCCCAGAAACCTGTAAACTGACAATCTTGAGCATAGCAACTCTAACATAAGTTTTTGTGCATATAACTTCTAACACATTAAAAACTGTCTCACTGCATTGCAAAAAACATTTTATTTCATTAGACATAATCATCTTTCAGTTTGGCAAGTTTTGCACTAAACATTCAATGTAGCAGCTTTCTCTCATTGAGAGAGACGGTTTTAAGCAGATTTGGGCTAGTTTGCAGTTCATTTGAACAGAAGCACTATTTGAACATTAGTGGTCCCAGAAGCCTGTAAACTGACAATCTTGAGCATTGAAGCTCTAACATAAGATTTTGTGCATATAACTTCTAACACATTAAACACTGTTTTACTGCATTGTAAAAAACATTACATTTGATAAGACATAAGCATCTTTCAGTTTGGCAAGTTTAGCACTAAACATTGAATGTAGCAGCTTTCTCTCATTGAGAGAGACGGTTTTAAGCAGATTTGGGCTAGTTTGCAGTTCATTTGAACAGAAGCACTATTTGAACATTAGTGGTCCCAGAAACCTGTAAACTGACAATCTTGAGCATTGAAGCTCTAACATAAGTTTTTGTGCATATAACTTCTAACACATTAAAAACTGTCTCACTGCATTGCAAAAAACATTTTATTTCATTAGACATAAGCATCTTTCAGTTTGGCAAGTTTTGCACTAAAACATTGAATGTAGCAGCTTTCTGTCATTGAGAGAGACTGTTTTAAGCAGATTTGGGCTAGTTTGCAGTTCATTTGAACAGAAGCACTATTTGAACATTAGTGGTCCCAGAAACCTGTAAACTGACAATCTTGAGCATTGAAGCTCTAACATAAGATTTTGTGCATATAATTTCTAACACATTAAAAACTGTTTTACTGCATTGTAAAAAACATTATATTTGATAAGACATAAGCATCTTTCAGTTTGGCCAGTTTTGCACTAATCATTGAATGTAGCAGCTTTCTCTCATTGAGAGAGACGTTATAAGCAGATTTGGGCTAGTTTGCAGTTCATTTGAACATAAGCACTATTTGAACATTAAGTGGTCCCAGAAACCTGTAAACTGACAATCTTGAGCATTGAAGCTCTAACATAAGATTCTGTGCATATAACTTCTAACACATTAAACACTGTTTTACTGCATTGTAAAAAACATTACATTTGATAAGACATAAGCATCTTTCAGTTTGGCAAGTTTTGCACTAAACATTGAATGTACCAGCTTTCTCTCATTGAGAGAGACGGTTTTAAGCAGATTTGGGCTAGTTTGCAGTTCATTTGAACAGAAGCACTATTTGAACATTAGTGGTCCCAGAAACCTGTAAACTGACAATCTTGAGCATTGAAGCTCTAACATAAGTTTTTGTGCATATAACTTCTAACACATTAAAAACTGTCTCACTGCATTGCAAAAAACATTTTATTTCATTAGACATAAGCATCTTTCAGTTTGGCAAGTTTTGCACTAAACATTGAATGTAGCAGCTTTCTCTCATTGAGAGAGACGGTTTTAAGCAGATTTGGCCTAGTTTGCAGTTCATTTGAACAGAAGCACTATTTGAACATTAGTGGTCCCAGAAACCTGTAAACTGACAATCTTGAGCATTGAAGCTCTAACATAAGATTCTGTGCATATAACTTCTAACACATTAAACACTGTTTTACTGCATTGTAAAAAACATTACATTTGATAAGACATAAGCATCTTTCAGTTTGGCAAGTTTTGCACTAAACATTGAATGTACCAGCTTTCTCTCATTGAGAGAGACGGTTTTAAGCAGATTTGGGCTAGTTTGCAGTTCATTTGAACAGAAGCACTATTTGAACATTAGTGGTCCCAGAAACCTGTAAACTGACAATCTTGAGCATTGAAGCTCTAACATAAGTTTTTGTGCATATAACTTCTAACACATTAAAAACTGTCTCACTGCATTGCAAAAAACATTTTATTTCATTAGACATAAGCATCTTTCAGTTTGGCAAGTTTTGCACTAAAACATTGAATGTAGCAGCTTTCTGTCATTGAGAGAGACTGTTTTAAGCAGATTTGGGCTAGTTTGCAGTTCATTTGAACAGAAGCACTATTTGAACATTAGTGGTCCCAGAAACCTGTAAACTGACAACCTTGAGCATTGAAGCTCTAACATAAGAGTTTGTGCATATAACTTCTAACACATTAAAAACTGTTTTACTGCATTGTAAAAAACATTATATTTGATAAGACATAAGCATCTTTCAGTTTGGCCAGTTTTGCACTAATCATTGAATGTAGCAGCTTTCTCTCATTGAGAGAGACGTTTTAAGCAGATTTGGGCTAGTTTGCAGTTCATTTGAACAGAAGCACTATTTGAACATTAGTGGTCCCAGAAACCTGTAAACTGACAATCTTGAGCATTGAAGCTCTAACATAAGTTTTTGTGCATATAACTTCTAACACATTAAAAACTGTCTCACTGCATTGCAAAAAACATTTTATTTCATTAGACATAAGCATCTTTCAGTTTGGCCAGTTTTGCACTAATCATTGAATGTAGCAGCTTTCTCTCATTGAGAGAGACGTTATAAGCAGATTTGGGCTAGTTTGCAGTTCATTTGAACATAAGCACTATTTGAACATTAGTGGTCCCAGAAACCTGTAAACTGACAATCTTGAGCATTGCAGCTCTAACATAAGCTTTTTTGCATATAACTTCTAACACATTAAAACCTGTCTCACTGCATTGCAAAAAACATTTTATTTCATTAGACATAATCATCTTTCAGTTTGGCAAGTTTTGCACTAAACATTGAATGTAGCAGCTTTCTCTCATTGTGAGAGAAGGTTTTAAGCAGATTTGGGCTAGTTTGCAGTTCATTTCAACAGAAGCACTATTTGAACATTAGTGGTCCCAGAAACCTGTAAACTGACAATCTTGAGCATTGAAGCTCTAAAATAAGTTTTTGTGCATATAACTTCTAACACATTAAAAACTGTCTCACTGCATTGCAAAAAACATTTTATTTCATCAGACATAAGCATCTTTCAGTTTGGCAAGTTTTGCACTAAAACATTGAATGTAGCAGCTTTCTGTCATTGAGAGAGACTGTTTTAAGCAGATTTGGCCTAGTTTGCAGTTCATTTGAACAGAAGCACTATTTGAACATTAGTGGTCCCAGAAACCTGTAAACTGACAATCTTGAGCATTGAAGCTCTAACATAAGATTCTGTGCATATAACTTCTAACACATTAAACACTGTTTTACTGCATTGTAAAAAACATTACATTTGATAAGACATAAGCATCTTTCAGTTTGGCAAGTTTTGCACTAAACATTGAATGTACCAGCTTTCTCTCATTGAGAGAGACAGTTTTAAGCAGATTTGGGCTAGTTTGCAGTTCATTTGAACAGAAGCACTATTTGAACATTAGTGGTCCCAGAAACCTGTAAACTGACAATCTTGAGCATTGAAGCTCTAACATAAGTTTTTGTGCATATAACTTCTAACACATTAAAAACTGTCTCACTGCATTGCAAAAAACATTTTATTTCATTAGACATAAGCATCTTTCAGTTTGGCAAGTTTTGCACTAAAACATTGAATGTAGCAGCTTTCTGTCATTGAGAGAGACTGTTTTAAGCAGATTTGGGCTAGTTTGCAGTTCATTTGAACAGAAGCACTATTTGAACATTAGTGGTCCCAGAAACCTGTAAACTGACAACCTTGAGCATTGAAGCTCTAACATAAGAGTTTGTGCATATAACTTCTAACACATTAAAAACTGTTTTACTGCATTGTAAAAAACATTATATTTGATAAGACATAAGCATCTTTCAGTTTGGCCAGTTTTGCACTAATCATTGAATGTAGCAGCTTTCTCTCATTGAGAGAGACGTTTTAAGCAGATTTGGGCTAGTTTGCAGTTCATTTGAACAGAAGCACTATTTGAACATTAGTGGTCCCAGAAACCTGTAAACTGACAATCTTGAGCATTGAAGCTCTAACATAAGTTTTTGTGCATATAACTTCTAACACATTAAAAACTGTCTCACTGCATTGCAAAAAACATTTTATTTCATTAGACATAAGCATCTTTCAGTTTGGCCAGTTTTGCACTAATCATTGAATGTAGCAGCTTTCTCTCATTGAGAGAGACGTTATAAGCAGATTTGGGCTAGTTTGCAGTTCATTTGAACATAAGCACTATTTGAACATTAGTGGTCCCAGAAACCTGTAAACTGACAATCTTGAGCATTGCAGCTCTAACATAAGCTTTTTTGCATATAACTTCTAACACATTAAAACCTGTCTCACTGCATTGCAAAAAACATTTTATTTCATTAGACATAATCATCTTTCAGTTTGGCAAGTTTTGCACTAAACATTGAATGTAGCAGCTTTCTCTCATTGTGAGAGAAGGTTTTAAGCAGATTTGGGCTAGTTTGCAGTTCATTTCAACAGAAGCACTATTTGAACATTAGTGGTCCCAGAAACCTGTAAACTGACAATCTTGAGCATTGAAGCTCTAAAATAAGTTTTTGTGCATATAACTTCTAACACATTAAAAACTGTCTCACTGCATTGCAAAAAAACATTTTATTTCATTAGACATAAGCATCTTTCAGTTTGGCAAGTTTTGCACTAAAACATTGAATGTAGCAGCTTTCTGTCATTGAGAGAGAGACTGTTTTAAGCAGATTTGGGCTAGTTTGCAGTTCATTTGAACAGAAGCACTATTTGAACATTAGTGGTCCCAGAAACCTGTAAACTGACAACCTTGAGCATTGAAGCTCTAACATAAGAGTTTGTGCATATAACTTCTAACACATTAAAAACTGTTTTACTGCATTGTAAAAAACATTATATTTGATAAGACATAAGCATCTTTCAGTTTGGCCAGTTTTGCACTAATCATTGAATGTAGCAGCTTTCTCTCATTGAGAGAGACGTTTTAAGCAGATTTGGGCTAGTTTGCAGTTCATTTGAACAGAAGCACTATTTGAACATTAGTGGTCCCAGAAACCTGTAAACTGACAATCTTGAGCATTGAAGCTCTAACATAAGTTTTTGTGCATATAACTTCTAACACATTAAAAACTGTCTCACTGCATTGCAAAAAACATTTTATTTCATTAGACATAAGCATCTTTCAGTTTGGCAAGTTTTGCACTAAAACATTGAATGTAGCAGCTTTCTGTCATTGAGAGAGACTGTTTTAAGCAGATTTGGGCTAGTTTGCAGTTCATTTGAACAGAAGCACTATTTGAACATTGGTGGTCCCAGAAACCTGTAAACTGACAATCTTGAGCATTGAAGCTCTAACATAAGATTTTGTGCATATAACTTCTAACACATTAAAAACTGTTTTACTGCATTGTAAAAAACATTATATTTGATAAGACATAAGCATCTTTCAGTTTGGCCAGTTTTGCACTAATCATTGAATGTAGCAGCTTTCTCTCATTGAGAGAGACGTTTTAAGCAGATTTGGGCTAGTTTGCAGTTCATTTGAACAGAAGCACTATTTGAACATTAGTGGTCCCAGAAACCTGTAAACTGACAATCTTGAGCATTGAAGCTCTAACATAAGATTTTGTGCATATAACTTCTAACACATTAAACACTGTTTTACTTTATTGTAAAAAACATTACATTTGATAAGACATAAGCATCTTTCAGTTTGGCAAGTTTTGCACTAAACATTGAATGTAGCAGCTTTCTCTCATTGAGAGAGACGGTTTTAAGCAGATTTGGGCTAGTTTGCAGTTCATTTGAACAGAAGCACTATTTGAACATTAGTGGTCCCAGAAACCTGTAAACTGACAATCTTGAGCATTGCAGCTCTAACATAAGTTTTTGTGCATATAACTTCTAACACATTAAAAACTGTCTCACTGCATTGCAAAAAACATTTTATTTCATTAGACATAAGCATCTTTCAGTTTGGCAAGTTTTGCACTAAAACATTGAATGTAGCACCTTTCTGTCATTGAGAGAGACTGTTTTAAGCAGATTTGGGCTAGTTTGCAGTTCATTTGAACAGAAGCACTATTTGAACATTGGTGGTCCCAGAAACCTGAAAACTGACAATCATGAGCATTGAAGCACTAACATAAGATTTTGTGCAAATAACTTCTAACACATTAAAAACTGTCTCACTGCATTGCAAAAAACATTATATTTGATAAGACATAAGCATCTTTCAGTTTGGCAAGTTTTGCACTAAACATTGAATGTAAGCAGCTTTCTCTCATTGAGAGAGACGTTTTAAGCAGATTTGGGCTAGTTCATTTGAACAGAAGCACTATTTGAACATTAGTGGTCCCAGAAACCTGTAAACTGACAATCTTGAGCATTGAAGCTCTAACATAAGATTTTGTGCATATAACTTCTAACACATTAAAAACTGTTTCACTGCATTGCAAAAAACATTTTATTTCATTAGACATAAGCATCTTTCAGTTTGGTAAGTTTTGCACTAAACATTGAATGTAGCAGCTTTCTCTCATTGAGAGAGACGTTTTAAGCAGATTTGGGCTAGTTTGCAGTTCATTTGAACAGAAGCACTATTTGAACATTGGTGGTCCCAGAAACCTGTAAACTGACAATCTTGAGCATTGAAGCTCTAACATAAGATTTTGTGCATATAACTTCTAACACATTAAAAACTGTTTTACTGCATTGTGAAAAACATTATATTTGATAAGACATAAGCATCTTTCAGTTTGGCCAGTTTTGCACTAATCATTGAATGTAGCAGCTTTCTCTCATTGAGAGAGACGTTTTAAGCAGATTTGGGCTAGTTTGCAGTTCATTTGAACAGAAGCACTATTTGAACATTAGTGGTCCCAGAAACCTGTAAACTGACAATCTTGAGCATAGCAGCTCTAACATAAGTTTTTGTGCATATAACTTCTAACACATTAAAAACTGTCTCACTGCATTGCAAAAAACATTTTAATTCATTAGACATAATCATCTTTCAGTTTGGCCAGTTTTGCACTAATCATTGAATGTAGCAGCTTTCTCTCATTGAGAGAGACGTTTTAAGCAGATTTGGGCTAGTTTGCAGTTCATTTGAACAGAAGCACTATTTGAACATTAGTGGTCCCAGAAACCTGTAAACTGACAATCTTGAGCATTGAAGCTCTAACATAAGATTTTGTGCATATAACTTCTAACACATTAAAAACTGTTTTACTGCATTGTAAAAAACATTATATTTGATAAGACATAAGCATCTTTCAGTTTGGCCAGTTTTGCACTAATCATTGAATGTAGCAGCTTTCTCTCATTGAGAGAGACGTTTTAAGCAGATTTGGGCTAGTTTGCAGTTCATTTGAACAGAAGCACTATTTGAACATTAGTGGTCCCAGAAACCTGTAAACTGACAATCTTGAGCATTGAAGCTCTAACATAAGATTTTGTGCATATAACTTCTAACACATTAAACACTGTTTTACTTTATTGTAAAAAACATTACATTTGATAAGACATAAGCATCTTTCAGTTTGGCAAGTTTTGCACTAAACATTGAATGTAGCAGCTTTCTCTCATTGAGAGAGACGGTTTTAAGCAGATTTGGGCTAGTTTGCAGTTCATTTGAACAGAAGCACTATTTGAACATTAGTGGTCCCAGAAACCTGTAAACTGACAATCTTGAGCATTGCAGCTCTAACATAAGTTTTTGTGCATATAACTTCGAACACATTAAAAACTGTCTCACTGCATTGCAAAAAACATTTTATTTCATTAGACATAAGCATCTTTCAGTTTGGCAAGTTTTGCACTAAAACATTGAATGTAGCACCTTTCTGTCATTGAGAGAGACTGTTTTAAGCAGATTTGGGCTAGTTTGCAGTTCATTTGAACAGAAGCACTATTTGAACATTGGTGGTCCCAGAAACCTGTAAACTGACAATCATGAGCATTGAAGCACTAACATAAGATTTTGTGCAAATAACTTCTAACACATTAAAAACTGTCTCACTGCATTGCAAAAAACATTATATTTGATAAGACATAAGCATCTTTCAGTTTGGCAAGTTTTGCACTAAACATTGAATGTAAGCAGCTTTCTCTCATTGAGAGAGACGTTTTAAGCAGATTTGGGCTAGTTTGCAGTTCATTTGAACAGAAGCACTATTTGAACATTAGTGGTCCCAGAAACCTGTAAACTGACAATCTTGAGCATTGAAGCTCTAACATAAGATTTTGTGCATATAACTTCTAACACATTAAAAACTGTTTCACTGCATTGCAAAAAACATTTTATTTCATTAGACATAAGCATCTTTCAGTTTGGTAAGTTTTGCACTAAACATTGAATGTAGCAGCTTTCTCTCATTGAGAGAGACGTTTTAAGCAGATTTGGGCTAGTTTGCAGTTCATTTGAACAGAAGCACTATTTGAACATTGGTGGTCCCAGAAACCTGTAAACTGACAATCTTGAGCATTGAAGCTCTAACATAAGATTTTGTGCATATAACTTCTAACACATTAAAAACTGTTTTACTGCATTGTGAAAAACATTATATTTGATAAGACATAAGCATCTTTCAGTTTGGCCAGTTTTGCACTAATCATTGAATGTAGCAGCTTTCTCTCATTGAGAGAGACGTTTTAAGCAGATTTGGGCTAGTTTGCAGTTCATTTGAACAGAAGCACTATTTGAACATTAGTGGTCCCAGAAACCTGTAAACTGACAATCTTGAGCATAGCAGCTCTAACATAAGTTTTTGTGCATATAACTTCTAACACATTAAAAACTGTCTCACTGCATTGCAAAAAACATTTTAATTCATTAGACATAATCATCTTTCAGTTTGGCCAGTTTTGCACTAATCATTGAATGTAGCAGCTTTCTCTCATTGAGAGAGACGTTTTAAGCAGATTTGGGCTAGTTTGCAGTTCATTTGAACAGAAGCACTATTTGAACATTAGTGGTCCCAGAAACCTGTAAACTGACAATCTTGAGCATTAAAGCTCTAACATAAGTTTTTGTGCATATAACTTCTAACACAGTAAAAACTGTCTCACTGCATTGCAAAAAACATTTTATTTCATTAGACATAAGCATCTTTCAGTTTGGCAAGTTTTGCACTAAAACATTGAATGTAGCAGCTTTCTGTCATTGAGAGAGACTGTTTTAAGCAGATTTGGGCTAGTTTGCAGTTCATTTGAACATAAGCACTATTTGAACATTAGTGGTCCCAGAAACCTGTAAACTGACAATCTTGAGCATTGAAGCTCTAACATAAGATTTTGTGCATATAACTTCTAACACATTAAACACTGTTTTACTTTATTGTAAAAAACATTACATTTGATAAGACATAAGCATCTTTTAGTTTGGCAAGTTTTGCACTAAACATTGAATGTAGCAGCTTTCTCTCATTGAGAGAGACGGTTTTAAGCAGATTTGGGCTAGTTTGCAGTTCATTTGAACAGAAGCACTATTTGAACATTAGTGGTCCCAGAAACCTGTAAACTGACAATCTTGAGCATTGCAGCTCTAACATAAGTTTTTGTGCATATAACTTCTAACACATTAAAAACTGTCTCACTGCATTGCAAAAAACATTTTATTTCATTAGACATAAGCATCTTTCAGTTTGGCAAGTTTTGCACTAAAACATTGAATGTAGCAGCTTTCTGTCATTGAGAGAGACTGTTTTAAGCAGATTTGGGCTAGTTTGCAGTTCATTTGAACAGAAGCACTATTTGAACATTAGTGGTCCCAGAAACCTGTAAACTGACAACCTTGAGCATTGAAGCTCTAACATAAGAGTTTGTGCATATAACTTCTAACACATTAAAAACTGTTTTACTGCATTGTAAAAAACATTATATTTGATAAGACATAAGCATCTTTCAGTTTGGCCAGTTTTGCACTAATCATTGAATGTAGCAGCTTTCTCTCATTGAGAGAGACGTTTTAAGCAGATTTGGGCTAGTTTGCAGTTCATTTGAACAGAAGCACTATTTGAACATTGGTGGTCCCAGAAACCTGTAAACTGACAATCTTGAGCATTGAAGCTCTAACATAAGATTTTGTGCATATAACTTCTAACACATTAAAAACTGTTTTACTGCATTGTAAAAAACATTATATTTGATAAGACATAAGCATCTTTCAGTTTGGCCAGTTTTGCACTAATCATTGAATGTAGCAGCTTTCTCTCATTGAGAGAGACGTTTTAAGCAGATTTGGGCTAGTTTGCAGTTCATTTGAACAGAAGCACTATTTGAACATTAGTGGTCCCAGAAACCTGTAAACTGACAATCTTGAGCATTGAAGCTCTAACATAAGATTTTGTGCATATAACTTCTAACACAGTAAACACTGTTTTACTTTATTGTAAAAAACATTACATTTGATAAGACATAAGCATCTTTCAGTTTGGCAAGTTTTGCACTAAACATTGAATGTAGCAGCTTTCTCTCATTGAGAGAGACGGTTTTAAGCAGATTTGGGCTAGTTTGCAGTTCATTTGAACAGAAGCACTATTTGAACATTAGTGGTCCCAGAAACCTGTAAACTGACAATCTTGAGCATTGCAGCTCTAACATAAGTTTTTGTGCATATAACTTCTAACACATTAAAAACTGTCTCACTGCATTGCAAAAAACATTTTATTTCATTAGACATAAGCATCTTTCAGTTTGGCAAGTTTTGCACTAAAACATTGAATGTAGCACCTTTCTGTCATTGAGAGAGACTGTTTTAAGCAGATTTGGGCTAGTTTGCAGTTCATTTGAACAGAAGCACTATTTGAACATTGGTGGTCCCAGAAACCTGTAAACTGACAATCATGAGCATTGAAGCACTAACATAAGATTTTGTGCAAATAACTTCTAACACATTAAAAACTGTCTCACTGCATTGCAAAAAACATTATATTTGATAAGACATAAGCATCTTTCAGTTTGGCAAGTTTTGCACTAAACATTGAATGTAAGCAGCTTTCTCTCATTGAGAGAGACGTTTTAAGCAGATTTGGGCTAGTTTGCAGTTCATTTGAACAGAAGCACTATTTGAACATTAGTGGTCCCAGAAACCTGTTAACTGACAATCATGAGCATTGAAGCTCTAACATAAGATTTTGTGCATATAACTTCTAACACATTAAAAACTGTTTTACTGCATTGTGAAAAACATTATATTTGATAAGACATAAGCATCTTTCAGTTTGGCCAGTTTTGCACTAATCATTGAATGTAGCAGCTTTCTCTCATTGAGAGAGACGTTTTAAGCAGATTTGGGCTAGTTTGCAGTTCATTTGAACAGAAGCACTATTTGAACATTAGTGGTCCCAGAAACCTGTAAACTGACAATCTTGAGCATAGCAGCTCTAACATAAGTTTTTGTGCATATAACTTCTAACACATTAAAAACTGTCTCACTGCATTGCAAAAAACATTTTAATTCATTAGACATAATCATCTTTCAGTTTGGCCAGTTTTGCACTAATCATTGAATGTAGCAGCTTTCTCTCATTGAGAGAGACGTTTTAAGCAGATTTGGGCTAGTTTGCAGTTCATTTGAACAGAAGCACTATTTGAACATTAGTGGTCCCAGAAACCTGTAAACTGACAATCTTGAGCATTGAAGCTCTAACATAAGATTTTGTGCATATAACTTCTAACACATTAAACACTGTTTTACTTTATTGTAAAAAACATTACATTTGATAAGACATAAGCATCTTTCAGTTTGGCAAGTTTTGCACTAAACATTGAATGTAGCAGCTTTCTCTCATTGAGAGAGACGGTTTTAAGCAGATTTGGGCTAGTTTGCAGTTCATTTGAACAGAAGCACTATTTGAACATTAGTGGTCCCAGAAACCTGTAAACTGACAATCTTGAGCATTGCAGCTCTAACATAAGTTTTTGTGCATATAACTTCGAACACATTAAAAACTGTCTCACTGCATTGCAAAAAACATTTTATTTCATTAGACATAAGCATCTTTCAGTTTGGCAAGTTTTGCACTAAAACATTGAATGTAGCACCTTTCTGTCATTGAGAGAGACTGTTTTAAGCAGATTTGGGCTAGTTTGCAGTTCATTTGAACAGAAGCACTATTTGAACATTGGTGGTCCCAGAAACCTGTAAACTGACAATCATGAGCATTGAAGCACTAACATAAGATTTTGTGCAAATAACTTCTAACACATTAAAAACTGTCTCACTGCATTGCAAAAAACATTATATTTGATAAGACATAAGCATCTTTCAGTTTGGCAAGTTTTGCACTAAACATTGAATGTAAGCAGCTTTCTCTCATTGAGAGAGACGTTTTAAGCAGATTTGGGCTAGTTTGCAGTTCATTTGAACAGAAGCACTATTTGAACATTAGTGGTCCCAGAAACCTGTAAACTGACAATCTTGAGCATTGAAGCTCTAACATAAGATTTTGTGCATATAACTTCTAACACATTAAAAACTGTTTCACTGCATTGCAAAAAACATTTTATTTCATTAGACATAAGCATCTTTCAGTTTGGTAAGTTTTGCACTAAACATTGAATGTAGCAGCTTTCTCTCATTGAGAGAGACGTTTTAAGCAGATTTGGGCTAGTTTGCAGTTCATTTGAACAGAAGCACTATTTGAACATTGGTGGTCCCAGAAACCTGTAAACTGACAATCTTGAGCATTGAAGCTCTAACATAAGATTTTGTGCATATAACTTCTAACACATTAAAAACTGTTTTACTGCATTGTGAAAAACATTATATTTGATAAGACATAAGCATCTTTCAGTTTGGCCAGTTTTGCACTAATCATTGAATGTAGCAGCTTTCTCTCATTGAGAGAGACGTTTTAAGCAGATTTGGGCTAGTTTGCAGTTCATTTGAACAGAAGCACTATTTGAACATTAGTGGTCCCAGAAACCTGTAAACTGACAATCTTGAGCATAGCAGCTCTAACATAAGTTTTTGTGCATATAACTTCTAACACATTAAAAACTGTCTCACTGCATTGCAAAAAACATTTTAATTCATTAGACATAATCATCTTTCAGTTTGGCCAGTTTTGCACTAATCATTGAATGTAGCAGCTTTCTCTCATTGAGAGAGACGTTTTAAGCAGATTTGGGCTAGTTTGCAGTTCATTTGAACAGAAGCACTATTTGAACATTAGTGGTCCCAGAAACCTGTAAACTGACAATCTTGAGCATTAAAGCTCTAACATAAGTTTTTGTGCATATAACTTCTAACACAGTAAAAACTGTCTCACTGCATTGCAAAAAACATTTTATTTCATTAGACATAAGCATCTTTCAGTTTGGCAAGTTTTGCACTAAAACATTGAATGTAGCAGCTTTCTGTCATTGAGAGAGACTGTTTTAAGCAGATTTGGGCTAGTTTGCAGTTCATTTGAACATAAGCACTATTTGAACATTAGTGGTCCCAGAAACCTGTAAACTGACAATCTTGAGCATTGAAGCTCTAACATAAGATTTTGTGCATATAACTTCTAACACATTAAACACTGTTTTACTTTATTGTAAAAAACATTACATTTGATAAGACATAAGCATCTTTTAGTTTGGCAAGTTTTGCACTAAACATTGAATGTAGCAGCTTTCTCTCATTGAGAGAGACGGTTTTAAGCAGATTTGGGCTAGTTTGCAGTTCATTTGAACAGAAGCACTATTTGAACATTAGTGGTCCCAGAAACCTGTAAACTGACAATCTTGAGCATTGCAGCTCTAACATAAGTTTTTGTGCATATAACTTCTAACACATTAAAAACTGTCTCACTGCATTGCAAAAAACATTTTATTTCATTAGACATAAGCATCTTTCAGTTTGGCAAGTTTTGCACTAAAACATTGAATGTAGCAGCTTTCTGTCATTGAGAGAGACTGTTTTAAGCAGATTTGGGCTAGTTTGCAGTTCATTTGAACAGAAGCACTATTTGAACATTAGTGGTCCCAGAAACCTGTAAACTGACAACCTTGAGCATTGAAGCTCTAACATAAGAGTTTGTGCATATAACTTCTAACACATTAAAAACTGTTTTACTGCATTGTAAAAAACATTATATTTGATAAGACATAAGCATCTTTCAGTTTGGCCAGTTTTGCACTAATCATTGAATGTAGCAGCTTTCTCTCATTGAGAGAGACGTTTTAAGCAGATTTGGGCTAGTTTGCAGTTCATTTGAACAGAAGCACTATTTGAACATTGGTGGTCCCAGAAACCTGTAAACTGACAATCTTGAGCATTGAAGCTCTAACATAAGATTTTGTGCATATAACTTCTAACACATTAAAAACTGTTTTACTGCATTGTAAAAAACATTATATTTGATAAGACATAAGCATCTTTCAGTTTGGCCAGTTTTGCACTAATCATTGAATGTAGCAGCTTTCTCTCATTGAGAGAGACGTTTTAAGCAGATTTGGGCTAGTTTGCAGTTCATTTGAACAGAAGCACTATTTGAACATTAGTGGTCCCAGAAACCTGTAAACTGACAATCTTGAGCATTGAAGCTCTAACATAAGATTTTGTGCATATAACTTCTAACACATTAAACACTGTTTTACTTTATTGTAAAAAACATTACATTTGATAAGACATAAGCATCTTTCAGTTTGGCAAGTTTTGCACTAAACATTGAATGTAGCAGCTTTCTCTCATTGAGAGAGACGGTTTTAAGCAGATTTGGGCTAGTTTGCAGTTCATTTGAACAGAAGCACTATTTGAACATTAGTGGTCCCAGAAACCTGTAAACTGACAATCTTGAGCATTGCAGCTCTAACATAAGTTTTTGTGCATATAACTTCTAACACATTAAAAACTGTCTCACTGCATTGCAAAAAACATTTTATTTCATTAGACATAAGCATCTTTCAGTTTGGCAAGTTTTGCACTAAAACATTGAATGTAGCACCTTTCTGTCATTGAGAGAGACTGTTTTAAGCAGATTTGGGCTAGTTTGCAGTTCATTTGAACAGAAGCACTATTTGAACATTGGTGGTCCCAGAAACCTGTAAACTGACAATCATGAGCATTGAAGCACTAACATAAGATTTTGTGCAAATAACTTCTAACACATTAAAAACTGTCTCACTGCATTGCAAAAAACATTATATTTGATAAGACATAAGCATCTTTCAGTTTGGCAAGTTTTGCACTAAACATTGAATGTAAGCAGCTTTCTCTCATTGAGAGAGACGTTTTAAGCAGATTTGGGCTAGTTTGCAGTTCATTTGAACAGAAGCACTATTTGAACATTAGTGGTCCCAGAAACCTGTAAACTGACAATCTTGAGCATTGAAGCTCTAACATAAGATTTTGTGCATATAACTTCTAACACATTAAAAACTGTTTCACTGCATTGCAAAAAACATTTTATTTCATTAGACATAAGCATCTTTCAGTTTGGTAAGTTTTGCACTAAACATTGAATGTAGCAGCTTTCTCTCATTGAGAGAGACGTTTTAAGCAGATTTGGGCTAGTTTGCAGTTCATTTGAACAGAAGCACTATTTGAACATTGGTGGTCCCAGAAACCTGTAAACTGACAATCTTGAGCATTGAAGCTCTAACATAAGATTTTGTGCATATAACTTCTAACACATTAAAAACTGTTTTACTGCATTGTGAAAAACATTATATTTGATAAGACATAAGCATCTTTCAGTTTGGCCAGTTTTGCACTAATCATTGAATGTAGCAGCTTTCTCTCATTGAGAGAGACGTTTTAAGCAGATTTGGGCTAGTTTGCAGTTCATTTGAACAGAAGCACTATTTGAACATTAGTGGTCCCAGAAACCTGTAAACTGACAATCTTGAGCATAGCAGCTCTAACATAAGTTTTTGTGCATATAACTTCTAACACATTAAAAACTGTCTCACTGCATTGCAAAAAACATTTTAATTCATTAGACATAATCATCTTTCAGTTTGGCCAGTTTTGCACTAATCATTGAATGTAGCAGCTTTCTCTCATTGAGAGAGACGTTTTAAGCAGATTTGGGCTAGTTTGCAGTTCATTTGAACAGAAGCACTATTTGAACATTAGTGGTCCCAGAAACCTGTAAACTGACAATCTTGAGCATTAAAGCTCTAACATAAGTTTTTGTGCATATAACTTCTAACACATTAAAAACTGTCTCACTGCATTGCAAAAAACATTTTATTTCATTAGACATAAGCATCTTTCAGTTTGGCAAGTTTTGCACTAAAACATTGAATGTAGCAGCTTTCTGTCATTGAGAGAGACTGTTTTAAGCAGATTTGGGCTAGTTTGCAGTTCATTTGAACATAAGCACTATTTGAACATTAGTGGTCCCAGAAACCTGTAAACTGACAATCTTGAGCATAGCAGCTCTAACATAAGTTTTTGTGCATATAACTTCTAACACATTAAAAACTGTCTCACTGCATTGCAAAAAACATTTTAATTCATTAGACATAATCATCTTTCAGTTTGGCAAGTTTTGCACTAAACATTGAATATAGCAGCTTTCTCTCATTGAGAGAGACGGTTTTAAGCAGATTTGGGCTAGTTTGCAGTTCATTTGAACAGAAGCACTATTTGAACATTAGTGGTCCCAGAAACCTGTAAACTGACAATCTTGAGCATTGAAGCTCTAACATAAGATTTTGTGCATATAACTTCTAACACATTAAACACTGTTTTACTGCATTGTAAAAAACATTACATTTGATAAGACATAAGCATCTTTCAGTTTGGCAAGTTTTGGACTAAACATTGAATGTAGCAGCTTTCTCTCATTGAGAGAGACGGTTTTAAGCAGATTTGGGCTAGTTTGCAGTTCATTTGAACAGAAGCACCATTTGAACGTTAGTTGTCCCAGAAACCTGTAAACTGTCAATCTTGAGCATTGCAGCTCTAACATAAGTTTTTGTGCATATAACTTCTAACACATTAAAAACTGTTTTACTGCATTGTAAAAAACATTATATTTGATAAGACACAAGCATCTTTCAGTTTGGCAAGTTTTGCAGTAAACATTGAATGTAAGCAGCTTTCTCTCATTGAGAGAGACGTTTTAAGCAGATTTGGGCTAGTTTGCAGTTCATTTGAACAGAAGCAATATTTGAACATTAGTGGTCTCAGAAACCTGTAAACTGACAATCTTGAGCATTGAAGCACTAACATAAGATTTTGTGCATATAACTTCTAACACATTAAAAACTGTTTTACTGCATTGTAGAAAACATTATATTTGATAAGACATAAGCATCTTTCAGTTTGGCAAGTTTTGCACTAAACATTGAATGTAGCAGCTTTCTCTCATTGAGAGAGACGTTTTAAGCAGATTTGGGCTAGTTTGCAGTTCATTTGAACAGAAGCACTATTTGAACGTTAGTGGTCCCAGAAACCTGTAAACTGACAATCTTGAGCATTGCAGCTCTAACATAAGTTTTTGTGCATATAACTTCTAACACATTAAAAACTGTCTCACTGCATTGCAAAAAACATTTTATTTCATTAGACATAAGCATCTTTCAGTTTGGCAAGTTTTGCACTAAACATTGAATGTAGCAGCTTTCTCTCATTGAGAGAGAACGTTTTAAGCAGATTTGGGCTAGTTTGCAGTTCATTTGAACAGAAGCAATATTTGAACATTAGTGGTCTCAGAAACCTGTAAACTGACAATCTTGAGCATTGAAGCACTAACATAAGATTTTGTGCATATAACTTCTAACACATTAAAAACTGTTTTACTGCATTGTAAAAAACATTATATTTGATAAGAAATAAGCATCTTTCAGTTTGGCAAGTTTTGCACTAAACATTGAATGTAGCAGCTATCTCTCATTGAGAGAGACTGTCTTAAGCAGATTTGGGCTAGTTTGCAGTTCATTTGAACAGAAGCACTATTTGAACATTAGTGGTCCCAGAAACCTGTAAACTGACAATCTTGAGCATTGAAGCTCTAACATAAGATTTTGTGCATATAACTTCTAACACATTAAAAACTGTTTTACTGCATTGTAGAAAACATTATATTTGATAAGACATAAGCATCTTTCAGTTTGGCAAGTTTTGCACTAAACATTGAATGTAGCAGCTTTCTCTCATTGAGAGAGACGTTTTAAGCAGATTTGGGCTAGTTTGCAGTTCATTTGAACAGAAGCACTATTTGAACGTTAGTGGTTCCAGAAACCTGTAAACTGACAATCTTGAGCATTGCAGCTCTAACATAAGTTTTTGTGCATATAACTTCTAACACATTAAAAACTGTCTCACTGCATTGCAAAAAACATTTTATTTCATTAGACATAAGCATCTTTCAGTTTGGCAAGTTTTGCACTAAACATTGAATGTAGCAGTTTTCTCTCATTGAGAGAGAACGTTTTAAGCAGATTTGGGCTAGTTTGCAGTTCATTTGAACAGAAGCAATATTTGAACATTAGTGGTCTCAGAAACCTGTAAACTGACAATCTTGAGCATTGAAGCACTAACATAAGATTTTGTGCATATAACTTCTAACACATTAAAAACTGTTTTACTGCATTGTAAAAAACATTATATTTGATAAGAAATAAGCATCTTTCAGTTTGGCAAGTTTTGCACTAAACATTGAATGTAGCAGCTATCTCTCATTGAGAGAGACGGTTTTAAGCAGATTTGGGCTAGTTTGCAGTTCATTTGAACAGAAGCACTATTTGAACATTAGTGGTCCCAGAAACCTGTAAACTGACAATCTTGAGCATTGCAGCTCTAACATAAGTTTTTGTGCTTATAACTTCTAACACATTAAAAACTGTCTCACTGCATTGCAAAAAACATTTTATTTCATTAGACATAAGCATCTTTAGTTTGGCAAGTTTTGCACTAAAACATTGAATGTAGCAGCTTTCTGTCATTGAGAGAGACTGTTTTAAGCAGATTTGGGCTAGTTTGCAGTTCATTTGAACAGAAGCACTATTTGAACATTAGTGGTCCCAGAAACCTGTAAACTGACAATCTTGAGCATTGAAGCTCTAACATAAGTTTTTGTGCATATAACTTCTAACACATTAAAAACTGTTTTACTGCATTGTAAAAAACATTATATTTGATAAGACACAAGCATCTTTCAGTTTGGCAAGTTTTGCAGTAAACATTGAATGTAAGCAGCTTTCTCTCATTGAGAGAGACGTTTTAAGCAGATTTGGGCTAGTTTGCAGTTCATTTGAACAGAAGCAATATTTGAACATTAGTGGTCTCAGAAACCTGTAAACTGACAATCTTGAGCATTGAAGCACTAACATAAGATTTTGTGCATATAACTTCTAACACATTAAAAACTGTTTTACTGCATTGTAAAAAACATTATATTTGATAAGACATAAGCATATTTCAGTTTGGCAAGTTTTGCACTAAACATTGAATGTAGCAGCTTTCTCTCATTGAGAGAGACGTTTTAAGCAGATTTGGGCTAGTTTGCAGTTCATTTGAACAGAAGCACTATTTGAACATTAGTGGTCCCAGAAACCTGTAAACTGACAATCTTGAGCATTGAAGCTCTAACATAAGAGTTTGTGCATATAACTTCTAACACATTAAAAACTGTTTTACTGCATTGTAAAAAACATTATATTTGATAAGACATAAGCATCTTTCAGTTTGGCCAGTTTTGCACTAATCATTGAATGTAGCAGCTTTCTTTCATTGAGAGAGACGTTTTAAGCAGATTTGGGCTAGTTTGCAGTTCATTTGAACAGAAGCACTATTTGAACATTAGTGGTCCCAGAAACCTGTAAACTGACAATCTTGAGCATTGAAGCTCTAACATAAGTTTTTGTGCATATAACTTCTAACACATTAAAAACTGTCTCACTGCATTGCAAAAAACATTTTATTTCATTAGACATAATAAGCATCTTTAGTTTGGCAAGTTTTGCACTAAAACATTGAATGTAGCAGCTTTCTGTCATTGAGAGAGACTGTCTTAAGCAGATTTGGGCTAGTTTGCAGTTCATTTGAACAGAAGCACTATTTGAACATTAGTGGTCCCAGAAACCTGTAAACTGACAATCTTGAGCATTGAAGCTCTAACATAAGATTTTGTGCATATAACTTCTAACACATTAAAAACTGTTTCACTGCATTGCAAAAAACATTTTATTTCATTAGACATAAGCATCTTTCAGTTTGGTAAGTTTTGCACTAAACATTGAATGTAGCAGCTTTCTCTCATTGAGAGAGACGTTTTAAGCAGATTTGGGCTAGTTTGCAGTTCATTTGAACAGAAGCACTATTTGAACATTAGTGGTCCCAGAAACCTGTAAACTGACAATCTTGAGCATTGAAGCTCTAACATAAGATTTTGTGCATATAACTTCTAACACATTAAAAACTGTCTCACTGCATTGCAAAAAACATTTTATTTCATTAGACATAAGCATCTTTCAGTTTGGCAAGTTTTGCACTAAACATTGAATGTAGCAGCTTTCTCTCATTGAGAGAGAACGTTTTAAGCAGATTTGGGCTAGTTTGCAGTTCATTTGAACAGAAGCAACATTTGAACATTAGTGGTCTCAGAAACCTGTAAACTGACAATCTTGAGCATTGAAGCACTAACATAAGATTTTGTGCATATAACTTCTAACACATTAAAAACTGTTTTACTGCATTGTAAAAAACATTATATTTGATAAGAAATAAGCATCTTTCAGTTTGGCAAGTTTTGCACTAAACATTGAATGTAGCAGCTATCTCTCATTGAGAGAGACGGTTTTAAGCAGATTTGGGCTAGTTTGCAGTTCATTTGAACAGAAGCACTATTTGAACATTAGTGGCCCCAGAAACCTGAAAACTGACAATCTTGAGCATTGAAGCTCTAACATAAGATTTTGTGCATGTAACTTCTAACACATTAAAAACTTTTTTACTGCATTGTAAAAAACATTATATTTCATTAGACATAAGCATCTTTCAGTTTTGCAAGTTTTGCACTAAACATCAAATGTAGCAGCTTTCTCTCATTGAGAGAGACGTTTTAAGCAGATTTGGGCTAGTTTGCAGTTCATTTGAACAGAAGCACTATTTGAAAATTAGTGGTCCCAGAAACCTGTAAACTGACAATCTTGAGCATTGCAGCTCTAACATAAGTTTTTGTGCATATAACTTCTAACACATTAAAAACTGTCTCACTGCATTGCAAAAAACATTTTATTTCATTAGACATAAGCATGTTTCAGTTTGGCAAGTTTTGCACTAAACATTGAATGTAGCAGCTTTCTGTCATTGAGAGAGACGGTTTTAAGCAGATTTGGGCTAGTTTGCAGTTCATTTGAACAGAAGCACTATTTGAACATTAGTGGTCCCAGAAACCTGTTAACTGACAATCATGAGCATTGAAGCACTAACATAAGATTTTGTGCATATAACTTCTGACACATTAAAAACTGTCTCACTGCATTGCAAAAAACATTATATTTGATAAGACACAAGCATCTTTCAGTTTGGCAAGTTTTGCACTAAACATTGAATGTAAGCAGCTTTCTCTCATTGAGAGAGACGTTTTAAGCAGATTTGGGCTAGTTTGCAGTTCATTTGAACAGAAGCACTATTTGAACATTAGTGGTCCCAGAAACCTGTAAACTGACAATCTTGAGCATTGAAGCTCTAACATAAGATTTTGTGCATATAACTTCTAACACATTAAAAACTGTTTTACTGCATTGTAGAAAACATTATATTTGATAAGACATAAGCATCTTTCAGTTTGGCAAGTTTTGCACTAAACATTGAATGTAGCAGCTTTCTCTCAATGAGAGAGACGGTTTTAAGCAGATTTGGGCTAGTTTGCAGTTCATTTGAACAGAAGCACTATTTGAACATTAGTGTTCCTAGAAACCTGTAAACTGACAATCTTGAGCATTGAAGCTCTAACATAAGTTTTTGTGCATATAACTTCTAACACATTAAAAACTGTCTCACTGCATTGCAAAAAACATTTTATTTCATTAGACATAAGCATCTTTCAGTTTGGCAAGTTTTGCACTAAACATTGAATGTAGCAGCTTTCTCTCATTGAGAGAGAACGTTTTAAGCAGATTTGGGCTAGTTTGCAGTTCATTTGAACAGAAGCAATATTTGAACATTAGTGGTCTCAGAAACCTGTTAACTGACAATCATGAGCATTGAAGCACTAACATAAGATTTTGTGCATATAACTTCTAACACATTAAAAACTGTCTCACTGCATTGCAAAAAACATTATATTTGATAAGACACAAGCATCTTTCAGTTTGGCACTTCGATGCTGCGGTGACGTCACCACGTATGGGAACGCTATACCATCACGCCTGACGTACCTGATAGCTTGGATCCAAGGACGCATCTGGTCAAGCGGAGAAAACCCGGGAGCCAGAAGCCATCCTCACATCCAGACTGTAAGACCTGATAAAAGTGCTCGGTGAGGACCAGCCTGCCGCAACACAGATATCATCCATAGAAGATCCACTGAGAAAGGCTTGAGAAGAAGCCACTGCTCTCGTGGAATGACCTTTTACTCCTAAGGGCGAAGCGAGCCCGCGCGCCTCATAGGCCAAAGAAATAGCCTGCACCAGCCAATGGGACATGCGCTGTTTCGTGACTGCATGGCCTTATTCTTATGTCCAAAACAGACAAACAGCTGGTCAGACTCACGCCATGGGGCAGTACGATCCACATAAGTCTTTAACGCTCTCACAGGGCAAAGACTTAGATCCCCAGACTCCGCCGCAGCAGGAGAAAAAGCCTCCAGGACCACCTGCTGAAAGCGAAAGGGATAGATGCGACCTAGGGACATAATTAGGCCTTGGTCGCAACAACACTTCCACAGAGTCTGTGCTATAAAAGTCAGGATTTATCCTGAACAATTCCAAGGGCTCAAACAGATGCCCTGATAAACCATGCAACACAATGGAAAAACCCATGAAGGGACCCGCACGGGGCAGAAAGGCCTCAGCCGTCGCGCACCCTGTATGAACGAGAAACAGTGGATGACGGCCCACTGAGGCACCATTTATATATTCGTGGTAAGCTGAATGGCTGCCACGTAAACCTTAGGGTAGCTGGTGTCACTCCATCCGAAAAACGTTCCTGAAGGAACTCCAGTACTGACGCCACTGGGCAGTAAACTGGATCCATATTATGAGTTTCACACCAGGCCGTAAACAGTCTCCACTTGAAAGCATATAAGCGTCTCGTAGAAGCTGCTCTAGAATTCAGTATAGTCTCGGTAGTTTCAGCAGAAAGACCGGGACATATGAACTCACTCTGCTCAGAGGCCACTCCCGCAGATTCCATAGATCTGGCCTCGGGTGCCAAATCAGTCCCTGTGCTTGTGATAATAAATCCTGTCTGAGGGGAATCTCCCATGGAGAGCCCGCTAACAGATTGATCAGATCCACAAACCACGGCTGTGTGTGTGCCACCGCGGAGCCACCAGCAGCAGCTGTTCCACCCTGTCCACCCGTATTCTGCGTAATATCGCCGAAATCAGACAGATTGGGAGAAAACGCATACAAACTGGTCCTGGGCCAGTTGTGGGCTAATGCATCAAAGCCCAGGGGTGCTGGAGGGCATAGGGAGAACCAAAGCGGGTAATGCGCAGTCGTGTTAGACGCAAACAATTCCACTTCGCTTCCCCGAAAATCTGCCATAGGAGACTCACCGATTGGGGGTGCAATCCCCACTCCGCTTGCTCCAGAGTCTGCCTGGATAGCAAATTCGCTCCAAAGTCCAACGTCCGGGGACATGAACAGCTCGGGTCGATAGAATTTAGTTCTGAAAACAAAGAACATGTTTCGACCAGCCTGCACAGGGGGCGAGAGAATAATCCTCTCTGATGATTCAGGTATGACACAACCGCTGTGTTGTCTGATCTGAGCAGCACATGACGGCCGATCAGCAGATTCGAGAAATACTGGAGAGCCAGAAAAAACAGCCAGTAATTTCAACCTGTTTATGTGCCAACTCCCTTGACAAACAGCTCCCCAGTCGGTCAAAGACGCATCCGTCGTGACAGTCTCTCGGGAAGCGCAAATCCCCAGCCGGACTCCGGTCAGGAGAATTCAGTCAGGAGAATTCGGTTGACATATATATTTTTAAGCGACATCACACATCGCCGTGTCACCGGAATCGTCCGATGCGGAGACAACGGGGTGAAACATTCCATACGTAAGCCCAGGCTGTTAAATGATTCAGCACAAGATCCCCATGAGAGTGTGCTTGAGTCTGCGATTGCGCTAAACACCAGCTAATCGCCTAAAATAGTTCAAACACGAACGCCCTGGGGCCAGAGATCCATCCATGCATTTTGAGAAATACTGATACGCTTTGCTCTCTAAAGCGAATCTGAGGAACTTCCTGAGTGCAAGATTCAGATGGTGTAAACCCAGAATGGGTCGTAATCCGTCAGTGTTTTTTTTTTTTTTTTTTTTACCACAAAATGACGGCTGTAAAAAACCCCGCCTCCATCTGAGAGGGGTGTACTTCCTCTATAGCCCCTTTGCTCAGCAGAGTTGACATCTCCTGTCGCAGCACCGCTATTTCCATCGGCTTCGCCACCGTGGAAAGAATTCTGCGGAAAGGAGGCGGGCCTTATTGAAACTGAATGGTGTATCCATGACAAATCGTGCGTAACACCCATAGAGAAATGTCGGGCAAGCGTTCACACACGGCCGAGACCATACTAGCGGTCTCAAAATTTCCGCTTCCTGCAACGCTGTCATACATGTTAAAATATCCGGGCACGAAAAGCTCGTGGCGTTCGTGCACAGGGGAAGTGTATGTATAAGAGCCGTTGCGTCTCGTTGTGTATAATCCTGAAACGTGTCCACGGCAGGAATTAGGCCAACAGATTGAACATCGGGCTTTGCCGCTAGCGAAAAACGGCGGCTGTGCGAGCCGTCATAAATGGGTCGTCTGTGCAGGACCCTTGAATCGCCCCTCGAATTCTGAAAGCTGGATTGCGCAGAGTGTCTGAGGGAACGTTTGGCATTACAGCTCAATCCAATGCTGCTCGAAGCACCGTTTGCTGCGAGGCAAACAATGTAGAATGTGGGGACTGCAGTGAGAGGGTTAGATGTGCATAGCAATCCAACAGCACTCTCTGGTGGAGGGCACAGTCCCTGGCAAGCATTAAGGAAAACGCATGCGTCAAACTCGCTGCGTTTCGTTGTGTATAATCCTGAAGCGTATCCACGGCAGGATTTAATCCAACAAGATGAACATCGGGCCACGCCGCTAGCGAGAACGCGGCAGCTGTGTGAGCCGTCATACACTGGCCATCTTTGCCAGCCTCCGCGCCGTCCCTCAAACTCTGAAGACTGGATTGTGCAGAGTGTCTGAGGGGGCGCGCGAATGATAGCTCAGTTAAATGACGCTCGAGGAGCCTTTGCTGCGAGACAGTCAAATGTTAGAGTGTGGAAACTGCAGTGAGAGGCTTAGATGTGCATTAGCAGTCCAACAGCGCTCTCTGGAGGCGGGCACAGTCCTAAGCAAACATGAAGGAAAAACGCATGCGTCACATTCGCTGCGTTTCGTTGTGTATAATCCTGAAGCGTATCCACGGCAGGATTTAATCCAACAAGATAAACATCGGGCCACGCCGCTAGCGAGAACGCGGCGGCTGTGTGAACCGTCATACGCTGGCCATCTTTGCCAGCCTCCGCGCTGTCCCTCAAACTCTGAAGACTGGATTGTGCAGAGTGTCTGAGGGGGCGCGCGAATGATAGCTCAGTTAAATGACGCTCGAGGAGCCCTTGCTGCGAGACAGTCAAATGTTAGAGTGTGGAAACTGCAGTGAGAGGCTTAGATGTGCATTAGCAGTCCAACAGCGCTCTCTGGAGGCGGGCACAGTCCTAAGCAAACATGAAGGAAAAACGCATGCGTCACATTCGCTGCGTTTCGTTGTGTATAATCCTGAAGCGTATCCACGGCAGGATTTAATCCAACAAGATAAACATCGGGCCACGCCGCTAGCGAGAACGCGGCGGCTGTGTGAACCGTCATACGCTGGCCATCTTTGCCAGCCTCCGCGCCGTCCCTCAAACTCTGAAGACTGGATTGTGCAGAGTGTCTGAGGGGGCACGCGAATGATAGCTCAGTTCAATGACGCTCGAGGTGCCCTTGCTGCGAGACAGTCAAAGTTAGAGTATGGGGACTGCAGTGAGAGGGTAGATGTGCATTAGCAGTCTAACAGCGCTCTCAGTGAAGGGCATAGTCCCTGGCATATTAACATGAAGAAAAGCGTGTGCGTCAAACTCGCTGCGTTTCGTTGTATATAATCCTGAAGCGTATCCACGGCAGGATTCAATCCAACAAGATAACATCGGGCCAAGCCGCTAGCGAAAACGCGGCGGCTGTGTGAGCCGTAATCCACCATTTGAAGAGCAAAACTGTTGATTAACGCGCTCGAGTGGGGGAGAGCGAGCACATGGAACTCCAGTGCATCACTGTATTCATATTCAAGCCGCACATATCGCCCCTAACCAACACCTCGTGCGGGGCCTCGGCGACCGCAGAAGCGAAACGGTGGGGGTTAGATGCGAGGCGACTTAAGAAATACACTCCAGAGCGCGGATACTTCCTAATGGCGTTAGTGCACAGGGGAAGTGTATGCATATTTTACTGTAGCCATAGGCTATCAAGGAGAGAACCTGTAGAGAGGCTGCAACGAACCTCTAATAAGTGCCTCCTCGTGATAACCCATCATACGGCTCCTACCTTTCGTTGACTCACCGCGTCCGCGGAGAGGAGTATACTGCTCGTAGATGATCGCTGAGAACGCGAGATAATAGGGCACAGAAGATTCGCTTCGTACTGAAGGAATGAAATCTGAGGTAAAGGGCGCGCGGCACCAGGTATATATATGCTTACGCATGCTGGGCGGTGCCACGCGCTATTTGGCCAATAAGATTGGCGGGATGGTATAGGGCTTCAGACATTCGTCACACCGAAGGTGTTCCCATACGTGGTGACGTCACCGCAGCATCGAAGTTATATTTGATAAGACATAAGCATCTTTCAGTTTGGCAAGTTTTGCACTAAACATTGAATGTAGCAGCTTTCTCTCATTGAGAGAGACGGTTTTAAGCAGATTTGGGCTAGTTTGCAGTTCATTTAAACAGAAGCACTATTTGAACAGTAGTGGTCCTAGAAACCTGTAAACTGACAATCTTGAGCATTGAAGCTCTAACATAAGTTTTTGTGCATATAACTTCTAACACATTAAAAACTGTCTCACTGCATTGCAAAAAACATTTTATTTCATTAGACATAAGCATCTTTCAGTTTGGCAAGTTTTGCACTAAACATTGAATGTAGCAGCTTTCTCTCATTGAGAGAGAACGTTTTAAGCAGATTTGGGCTAGTTTGCAGTTCATTTGAACAGAAGCAATATTTGAACATTAGTGGTCCCAGAAACCTGTAAACTGACAATCTTGAGCATTGAAGCACTAACATAAGATTTTGTGCATATAACTTCTAACACATTAAAAACTGTTTTACTGCATTGTAAAAAACATTATATTTGATAAGAAATAAGCATCTTTCAGTTTGGCAAGTTTTGCACTAAACATTGAATGTAGCAGCTATCTCTCATTGAGAGAGACGGTTTTAAGCAGATTTGGGCTAGTTTGCAGTTCATTTGAACAGAAGCACTATTTGAACATTAGTCGTCTCAGAAACATGTAAACTGACAATGTTGAGCATTGAAGCTCTAACATAAGATTTTGTGCATATAACTTCTAACACATTAAAAACTGTCTCACTGCATTGCAAAAAACATTTTAATTCATTAGACATAATCATCTTTCAGTTTGGCAAGTTTTGCACTAAACATTGAATGTAGCAGCTTTCTCTCATTGAGAGAGACGGTTTTAAGCAGATTTGGGCTAGTTTGCAGTTCATTTGAACAGAAGCACTATTTGAACATTAGTGGTCCCAGAAACCTGTAAACTGACAATCTTGAGCATTGAAGCTCTAACATAAGATTTTGTGCATATAACTTCTAACACATTAAACACTGTTTTACTTTATTGTAAAAAACATTACATTTGATAAGACATAAGCATCTTTCAGTTTGGCAAGTTTTGCACTAAACATTGAATGTAGCAGCTTTCTCTCATTGAGAGAGACGGTTTTAAGCAGATTTGGGCTAGTTTGCAGTTCATTTGAACAGAAGCACTATTTGAACATTAGTGGTCCCAGAAACCTGTAAACTGACAATCTTGAGCATTGCAGCTCTAACATAAGTTTTTGTGCTTATAACTTCTAACACATTAAAAACTGTCTCACTGCATTGCAAAAAACATTTTATTTCATTAGACATAAGCATCTTTAGTTTGGCAAGTTTTGCACTAAAACATTGAATGTAGCAGCTTTCTGTCATTGAGAGAGACTGTTTTAAGCAGATTTGGGCTAGTTTGCAGTTCATTTGAACAGAAGCACTATTTGAACATTAGTGGTCCCAGAAACCTGTAAACTGACAATCTTGAGCATTGAAGCTCTAACATAAGATTTTGTGCATATAACTTCTAACACATTAAAAACTGTTTTACTGCATTGTAAAAAACATTATATTTCATTAGACATAAGCATCTTTCAGTTTGGTAAGTTTTGCACTAAACATTGAATGTAGCAGCTTTCTCTCATTGAGAGAGACGTTTTAAGCAGATTTGGGCTAGTTTGCAGTTCATTTGAACAGAAGCACTATTTGAACATTATTGGTCCCAGAAACCTGTAAACTGACAATCATGAGCATTGAAGCACTAACATAAGATTTTGTGCATATAACTTCTAACACATTAAAAACTGTCTCACTGCATTGCAAAAAACATTTTATTTCATTAGACATAAGCATCTTTCAGTTTGGCAAGTTTTGCACTAAACATTGAATGTAGCAGCTTTCTGTCATTGAGAGAGACGGTTTTAAGCAGATTTGGGCTAGTTTGCAGTTCATTTGAACAGAAGCACTATTTGAACATTAGTGGTCCCAGAAACCTGTAAACTGACAATCATGAGCATTGAAGCACTAACATAAGATTTTGTGCATATAACTTCTAACACATTAAAAACTGTCTCACTGCATTGCAAAAAAACATTTTAATTCATTAGACATAATCATCTTTCAGTTTGGCAAGTTTTGCACTAAACATTGAATGTAGCAGCTTTCTCTCATTGAGAGAGACGGTTTTAAGCAGATTTGGGCTAGTTTGCAGTTCATTTGAACAGAAGCACTATTTGAACATTAGTGGTCCCAGAAACCTGTAAACTGACAATCTTGAGCATTGAAGCTCTAACATAAGATTTTGTGCATATAACTTCTAACACATTAAACACTGTTTTACTGCATTGTAAAAAACATTACATTTGATAAGACATAAGCATCTTTCAGTTTGGCAAGTTTTGCACTAAACATTGAATGTAGCAGCTTTCTCTCATTGAGAGAGACGGTTTTAAGCAGATTTGGGCTAGTTTGCAGTTCATTTGAACAGAAGCACTATTTGAACATTAGTGGTCCCAGAAACCTGTAAACTGACAATCTTGAGCATTGCAGCTCTAACATAAGTTTTTGTGCATATAACTTCTAACACATTAAAAACTGTCTCACTGCATTGCAAAAAACATTTTATTTCATTAGACATAAGCATCTTTCAGTTTGGCAAGTTTTGCACTAAAACATTGAATGTAGCAGCTTTCTGTCATTGAGAGAGACTGTTTTAAGCAGATTTGGGCTAGTTTGCAGTTCATTTGAACAGAAGCACTATTTGAACATTAGTGGTCCCAGAAACCTGTAAACTGACAACCTTGAGCATTGAAGCTCTAACATAAGAGTTTGTGCATATAACTTCTAACACATTAAAAACTGTTTTACTGCATTGTAAAAAACATTATATTTGATAAGACATAAGCATCTTTCAGTTTGGCCAGTTTTGCACTAATCATTGAATGTAGCAGCTTTCTCTCATTGAGAGAGACGTTTTAAGCAGATTTGGGCTAGTTTGCAGTTCATTTGAACAGAAGCACTATTTGAACATTAGTGGTCCCAGAAACCTGTAAACTGACAATCTTGAGCATTGAAGCTCTAACATAAGTTTTTGTGCATATAACTTCTAACCCATTAAAAACTGTCTCACTGCATTGCAAAAAAACATTTTATTTCATTAGACATAAGCATCTTTCAGTTTGGCAAGTTTTGCACTAAAACATTGAATGTAGCAGCTTTCTGTCATTGAGAGAGACTGTTTTAAGCAGATTTGGGCTAGTTTGCAGTTCATTTGAACAGAAGCACTATTTGAACATTGGTGGTCCCAGAAACCTGTAAACTGACAATCTTGAGCATTGAAGCTCTAACATAAGATTTTGTGCATATAACTTCTAACACATTAAAAACTGTTTTACTGCATTGTAAAAAACATTATATTTGATAAGACATAAGCATCTTTCAGTTTGGCCAGTTTTGCACTAATCATTGAATGTAGCAGCTTTCTCTCATTGAGAGAGACGTTTTAAGCAGATTTGGGCTAGTTTGCAGTTCATTTGAACAGAAGCACTATTTGAACATTAGTGGTCTCAGAAACCTGTAAACTGACAATCTTGAGCATTGAAGCACTAACATAAGATTTTGTGCATATAACTTCTAACACATTAAAAACTGTTTTACTGCATTGTAAAAAACATTATATTTGATAAGAAATAAGCATCTTTCAGTTTGGCAAGTTTTGCTCTAAACATTGAATGTAGCAGCTATCTCTCATTGAGAGAGACGGTTTTAAGCAGATTTGGGCTAGTTTGCAGTTCATTTGAACAGAAGCACTATTTGAACATTAGTCGTCTCAGAAACATGTAAACTGACAATGTTGAGCATTGAAGCTCTAACATAAGATTTTGTGCATATAACTTCTAACACATTAAAAACTGTCTCACTGCATTGCAAAAAACATTTTAATTCATTAGACATAATCATCTTTCAGTTTGGCAAGTTTTGCACTAAACATTGAATGTAGCAGCTTTCTCTCATTGAGAGAGACGGTTTTAAGCAGATTTGGGCTAGTTTGCAGTTCATTTGAACAGAAGCACTATTTGAACATTAGCGGTCCCAGAAACCTGTAAACTGACAATCTTGAGCATTGAAGCTCTAACATAAGATTTTGTGCATATAACTTCTAACACATTAAACACTGTTTTACTTTATTGTAAAAAACATTACATTTGATAAGACATAAGCATCTTTCAGTTTGGCAAGTTTTGCACTAAACATTGAATGTAGCAGCTTTCTCTCATTGAGAGAGACGGTTTTAAGCAGATTTGGGCTAGTTTGCAGTTCATTTGAACAGAAGCACTATTTGAACATTAGTGGTCCCAGAAACCTGTAAACTGACAATCTTGAGCATTGCAGCTCTAACATAAGTTTTTGTGCTTATAACTTCTAACACATTAAAAACTGTCTCACTGCATTGCAAAAAACATTTTATTTCATTAGACATAAGCATCTTTAGTTTGGCAAGTTTTGCACTAAAACATTGAATGTAGCAGCTTTCTGTCATTGAGAGAGACTGTTTTAAGCAGATTTGGGCTAGTTTGCAGTTCATTTGAACAGAAGCACTATTTGAACATTAGTGGTCCCAGAAACCTGTAAACTGACAATCTTGAGCATTGAAGCTCTAACATAAGATTTTGTGCATATAACTTCTAACACATTAAAAACTGTTTTACTGCATTGTAAAAAACATTATATTTCATTAGACATAAGCATCTTTCAGTTTGGTAAGTTTTGCACTAAACATTGAATGTAGCAGCTTTCTCTCATTGAGAGAGACGTTTTAAGCAGATTTGGGCTAGTTTGCAGTTCATTTGAACAGAAGCACTATTTGAACATTATTGGTCCCAGAAACCTGTAAACTGACAATCATGAGCATTGAAGCACTAACATAAGATTTTGTGCATATAACTTCTAACACATTAAAAACTGTCTCACTGCATTGCAAAAAACATTTTATTTCATTAGACATAAGCATCTTTCAGTTTGGCAAGTTTTGCACTAAACATTGAATGTAGCAGCTTTCTGTCATTGAGAGAGACGGTTTTAAGCAGATTTGGGCTAGTTTGCAGTTCATTTGAACAGAAGCACTATTTGAACATTAGTGGTCCCAGAAACCTGTAAACTGACAATCATGAGCATTGAAGCACTAACATAAGATTTTGTGCATATAACTTCTAACACATTAAAAACTGTCTCACTGCATTGCAAAAAAACATTTTAATTCATTAGACATAATCATCTTTCAGTTTGGCAAGTTTTGCACTAAACATTGAATGTAGCAGCTTTCTCTCATTGAGAGAGACGGTTTTAAGCAGATTTGGGCTAGTTTGCAGTTCATTTGAACAGAAGCACTATTTGAACATTAGTGGTCCCAGAAACCTGTAAACTGACAATCTTGAGCATTGAAGCTCTAACATAAGATTTTGTGCATATAACTTCTAACACATTAAACACTGTTTTACTGCATTGTAAAAAACATTACATTTGATAAGACATAAGCATCTTTCAGTTTGGCAAGTTTTGCACTAAACATTGAATGTAGCAGCTTTCTCTCATTGAGAGAGACGGTTTTAAGCAGATTTGGGCTAGTTTGCAGTTCATTTGAACAGAAGCACTATTTGAACATTAGTGGTCCCAGAAACCTGTAAACTGACAATCTTGAGCATTGCAGCTCTAACATAAGTTTTTGTGCATATAACTTCTAACACATTAAAAACGGTCTCACTGCATTGCAAAAAACATTTTATTTCATTAGACATAAGCATCTTTCAGTTTGGCAAGTTTTGCACTAAAACATTGAATGTAGCAGCTTTCTGTCATTGAGAGAGACTGTTTTAAGCAGATTTGGGCTAGTTTGCAGTTCATTTGAACAGAAGCACTATTTGAACATTAGTGGTCCCAGAAACCTGTAAACTGACAACCTTGAGCATTGAAGCTCTAACATAAGAGTTTGTGCATATAACTTCTAACACATTAAAAACTGTTTTACTGCATTGTAAAAAACATTATATTTGATAAGACATAAGCATCTTTCAGTTTGGCCAGTTTTGCACTAATCATTGAATGTAGCAGCTTTCTCTCATTGAGAGAGACGTTTTAAGCAGATTTGGGCTAGTTTGCAGTTCATTTGAACAGAAGCACTATTTGAACATTAGTGGTCCCAGAAACCTGTAAACTGACAATCTTGAGCATTGAAGCTCTAACATAAGTTTTTGTGCATATAACTTCTAACCCATTAAAAACTGTCTCACTGCATTGCAAAAAACATTTTATTTCATTAGACATAAGCATCTTTCAGTTTGGCAAGTTTTGCACTAAAACATTGAATGTAGCAGCTTTCTGTCATTGAGAGAGACTGTTTTAAGCAGATTTGGGCTAGTTTGCAGTTCATTTGAACAGAAGCACTATTTGAACATTGGTGGTCCCAGAAACCTGTAAACTGACAATCTTGAGCATTGAAGCTCTAACATAAGATTTTGTGCATATAACTTCTAACACATTAAAAACTGTTTTACTGCATTGTAAAAAACATTATATTTGATAAGACATAAGCATCTTTCAGTTTGGCCAGTTTTGCACTAATCATTGAATGTAGCAGCTTTCTCTCATTGAGAGAGACGTTTTAAGCAGATTTGGGCTAGTTTGCAGTTCATTTGAACAGAAGCACTATTTGAACATTAGTGGTCTCAGAAACATGTAAACTGACAATCTTGAGCATTGAAGCACTAACATAAGATTTTGTGCATATAACTTCTAACACATTAAAAACTGTTTTACTGCATTGTAAAAAACATTATATTTGATAAGAAATAAGCATCTTTCAGTTTGGCAAGTTTTGCACTAAACATTGAATGTAGCAGCTATCTCTCATTGAGAGAGACGGTTTTAAGCAGATTTGGGCTAGTTTGCAGTTCATTTGAACAGAAGCACTATTTGAACATTAGTGGTCTCAGAAACATGTAAACTGACAATCTTGAGCATTGAAGCTCTAACATAAGATTTTGTGCATATAACTTCTAACACATTAAAAACTGTCTCACTGCATTGCAAAAAACATTTTAATTCATTAGACATAATCATCTTTCAGTTTGGCAAGTTTTGCACTAAACATTGAATGTAGCAGCTTTCTCTCATTGAGAGAGACGGTTTTAAGCAGATTTGGGCTAGTTTGCAGTTCATTTGAACAGAAGCACTATTTGAACATTAGCGGTCCCAGAAACCTGTAAACTGACAATCTTGAGCATTGAAGCTCTAACATAAGATTTTGTGCATATAACTTCTAACACATTAAACACTGTTTTACTTTATTGTAAAAAACATTACATTTGATAAGACATAAGCATCTTTCAGTTTGGCAAGTTTTGCACTAAACATTGAATGTAGCAGCTTTCTCTCATTGAGAGAGACGGTTTTAAGCAGATTTGGGCTAGTTTGCAGTTCATTTGAACAGAAGCACTATTTGAACATTAGTGGTCCCAGAAACCTGTAAACTGACAATCTTGAGCATTGCAGCTCTAACATAAGTTTTTGTGCTTATAACTTCTAACACATTAAAAACTGTCTCACTGCATTGCAAAAAACATTTTATTTCATTAGACATAAGCATCTTTAGTTTGGCAAGTTTTGCACTAAAACATTGAATGTAGCAGCTTTCTGTCATTGAGAGAGACTGTTTTAAGCAGATTTGGGCTAGTTTGCAGTTCATTTGAACAGAAGCACTATTTGAACATTAGTGGTCCCAGAAACCTGTAAACTGACAATCTTGAGCATTGAAGCTCTAACATAAGATTTTGTGCATATAACTTCTAACACATTAAAAACTGTTTTACTGCATTGTAAAAAACATTATATTTCATTAGACATAAGCATCTTTCAGTTTGGTAAGTTTTGCACTAAACATTGAATGTAGCAGCTTTCTCTCATTGAGAGAGACGTTTTAAGCAGATTTGGGCTAGTTTGCAGTTCATTTGAACAGAAGCACTATTTGAACATTAGTGGTCCCAGAAACCTGTAAACTGACAATCATGAGCATTGAAGCACTAACATAAGATTTTGTGCATATAACTTCTAACACATTAAAAACTGTCTCACTGCATTGCAAAAAACATTTTATTTCATTAGACATAAGCATCTTTCAGTTTGGCAAGTTTTGCACTAAACATTGAATGTAGCAGCTTTCTGTCATTGAGAGAGACGGTTTTAAGCAGATTTGGGCTAGTTTGCAGTTCATTTGAACAGAAGCACTATTTGAACATTAGTGGTCCCAGAAACCTGTAAACTGACAATCATGAGCATTGAAGCACTAACATAAGATTTTGTGCATATAACTTCTAACACATTAAAAACTGTCTCACTGCATTGCAAAAAAACATTTTAATTCATTAGACATAATCATCTTTCAGTTTGGCAAGTTTTGCACTAAACATTGAATGTAGCAGCTTTCTCTCATTGAGAGAGACGGTTTTAAGCAGATTTGGGCTAGTTTGCAGTTCATTTGAACAGAAGCACTATTTGAACATTAGTGGTCCCAGAAACCTGTAAACTGACAATCTTGAGCATTGAAGCTCTAACATAAGTTTTTGTGCATATAACTTCTAACACATTAAAAACTGTTTTACTGCATTGTAAAAAACATTATATTTGATAAGACATAAGCATCTTTCAGTTTGGCCAGTTTTGCACTAATCATTGAATGTAGCAGCTTTCTCTCATTGAGAGAGACGTTTTAAGCAGATTTGGGCTAGTTTGCAGTTCATTTGAACAGAAGCACTATTTGAACATTAGTGGTCCCAGAAACCTGTAAACTGACAATCTTGAGCATTGAAGCTCTAACATAAGTTTTTGTGCATATAACTTCTAACCCATTAAAAACTGTCTCACTGCATTGCAAAAAACATTTTATTTCATTAGACATAAGCATCTTTCAGTTTGGCAAGTTTTGCACTAAAACATTGAATGTAGCAGCTTTCTGTCATTGAGAGAGACTGTTTTAAGCAGATTTGGGCTAGTTTGCAGTTCATTTGAACAGAAGCACTATTTGAACATTGGTGGTCCCAGAAACCTGTAAACTGACAATCTTGAGCATTGAAGCTCTAACATAAGATTTTGTGCATATAACTTCTAACACATTAAAAACTGTTTTACTGCATTGTAAAAAACATTATATTTGATAAGACATAAGCATCTTTCAGTTTGGCCAGTTTTGCACTAATCATTGAATGTAGCAGCTTTCTCTCATTGAGAGAGACGTTTTAAGCAGATTTGGGCTAGTTTGCAGTTCATTTGAACAGAAGCACTATTTGAACATTAGTGGTCCCAGAAACCTGTAAACTGACAATCTTGAGCATTGAAGCTCTAACATAAGATTTTGTGCATATAACTTCTAACACATTAAACACTGTTTTACTTTATTGTAAAAAACATTACATTTGATAAGACATAAGCATCTTTCAGTTTGGCAAGTTTTGCACTAAACATTGAATGTAGCAGCTTTCTCTCATTGAGAGAGACGGTTTTAAGCAGATTTGGGCTAGTTTGCAGTTCATTTGAACAGAAGCACTATTTGAACATTAGTGGTCCCAGAAACCTGTAAACTGACAATCTTGAGCATTGCAGCTCTAACATAAGTTTTTGTGCTTATAACTTCTAACACATTAAAAACTGTCTCACTGCATTGCAAAAAACATTTTATTTCATTAGACATAAGCATCTTTAGTTTGGCAAGTTTTGCACTAAAACATTGAATGTAGCAGCTTTCTGTCATTGAGAGAGACTGTTTTAAGCAGATTTGGGCTAGTTTGCAGTTCATTTGAACAGAAGCACTATTTGAACATTAGTGGTCCCAGAAACCTGTAAACTGACAATCTTGAGCATTGAAGCTCTAACATAAGATTTTGTGCATATAACTTCTAACACATTAAAAACTGTTTTACTGCATTGTAAAAAACATTATATTTCATTAGACATAAGCATCTTTCAGTTTGGTAAGTTTTGCACTAAACATTGAATGTAGCAGCTTTCTCTCATTGAGAGAGACGTTTTAAGCAGATTTGGGCTAGTTTGCAGTTCATTTGAACAGAAGCACTATTTGAACATTAGTGGTCCCAGAAACCTGTAAACTGACAATCATGAGCATTGAAGCACTAACATAAGATTTTGTGCATATAACTTCTAACACATTAAAAACTGTCTCACTGCATTGCAAAAAACATTTTATTTCATTAGACATAAGCATCTTTCAGTTTGGCAAGTTTTGCACTAAACATTGAATGTAGCAGCTTTCTGTCATTGAGAGAGACGGTTTTAAGCAGATTTGGGCTAGTTTGCAGTTCATTTGAACAGAAGCACTATTTGAACATTAGTGGTCCCAGAAACCTGTAAACTGACAATCATGAGCATTGAAGCACTAACATAAGATTTTGTGCATATAACTTCTAACACATTAAAAACTGTCTCACTGCATTGCAAAAAAACATTTTAATTCATTAGACATAATCATCTTTCAGTTTGGCAAGTTTTGCACTAAACATTGAATGTAGCAGCTTTCTCTCATTGAGAGAGACGGTTTTAAGCAGATTTGGGCTAGTTTGCAGTTCATTTGAACAGAAGCACTATTTGAACATTAGTGGTCCCAGAAACCTGTAAACTGACAATCTTGAACATTGAAGCTCTAACATAAGATTTTGTGCATATAACTTCTAACACATTAAACACTGTTTTACTGCATTGTAAAAAACATTACATTTGATAAGACATAAGCATCTTTCAGTTTGGCAAGTTTTGCACTAATCATTGAATGTAGCAGCTTTCTCTCATTGAGAGAGACGGTTTTAAGCAGATTTGGGCTAGTTTGCAGTTCATTTGAACAGAAGCACTATTTGAACATTAGTGGTCCCAGAAACCTGTAAACTGACAATCTTGAGCATTGCAGCTCTAACATAAGTTTTTGTGCATATAACTTCTAACACATTAAAAACTGTCTCACTGCATTGCAAAAAACATTTTATTTCATTAGACATAAGCATCTTTCAGTTTGGCAAGTTTTGCACTAAACATTGAATGTAGCAGCTTTCTGTCATTGAGAGAGACGGTTTTAAGCAGATTTGGGCTAGTTTGCAGTTCATTTGAACAGAAGCACTATTTGAACATTAGTGGTCCCAGAAACCTGTAAACTGACAATCATGAGCATTGAAGCACTAACATAAGATTTTGTGCATATAACTTCTAACACATTAAAAACTGTCTCACTGCATTGCAAAAAAACATTTTAATTCATTAGACATAATCATCTTTCAGTTTGGCAAGTTTTGCACTAAACATTGAATGTAGCAGCTTTCTCTCATTGAGAGAGACGGTTTTAAGCAGATTTGGGCTAGTTTGCAGTTCATTTGAACAGAAGCACTATTTGAACATTAGTGGTCCCAGAAACCTGTAAACTGACAATCTTGAGCATTCAAGCTCTAACATAAGATTTTGTGCATATAACTTCTAACACATTAAACACTGTTTTACTGCATTGTAAAAAACATTACATTTGATAAGACATAAGCATCTTTCAGTTTGGCAAGTTTTGCACTAAACATTGAATGTAGCAGCTTTCTCTCATTGAGAGAGACGGTTTTAAGCAGATTTGGGCTAGTTTGCAGTTCATTTGAACAGAAGCACTATTTGAACATTAGTGGTCCCAGAAACCTGTAAACTGACAATCTTGAGCATTGCAGCTCTAACATAAGTTTTTGTGCATATAACTTCTAACACATTAAAAACTGTCTCACTGCATTGCAAAAAACATTTTATTTCATTAGACATGAGCATCTTTCAGTTTGGCAAGTTTTGCACTAAAACATTGAATGTAGCAGCTTTCTGTCATTGAGAGAGACTGTTTTAAGCAGATTTGGGCTAGTTTGCAGTTCATTTGAACAGAAGCACTATTTGAACATTAGTGGTCCCAGAAACCTGTAAACTGACAACCTTGAGCATTGAAGCTCTAACATAAGAGTTTGTGCATATAACTTCTAACACATTAAAAACTGTTTTACTGCATTGTAAAAAACATTATATTTGATAAGACATAAGCATCTTTCAGTTTGGCAAGTTTTGCACTAAAACATTGAATGTAGCAGCTTTCTGTCATTGAGAGAGACTGTTTTAAGCAGATTTGGGCTAGTTTGCAGTTCATTTGAACAGAAGCACTATTTGAACATTGGTGGTCCCAGAAACCTGTAAACTGACAATCTTGAGCATTGAAGCTCTAACATAAGATTTTGTGCATATAACTTCTAACACATTAAAAACTGTTTTACTGCATTGTAAAAAACATTATATTTGATAAGACATAAGCATCTTTCAGTTTGGCCAGTTTTGCACTAATCATTGAATGTAGCAGCTTTCTCTCATTGAGAGAGACGTTTTAAGCAGATTTGGGCTAGTTTGCAGTTCATTTGAACAGAAGCACTATTTGAACATTAGTGGTCCCAGAAACCTGTAAACTGACAATCTTGAGCATTGAAGCTCTAACATAAGATTTTGTGCATATAACTTCTAACACATTAAACACTGTTTTACTTTATTGTAAAAAACATTACATTTGATAAGACATAAGCATCTTTCAGTTTGGCAAGTTTTGCACTAAATATTGAATGTAGCAGCTTTCTCTCATTGAGAGAGACGGTTTTAAGCAGATTTGGGCTAGTTTGCAGTTCATTTGAACAGAAGCACTATTTGAACGTTAGTGGTCCCAGAAACCTGTAAACTGACAATCTTGAGCATTGAAGCTCTAACATAAGTTTTTGTGCATATAACTTCTAACACATTAGAAACTGTCTCACTGCATTGCAAAAAACATTTTATTTCATTAGACATAAGCATCTTTCAGTTTGGCAAGTTTTGCACTAAACATTGAATGTAGCAGTTTTCTCTCATTGAGAGAGAAGGTTTTAAGCAGATTTGCGCTAGTTTGCAGTTCATTTGAACAGAAGCACTATTTGAACATTAGTGGTCCCAGAAACCTGTAAACTGACAATCTTGAGCATTGCAGCTCTAACACAAGTTTTTGTGCATATAACTTCTAACACATTAAAAACTGTCTCACTGCATTGCAAAAAAACATTTTATTTCATTAGACATTAAGCATCTTTCAGTTTGGCAAGTTTTGCACTAAACATTGAATGTAGCAACTTTCTCTCATTGAGAGAGACGTTTTTAGCAGATTTGGGCTAGTTTGCAGTTCATTTTAACAGAAGCACTATTTGAACATTAGTGGTCCCAGAAACCTGTAAACTGACAATCTTGACCATTGAAGCTCTAACATAAGTTTTTGTGCATATAACTTCTAACACATTAAAAACTGTCTCACTGCATTGCAAAAAAACATTTTATTTCTTTGGACATAAGCATCTTTCAGTTTGGCAAGTTTTGCACTAAACATTGAATGTAGCAGCTTTCTCTCATTGAGAGAGAACGTTTTAAGCAGATTTGGGCTAGTTTGCAGTTCATTTGAACAGAAGCAATATTTGAACATTAGTGGTCTCAGAAACCTGTAAACTGACAATCTTGAGCATTGAAGCACTAACATAAGATTTTGTGCATATAACTTCTAACACATTAAAAACTGTTTTACTGCATTGTAAAAAACATTATATTTGATAATAAATAAGCATCTTTCAGTTTGGCAAGTTTTGCACTAAACATTGAATGTAGCAGCTATCTCTCATTGAGAGAGACGGTTTTAAGCAGATTTGGGCTAGTTTGCAGTTCATTTGAACAGAAGCACTATTTGAACATTAGTCGTCTCAGAAACCTGTAAACTGACAATGTTGAGCATTGAAGCTCTAACATAAGATTTTGTGCATATAACTTCTAACACATTAGAAACTGTCTCACTGCATTGCAAAAAAACATTTTATTTCATTAGACATAAGCATCTTTCAGTTTGGCAAGTTTTGCACTAAACATTGAATGTAGCAGCTTTCTCTCGTTGAGAGAGAAGGTTTTAAGCAGATTTGGGCTAGTTTGCAGTTCATTTGAACAGAAGCACTATTTGAACATTAGTGGTCCCAGAAACCTGTAAACTGACAATCTTGAGCATTGAAGCTCTAACATAAGATTTTGTGCAAATAACTTCTAACACATTAAAAACTGTTTTACTGCATTGTAGAAAACATTATATTTGATAAGACATAAGAATCTTTCAGTTTGGCAAGTTTTGCACTAAACATTGAATGTAGCAGCTTTCTCTCATTGAGAGAGAAGTTTTAAGCAGATTTGGGCTAGTTTACAGTTCATTTGAACAGAAGCACTATTTGAACATTAGTGGTCCCAGAAACCTGTAAACTGACAATCTTGAGCATTGAAGCTCTAACATAAGTTTTTGTGCATATAACTTCTAACACATTAAAAACTGTCTCACTGCATTGCAAAAAACATTTTATTTCATTAAACATTAAGCATCTTTCAGTTTGGCAAGTTTTGCACTAACATTGAATGTAGCAGCTTTCTCTCATTGAGAGAGACTTTTTAAGCAGATTTGGGCTAGTTTGCAGTTCATTTTTTGAACAGAAGATCTATTTGAACATTAGTGGTCTCAGAAACCTATAAACTGACAATCTTGAGCATTGAAGCACTAACATAAGATTTTGTGCATATAACTTCTAACCCATTAAAAACTGTTTTACTGCATTGTAAAAAACATTATATTTGATAAGACATAAGCATCTTTCAGTTTGGCAAGTTTTGCACTAAACATTGAATGTAGCAGCTTTCTCTCATTGAGAGAGAAGGTTTTAAGCAGATTTGGGCTAGTTTGCAGTTCATTTGAACAGAAGCACTATTTGAACATTAGTCGTCTCAGAGACCTGTAAACTGACAATGTTGAGCATTGAAGCTCTAACATAAGATTTTGTGCATATAACTTCTAACAACATTAGAAACTCTCACTGCATTGCAAAAAACATTTTATTTGATAAGACACAAGAATCTTTCAGTTTGGCAAGTATTGCACTAAACATTGAATGTAAGCAGCTTTCTCTCATTGAGAGAGACGTTTTAAGAAGATTTGGGCTAGTTTGCAGTTCATTTGAACAGAAGCACTATTTGAACATTAGTGGTCCCAGAAACCTGTAAACTGACAATCTTGAGCATTGAAGCTCTAACATAAGATTTTGTGCATATAACTTCTAACACATTAAAAACTGTTTTACTGCATTGTAGAAAACATTATATTTGATAAGACATAAGCATCTTTCAGTTTGGCGAGTTTTGCACTAAACATTGAATGTAGCAGCTTTCTCTCATTGAGAGAGATCGTTTTAAGCAGATTTGGGCTAGTTTGCAGTTCATTTGAACAGAAGCACTATTTGAACGTTAGTGGTCCCAGAAACCTGTAAACTGACAATCTTGAGCATTGCAGCTCTAACATAAGTTTTTGTGCATATAACTTCTAACACATTAAAAACTGTCTCACTGCATTGCAAAAAACATTTTATTTCATTAGACATAAGCATCTTTCAGTTTGGCAAGTTTTGCACTAAACATTGAATGTAGCAGCTTTCTCTCATTGAGAGAGAACGTTTTAAGCAGATTTGGGCTAGTTTGTAGTTCATTTGAACAGAAGCACTATTTGAACATTAGTGGCCACAGAAACCTGAAAACTGACAATCTTGAGCATTGAAGCTCTAACATAAGATTTTGTGCATATAACTTCTAACACATTAAAAACTTTTTTACTACATTGTAAAAAACATTATATTTCATTAGACATAAGCATCTTTCAGTTTGGCAAGTTTTGCACTAAACATTGAATGTAGCAGCTTTCTCTCATTGAGAGAGACGTTTTAAGCAGATTTGGGCTAGTTTGCAGTTCATTTGAACAGAAGCACTATTTGAACATTAGTGGTCCCAGAAACCTGTAAACTGACAATCTTGAGCATTGCAGCTCTAACATAAGTTTTTGTGCATATAACTTCTAACACATTAAAAACTGTCTTGCATTGCAAAAAACATTTTATTTCATTAGACATAAGCATGTTTCAGTTTGGCAGGTTTTGCACTAAACATTGAATGTAGCAGCTTTCTGTCATTGAGAGAGACGGTTTTAAGCAGATTTGGGCTAGTTTGCTGTTCATTTGAACAGAAGCACTATTTGAACATTAAGTGGTCCCAGAAACCTGTTAACTGACAATCATGAGCATTGAAGCACTAACATAAGATTTTGTGCATATAACTTCTAACACATTAAAAACTGTCTCTCTGCATTGCAAAAAACATTATATTTGATAAGACACAAGAATCTTTCAGTTTGGCAAGTTTTGCACTAAACATTGAATGTAAGCAGCTTTCTCTCATTGAAAGAGACGTTTTAAGAAGATTTGGGCTAGTTTGCAGTTCATTTGAACAGAAGCACTATTTGAACATTAGTGGTCCTAGAAACCTGTAAACTGACAATCTTGAGCATTGAAGCTCTAACATAAGTTTTTGTGCATATAACTTCTAACACATTAAAAACTGTCTCACTGCATTGCAAAAAACATTTTATTTCATTAGACATTAAGCATCTTTCAGTTTGGCAAGTTTTGCACTAACATTGAATGTAGCAGCTTTCTCTCATTGAGAGAGACGTTTTAAGCAGATTTGGGCTAGTTTGCAGATCATTTTTTGAACAGAAGATCTATTTGAACATTAGTGGTCTCAGAAACCTATAAACTGACAATCTTGAGCATTGAAGCACTAACATAAGATTTTGTGCATATAACTTCTAACCCATTAAAAACTGTTTTACTGCATTGTAAAAAACATAATATTTGATAAGACATAAGCATCTTTCAGTTTGGCAAGTTTTGCACTAAACATTGAATGTAGCAGCTTTCTCTCATTGAGAGAGAAGGTTTTAAGCAGATTTGGGCTAGTTTGCAGTTCATTTGAACAGAAGCACTATTTGAACATTAGTCGTCTCAGAGACCTGTAAACTGACAATCTTGAGCATTGAAGCTCTAACATAAGTTTTTGTGCATATAACTTCTAACACATTAAAAACTGTCTCACTGCATTGCAAAAAACTTTTTATTTCATTAGACATAAGCATCTTTCAGTTTGGCAAGGTTTGCACTAAGCATTGAATGTAGCAGCTTTCTCTCATTGAGAGAGACGTTTTAAGCAGATTTGGGCTAGTTTGCAGTTCATTTGAACAGAAGCACTATTTGAACATTAGTGGTCCCAGAAACATGTAAACTGACAATCTTGAGCATTGAAGCTCTAACATAAGTTTTTGTGCATATAACTTCTAACACATTAAAAACTGTCTCACTGCATTGCAAAAAACATTTTATTTCATTAGACATAAGCATCTTTCAGTTTGGCAAGTTTTGCACTAAACATTGAATGTAGCAGTTTTCTCTCATTGAGAGAGAAGGTTTTAAGCAGATTTGGGCTAGTTTGCAGTTCATTTGAACAGAAGCACTATTTGAACATTAGTGGTCCCAGAAACCTGTAAACTGACAATCTTGAGCATTGAAGCTCTAACATAAGTTTTTGTGCATATAACTTCTAACACATTAGAAACTGTCTCACTGCATTGCAAAAAACATTTTATTTCATTAGACATAAGCATCTTTCAGTTTGGCAAGTTTTGCACTAAACATTGAATGTAGCAGCTTTCTCTCATTGAGAGAGACGTTTTTAGCAGATTTGGGCTAGTTTGCAGTTCATTTTAACAGAAGCACTATTTGAACATTAGTAGTCCCAGAAACCTGTAAAATGACAATCTTGAGCATTGAAGCTCTAACATAAGTGTTTGTGCATATAACTTCTAACAACATTGGAAACTGTCTCACTGCATTGCAAAAAAAACATTTTATTTCATTAGACATAAGCATCTTTCAGTTTGGCAAGTTTTGCACTAAAAATTGAATGTAGCAGCTTTCTCTCATTGAGAGAGAAGGTTTTAAGCAGATTTGGGCTAGTTTGCAGTTCATTTGAACAGAAGCACTATTTGAACATTAGAGGTCTCAGAAACCTGTAAACTGACAATCTTAAGCATTGCAGCTCTAACATAAGATTTTGTGCATATAACTTCTAACACATTAAAAACTGTTTTACTGCATTGTAGAAAACATTATATTTGATAAGACACAAGCATCTTTCAGTTTGGCAAGATTTGCACTAAACATTGAATGTAGCAGCTTTCTCTCATTGAGAGAGACGTTTTAAGCAGATTTGGGCTAGTTTGCAGTTCATTTGAACAGAAGCACTATTTGAACGTTAGTGGTCCCACAAACCTGTAAACTGACAATCTTGAGCATTGAAGCTCTAACATAGGTTTTTGTGCATATAACTTCTAACACATTAAAAACTGTCTCACTGCATTGCAAAAAACATTTTATTTCATTAGACATAAGCATCTTTCAGTTTGGCAAGTTTTGCACTAAACATTGAATGTAGCAGCTTTCTGTCATTGAGAGAGACGGTTTTAAGCAGATTTGGGCTAGTTTGCAGTTCATTTGAACAGAAGCACTATTTGAACATTAGTGGTCCCAGAAACCTTTAAACTGACAATCTTGAGCATTGAAGCTCTAACATAAGATTTTGTGCATATAACTTCTAACACATTAAAAACTGTTTTACTGCATTGTAGAAAACATTATATTTGATAAGACATTAGCATCTTTCAGTTTGGCAAGTTTTGCACTAAACATTGAATGTAGCAGCTTTCTCTCATTGAGAGAGACGTTTTAAGCAGATTTGGGCTAGTTTGCAGTTCATTTGAACAGAAGCACTATTTGAACATTAGTGGTCCCAGAAACCTGTAAACTGACAATCTTGAGCATTGAAGCTCTAACATAAGATTTTGTGCATATAACTTCTAACACATTAAAAACTGTTTTACTGCATTGTAGAAAACATTATATTTGATAAGACATAAGCATCTTTCAGTTTGGCAAGTTTTGCACTAAACATTGAATGTAGCAGCTTTCTCTCATTGAGAGAGACGGTTTTAAGCAGATTTGGGCTAGTTTGCAGTTCATTTAAACAGAAGCACTATTTGAACATTAGTGGTCCTAGAAACCTGTAAACTGACAATCTTGAGCATTGAAGCTCTAACATAAGTTTTTGTGCATATAACTTCTAACACATTAAAAACTGTCTCACTGCATTGCAAAAAACATTTTATTTCATTAGACATAAGCATCTTTCAGTTTGGCAAGTTTTGCACTAAACATTGAATGTAGCAGCTTTCTCTCATTGAGAGAGAACGTTTTAAGCAGATTTGGGCTAGTTTGCAGTTCATTTGAACAGAAGCAATATTTGAACATTAGTGGTCTCAGAAACCTGTAAACTGACAATCTTGAGCATTGAAGCACTAACATAAGATTTTGTGCATATAACTTCTAACACATTAAAAACTGTTTTACTGCATTGTAAAAAACATTATATTTGATAATAAATAAGCATCTTTCAGTTTGGCAAGTTTTGCACTAAACATTGAATGTAGCAGCTATCTCTCATTGAGAGAGACGGTTTTAAGCAGATTTGGGCTAGTTTGCAGTTCATTTGAACAGAAGCACTATTTGAACATTAGTCGTCTCAGAAACCTGTAAACTGACAATGTTGAGCATTGAAGCTCTAACATAAGATTTTGTGCATTTAACTTCTAACACATTAGAAACTGTCTCACTGCATTGCAAAAAAACATTTTATTTCATTAGACATAAGCATCTTTCAGTTTGGCAAGTTTTGCACTAAACATTGAATGTAGCAGCTTTCTCTCGTTGAGAGAGAAGGTTTTAAGCAGATTTGGGCTAGTTTGCAGTTCATTTGAACAGAAGCACTATTTGAACATTAGTGGTCCCAGAAACCTGTAAACTGACAATCTTGAGCATTGAAGCTCTAACATAAGTTTTTGTGCATATAACTTCTAACACATTAAAAACTGTCTCACTGCATTGCAAAAAACATTTTATTTCATTAGACATTAAGCATCTTTCAGTTTGGCAAGTTTTGCACTAACATTGAATGTAGCAGCTTTCTCTCATTGAGAGAGACGTTTTAAGCAGATTTGGGCTAGTTTGCAGTTCATTTTTTGAACAGAAGATCTATTTGAACATTAGTGGTCTCAGAAACCTATAAACTGACAATCTTGAGCATTGAAGCACTAACATAAGATTTTGTGCATATAACTTCTAACCCATTAAAAACTGTTTTACTGCATTGTAAAAAACATAATATTTGATAAGACATAAGCATCTTTCAGTTTGGCAAGTTTTGCACTAAACATTGAATGTAGCAGCTTTCTCTCATTGAGAGAGAAGGTTTTAAGCAGATTTGGGCTAGTTTGCAGTTCATTTGAACAGAAGCACTATTTGAACATTAGTCGTCTCAGAGACCTGTAAACTGACAATGTTGAGCATTGAAGCTCTAACATAAGATTTTGTGCATATAACTTCTAACAACATTGGAAACTGTCTCACTGCATTGCAAAAAACATTTTATTTCATTAGACATAAGCATCTTTCAGTTTGGCAAGTTTTGCACTAAACATTGAATGTAGCAGCTTTCTCTCATTGAGAGAGACGTTTTTAGCAGATTTGGTCTAGTTTGCAGTTCATTTTAACAGAAGCACTATTTGAACATTAGTAGTCCCAGAAACCTGTAAAATGACAATCTTGAGCATTGAAGCTCTAACATAAGTTTTTGTTTATACTTGACTAACTGGGGCCCAGGTCAGGAAGCAGACAGATTGGCTAAACCGACCGTCTGCTAGCCGCCTCCCGTCACAGAGGTCAGTTAATTCTCAGCACATAGAGACTTCTTCACCTAGATATCACACTATAGAGACTGTGTCTGTTCCCCGAACTAGAAAATACAAAAAACGTCCAAACCAAGCTAAGATTAACAATTTAATTGAGGTTCAACAAATAAAAAACAGAAGCAATATGGATAAACAAATGATAAAGCTTGGCTTATTGAATATCAGATCCCTTTCTACGAAAACACTTTTTGTAAATAATATGATCACTGATCATAATATAGATGTACTCTGTTTGACAGAAACCTGGCTAAAACCTGATGATTACATTATTTTAAATGAGTCCACCCCCCAAGATTACTGTTATAAACATGAGCCGCGTCTAAAAGGCAAAGGTGGAGGTGTTGCTTCAATTTATAACAACGTTTTCAGGATTTCTCAGAGGGCAGGCTACAAGTATAACTCGTTTGAAGTAATGGTACTTCATATAACATTATCCAAAGAAACAAATGTTAATGATAAATCCCCTGTTATGTTTGTACTGGCTACTGTATACAGGCCACCAGGGCACCATACAGACTTTATTAAAGAGTTTGGTGATTTTACATCCGAGTTAGTTCTGGCTGCAGATAAAGTTTTAATAGTTGGTGATTTTAATATCCATGTTGATAATGAAAACGATGCATTGGGATCAGCATTTATAGACATTCTGAACTCTATTGGTGTTAGACAACACGTTTCAGGACCTACTCATTGTCGAAATCATACTCTAGATTTAATACTGTCACATGGAATTGATGTTGATGGTGTTGAAATTATTCAGCCAAGTGATGATATCTCAGATCATTATTTAGTTCTTTGCAAAATTCATATAGCCAAAATTGTAAATTCTACTTCTTGTTACAAGTATGGAAGAACCATCACTTCTAACACAAAAGACTGCTTTTTAAGTTATCTTCCTGATGTATCCAAATTCCTTAGCATATCCAAAACCTCAGAACAACTTGATGATGTAACAGAAACTATGGACTCTCTCTTTTCTAGCACTTTAAATAAAGTTGCTCCTTTACGCTTAAGGAAGGTTAAGGAAAACAGTTTTACACCATGGTATAATGAGCATACTCGCACCCTAAAGAGAGCAGCCCGAAAAATGGAGCGCAGCTGGAGGAAAACAAAACTAGAGGTATTTCGTATTGCTTGGCGGGAAAGTAACATATCCTACAGAAAAGCATTAAAAACTGCTAGATCCGATTACTTTTCTTCTCTTTTAGAAGAAAACAAACATAACCCCAGGTATTTATTCAATACAGTGGCTAAATTAACGAAAAATAAAGCCTCAACAAGTGTTGACATTTCCCAACACCACAGCAGTAATGACTTTATGAACTACTTTACTTCTAAAATCGATACTATTAGAGATAAAATTGCAACCATTCAGCCGTCAGCTACAGTATCACATCAGACAGTGCACTATAGACCCCCTGAGGAACAGTTCCACTCATTCTCTACTATAGGAGAGGAAGAATTGTATAAACTTGTTAAATCATCTAAACCAACAACATGTATGTTAGACCCTATACCATCTAAGCTCCTGAAAGAGGTGCTTCCAGAAGTCATAGATCCTCTTCTGACTATTATTAATTCCTCATTGTCATTAGGACATGTCCCCAAAACCTTCAAACTGGCTGTTATTAAGCCTCTCATCAAAAAACCACAACTTGACCCCAAAGAACTAGTTAATTATAGACCAATCTCGAATCTCCCTTTTCTGTCCAAGATACTAGAAAAGGTGGTATCCACACAATTATATTCCTTCTTAGAGAAAAATGGTATATGTGAGGATTTCCAGTCAGGATTTAGACCGTATCATAGTACTGAGACTGCTCTTCTTAGAGTTACAAATGATCTGCTCTTATCATCTGATCGTGGGTGTATCTCTCTATTAGTTTTATTGGATCTTAGTGCTGCGTTTGACACAATTGACCACAACATTCTTTTGCATAGACTTGAATACTTTGTTGGCATCAGTGGAAGTGCATTAGCATGGTTTAAATCGTACTTATATGACCGCCATCAGTTCGTAGCAGTGAATGAAGATGTATCCTATCGATCACAAGTGCAGTATGGAGTACCTCAAGGCTCAGTACTAGGGCCGCTACTCTTCACGCTTTATATGTTACCCTTGGGAGATATCATCAGGAAACATGGTGTTAGCTTTCACTGTTATGCTGATGATACTCAGCTCTATATTTCTTCGCAGCCCGGTGAAACACACCAATTTGAAAAACTAATGGATTGCATAGTCGATATAAAAAACTGGATGACGAGTAATTTCTTACTGCTAAATTCTGAAAAAACAGAGGTGTTAATTATAGGGCCTAAAAACTCTGCTTGTAATAACCTAGAACACTGTCTAAGACTTGATGGTTGCTCTGTCAATTCTTCATCATCAGTTAGGAACCTAGGTGTGCTACTTGATCGCAATCTTTCCTTAGAAAGCCACGTTTCTAGCATTTGTAAAACTGCATTTTTCCATCTCAAAAATATATCTAAATTACGGCCTATGCTCTCAATGTCAAATGCAGAAATGTTAATCCACGCATTTATGACCTCAAGGTTAGATTATTGTAATGCTTTATTGGGTGGTTGTTCTGCACGCTTAGTAAACAAACTACAGCTAGTCCAAAATGCAGCAGCAAGAGTTCTTACTAGAACCAGGAAGTATGACCATATTAGCCCGGTCCTGTCAACACTGCACTGGCTCCCTATCAAGCATCGCATAGATTTTAAAATATTGCTTATTACTTATAAAGCCCTGAATGGTTTAGCTCCTCAGTATTTGAATGAGCTCCTTTTAAATTATAACCCTCTACGTCCGCTACGTTCTCAAAACTCAGGCAATTTGATAATACCTAGAATATCAAAATCAACTGCAGGCGGCAGATCCTTTTCCTATTTGGCGCCCAAACTCTGGAATAACCTACCTAACATTGTTCGGGAGGCAGACACACTCTTGCAGTTTAAATCTAGATTAAAGACCCATCTCTTTAACCTGGCATACACATAACAAACGAATATGCTTTTATTATCCAAATCCGTTAAAGGATTTTTAGGCTGCATTAATTAGGTAAACCGGAACCGGATACACTTCCCATAACACCCTATGTACTTGCTACATCATTAGAAGAATGGCATCTACGCTAATATTTGTCTGTTTCTCTCTTGTTCCGAGGTCACCGTGGCCACCAGATCCAGTCTGTGTCCAGATCAGAGGGTCACTGCAGTCACCCGGATCCAGTACGTATCCAGACCAGATGGTGGATCAGCACCTAGAAAGGACCTCTACATCCCTGAAAGACAGCGGAGACCAGGACAACTAGAGCCCCAGATACAGATGCCCTGTAAAGACCTTGTCTCAGAGGAGCACCAGGACAAGACCACAGGAAACAGATGATTCTTCTGCACAATTTGACTTTGCTGCAGCCTGGAATTGAACTACTGGTTTCGTCTGGTCAGAGGAGAACTGGCCCCCCAACTGAGCCTGGTTTCTCCCAAGGTTTTTTTCTCCATTCTGTCACCGATGGAGTTTCGGTTCCTTGCCGCTGTCGCCTCTGGCTTGCTTAGTTGGGGACACTTCATCTACAGCGACATCGTTGACTTGATTGCAAATAAATGCACAGACACTATTTAACTGAACAGAGATGACATAACTGAATCCAATGATGAACTGCCTTTAACTATCATTTTTGCATTATTGACACTGTTTTCCTAATAAATGTTGTTCAGTTGCTTTGACGCAATGTATTTTGTTTAAAGCGCTATATAAATAAAGGTGACATTGACATTGACATTGACATAAGTTTTTGTGCATATAACTTCTAACACGTTAGAAACTGTCTCACTGCATTGCAAAAAAACATTTTATTTCATTAGACATAAGCATCTTTCAGTTTGGCAAGTTTTGCACTAAAAATTGAATGTAGCAGCTTTCTCTCATTGAGAGAGAAGGTTTTAAGCAGATTTGGGCTAGTTTGCAGTTCATTTGAACAGAAGCAATATTTGAACATTAGAGGTCTCAGAAACCTGTAAACTGACAATCTTAAGCATTGCAGCACTAACATAAGATTTTGTGCATATAACTTCTAACACATTAAAAACTGTTTTACTGCATTGTAAAAAACATTTTATTTCATTAGACATAAGCATCTTTCAGTTTGGCAAGTTTTGCACTAAACATTGAATGTAGCAGCTTTCTCTCATTGAGAGAGAAGGTTTTAAGCAGATTTGGGCTAGTTTGCAGTTCATTTGGACAGAAGCAATATTTGATAGTGGTCCCAGAAACCTGTAAACTGACAATCTTGAGCATTGAAGCACTAACATAAGATTTTGTGCATATAACTTCTAACACATTAAAAACTGTTTTACTGCATTGTAAAAAACAATATATTTGAGAAGACATAAGCATCTTTCAGTTTGGAAAGTTTTGCACTAAACATTGAAAGTAGCAGCTTTCTGTCATTGAGAGAGAAGGTTTTAAGCAGATTTGGGCTAGTTTGCAGTTCATTTGAACAGAAGCACTATTTGAACATTAGTGGTCCCAGAAACCTGTAAACTGACAATCTTGAGCATTGCAGCTCTAACATAAGTTTTTGTGCATATAACTTCTAACACATTAAAAACTGTCTCACCGCATTGCAAAAAACATTTTATTTCATTAGACATGAGCATCTTTCAGTTTGGCAAGTTTTGCACTAAACAATGAATGTAGCAGCTTTCTGTCATTGAGAGAGAAGGTTTTAAGCAGATTTGGGCTAGTTTGCAGTTCATTTGAACAGAAGCACTATTTGAACATTAGTGGTCCCAGAAACCTGTAAACTGACAATCTTGAGCATTGAAGCTCTAACATAAGTTTTTGTGCATATAACTTCTAACACATTAAAAACTGTCTCACTGCATTGCAAAAAAACTTTTTATTTCATTAGACATAAGCATCTTTCAGTTTGGCAAGGTTTGCACTAAGCATTGAATGTAGCAGCTTTCTCTCATTGAGAGAGACGTTTTAAGCAGATTTGGGCTAGTTTGCAGTTCATTTGAACAGAAGCACTATTTGAACATTAGTGGTCCCAGAAACCTGTAAACTGACAATCTTGAGCATTGAAGCTCTAACATAAGATTTTGTGCATATAACTTCTAACACATTAAAAATTGTTTTACTGCATTGTAAAAAACATAATATTTGATAAGACATAAGCATCTTTCAGTTTGGCAAGTTTTGCACTAAACATTGAATGTAGCAGCTTTCTCTCATTGAGAGAGAAGGTTTTAAGCAGATTTGGGCTAGTTTGCAGTTCATTTGAACAGAAGCACTATTTGAACATTAGTGGTCCCAGAAACCTGTAAACTGACAATCTTGAGCATTGAAGCTCTAACATAAGATTTTGTGCATATAACTTCTAACACATTAGAAACTGTCTCACTGCATTGCAAAAAACATTTTATTTCATTAGACATAAGCATCTTTCAGTTTGGCAAGATTTACACTAAACATTGAATGTAGCAGCTTTCTCTCATTGAGAGAGAAGGTTTTAAGCAGATTTGGGCTAGTTTGCAGTTCATTTGAACAGAAGCACTATTTGAACATTAGTGGTCTCAGAAACCTGTAAACTGACAATCTTGAGCATTGAAGCACTAACATAAGATTTTGTGCATATAACTTCTAACACATTAAAAACTGTTTTACTGCATTGTAAAAAACAATATATTTGAGAAGACATAAGCATCTTTCAGTTTGGCAAGTTTTGCACTAAACATTGAAGGTAGCAGCTTTCTCTCATTGAGAGAGAAGGTTTTAAGCAGATTTGGGCTAGCTTGCAGTTTAATTGAACAGAAGCACTATTTTGAACATTAGTGGTCCCAGAAACCTGTAAACTGACAATCTTGAGCATTGCAGCTCTAACATAAGTTTTTGTGCATATAACTTCTAACACATTAAAAACTGTCTTACTGCATTGCAAAAAACATTTTATTTCATTACACATAAGCATCTTTCAGTTTGGCAAGTTTTGCACTAAACATTGAATGTAGCAGCTTTCTCTCATTAAGAGAGAAGGTTTTAAGCAGATTTGGGCTAGCTTGCAGTTCATTTGAACAGAAGCACTATTTGAACATTAGTGGTCCCAGAAACCTGTAAACTGACAACGTTGAGCTTTGAAAGTCTAACATAAGATTTTGTGCATATAACTTCTAACACATTAGAAACTGTCTCACTGCATTGCAAAAAACATTTTATTTCATTAGACATAAGCATCTTTCAGTTTGGCAAGTTTTGCACTAAACATTGAATGTAGCAGCTTTCTCTCATTGAGAGAGAAGGTTTTAAGCAGATTTGGGCTAGTTTGCAGTTCATTTGAACAGAAGCACTATTTGAACATTAGTGGTCCCAGAAACCTGTAAACTGACAATCTTGAGCATTGAAGCTCTAACATAAGATTTTGTGCATATAACTTCTAACACATTAGAAACTGTCTCACTGCATTGCAAAAAACATTTTATTTCATTAGACATAAGCATCTTTCAGTTTGGCAAGTTTTGCACTAAACATTGAATGTAGCAGCTTTCTCTCATTGAGAGAGAAGGTTTTAAGCAGATTTGGGCTAGTTTGCAGTTCATTTGAACAGAAGCACTATTTGAACATTAGTGGTCCCAGAAACCTGTAAACTGACAATCTTGAGCATTGCAGCTCTAACATAAGTTTTTGTGCATATAACTTCTAACACATTAAAAACTGTCTCACTGCATTGCAAAAAACATTTTATTTCATTAGACATAAGCATCTTTCAGTTTGGCAAGTTTTGCACTAAACATTGAATGTAGCAGCTTTCTCTCATTGAGAGAGAAGGTTTTAAGCAGATTTGGGCTAGTTTGCAGTTCATTTGAACAGAAGCACTATTTGAACATTAGTGGTCCCAGAAACCTGTAAACTGACAATCTTGAGCATTGAAGCTCTAACATAAGATTTTGTGCATATAACTTCTAACACTAGAAACTGTCTCACTGCATTGCAAAAAACATTTTATTTCATTAGACATAAGCATCTTTCAGTTTGGCAAGTTTTGCACTAAACATTGAATGTAGCAGCTTTCTCTCATTGAGAGAGAAGGTTTTAAGCAGATTTGGGCTAGTTTGCAGTTCATTTGAACAGAAGCACTATTTGAACATTAGTGGTCCCAGAAACCTGTAAACTGACAATGTTGAGCTTTGAAGCTCTAACATAAGATTTTGTGCATATAACTTCTAACACATTAGAAACTGTCTCACTGCATTGCAAAAAACATTTTATTTCATTAGACATAAGCATCTTTCAGTTTGGCAAGTTTTGCACTAAACATTGAATGTAGCAGCTTTCTCTCATTGAGAGAGAAGGTTTTAAGCAGATTTGGGCTAGTTTGCAGTTCATTTGAACAGAAGCACTATTTGAACATTAGTCGTCTGAGAAACCTGTAAACTGACAATGTTGAGCTTTGAAGCTCTAACATAAGATTTTGTGCATATAACTTCTAACACATTAGGAACTGTCTCACTGCATTGCATAAAACATTTTATTTCATTAGACATAAGCATCTTTCAGTTTGGCAAGTTTTGCACTAAACATTGAATGTAGCAGCTTTCTCTCATTGAGAGAGAAGGTTTTAAGCAGATTTGGGCTAGCTTGCAGTTCATTTGAACAGGAGCACTATTTGAACATTAGTGGTCCCAGAAACCTGTAAACTGACAATCTTGAGCATTGAAGCTCTAACATAAGATTTTGTGCATATAACTTCTAACACATGAAAAACTGTCTCACTGCATTGCAAAAAACATTTTATTTCATTAGACATAAGCATCTTTTAGTTTGGCAAGGTTTGCACTAAACATTGAATGTAGCAGCTTTCTCTCATTGAGAGAGACGTTTTAAGCAGATTTTGGCTAGTTTGCAGTTCATTTGAACAGAAGCACTATTTGAACATTAGTCGTCTGAGAAACCTGTAAACTGACAATGTTGAGCATTGAAGCTCTAACATAAGATTTTGTGCATATAACTTCTAACACATTAGGAACTGTCTCACTGCATTGCAAAAAACATTTTATTTCATTAGACATAAGCATCTTTCAGTTTGGCAAGTTTTGCACTAAACATTGAATGAAGCAGCTTTCTCTCATTGAGAGAGAAGGTTTTAAGCAGATTTGGGCTAGTTTGCAGTTCATTTGAACAGAAGCACTATTTGAACATTAGTCGTCTGAGAAACCTGTAAACTGACAATGTTGAGCATTGAAGCTCTAACATAAGATTTTGTGCATATAACTTCTAACACATTAGGAACTGTCTCACTGCATTGCAAAAAACATTTTATTTCATTAGACATAAGCATCTTTCAGTTTGGCAAGTTTTGCACTAAACATTGAATGAAGCAGCTTTCTCTCATTGAGAGAGAAGGTTTTAAGCAGATTTGGGCTAGTTTGCAGTTCATTTGAACAGAAGCAATATTTGAACATTAGTGGTCTCAGAAACCTGTAAACTGACAATCTTGAGCATTGAAGCTCATATCTAAACCAAGCCGAATGTTATTTGCTATATGCCTACCTTTCATAAAGCAAGATTGGGAAACTGAGAAAATTTCTTCTAAACATGGTTTCAGTCTATTTGCATAAAGGGAAGCTAATAATTTATAATCAGAATTAAGTAAAGTAATTGGGCGCCAATTATCTAAATATGAGGAATCTTTGTTAGGCTTTGGGATTAAAGTGATCAAGCCCTGCTTCATGGATTCAGTCAAGTCTTTAAAAACTTCAAAAACAAGCTTATTTATGTCTTGCCAAAAGGTCCTATAAAATTTAAAAGGCAGTCCATCTGGACCAGGGCTTTTATTGAAGGGGGCTTTCTGGATAATCAATATCCATCTCTTCCATAGTCAAATCCATCTCACAAACGACCGATTCCCATCACTTATAATAGGTTTGAATGCTTGAACTCTCAAAAAAAAAAACTATCAGCAAATTGAGGATTAAATGAGGAAGAATAAAGCTGTGAATAAAAATTAGAAACAAAATTAGAAACTCTAGCTTCATCTGTGATCAAATTGCCCTCAATATTTAGAGAACATATTTTCTTAGATTCCCCTCTTTTCTTTTCTAAATTAAAAAAATATGATGAATATTTTACTCCGAATTCTAGCCACTTTACTCTGGATCGAATAAAGGCACCTTTAGCCTTTTCTGCATAAAAGTTATTTAAATCTTCTTTAAGATTGTGCAGTTTTACTTTATCATCTTCACTAGTAAATTTGATTCTTTTCACTTAATATGGAGGTATACTTTAAAGATTTTGCCTGGGCTAACTGTTTACTAAATCGAATAGAGAATTTTCTACACTCGTATTTAAACATTTCCCAATGAGAAGATATTGAAACATCAGGTTTTGCTTTAAATTGTTCAATGATGCTCTTAATACCTAAACAATAAGAGGGAATCTGTAGTCAATGTCAATGTCACCTTTATTTATATAGCGCTTTAAACAAAATACATTGCGTCAAAGCAACTGAACAACATTCATTAGGAAAACAGTGTCAATAATGCAAAAATGATAGTTAAAGGCAGTTCATCATTGGATTCAGTTATGTCATCTCTGTTCAGTTAAATAGTGTCTGTGCATTTATTTGCAATCAAGTCAACGATATCGCTGTAGATGAAGTGTCCCCAACTAAGCAAGCCAGAGGTGACAGCGGCAAGGAACCGAAACTCCATCGGTGACAGAATGGAGAAAAAAAACCTTGGGAGAAACTAGGCTCAGTTGGGGGGCCAGTTCTCCTCTGACCAGACGAAACCAGTAGTTCAATTCCAGGCTGCAGCAAAGTCAGATTGTGCAGAAGAATAATCTGTTTCCTGTGGTCTTGTCCTGGTGCTCCTCTGAGACAAGGTCTTTACAGGGGATCTGTATCTGGGGCTCTAGTTGTCCTGGTCTCCGCTGTCTTTCAGGGATGTAGAGGTCCTTTCTAGGTGCTGATCCAGCATCTGGTCTGGATACGTACTGGATCCGGGTGACTGCAGTGACCCTCTGATCTGGACACAGACTGGATCTGGTGGCCACGGTGACCTCGGAACAAGAGAGAAACAGACAAATATTAGCGTAGATGCCATTCTTCTAATGATGTAGCAAGTACATAGGTTGTTATGGGAAGTGTTTCCGGTTCCGGTTTACCTAATTAATGCAGCCTAAAAATCCTTTAACGGATTTGGATAATAAAAGCATATTAGTATGTTATGTGTATGCCAGGTTAAAGAGATGGGTCTTTAATCTAGATTTAAACTGCAAGAGTGTGTCTGCCTCCCGAACAATGTTAGGTAGGTTATTCCAGAGTTTGGGCGCCAAATAGGAAAAGGATCTGCCGCCTGCAGTTGATTTTGATATTCTAGGTATTATCAAATTGCCCGAGTTTTGAGAACGTAGCGGACGTAGAGGATTATAATGTAAAAGGAGCTCATTCAAATACTGAGGTGCTAAACCATTCAGGGCTTTATAAGTAATAAGCAATATTTTAAAATCTAAAATCTATGCGATTTTAGTATCTAGTAGAGAACAATTTAGTTTCCAATATCCAGGGTTTCTGTGACAACCAGTACCAGAATCAGATAAAATAAGATCAATAAAAGCATGATCTGTGAGGGGGGCAGGAAAGATACTACTGGCCTTACTACAAAAATCATTAATAATAGTGTTACATCTGCATGACTCTCGTTTTGGGGGAAATCTATCCAGACATAGGCGAGGAGCTTCATTAAAATCTCCTCCAGCTATTACTGCAGCAGATGGATATTTACCTTTTAAATCAAGAATTTTAGAAGACAGATCCTGAAAAAATAAGTTATTTTGTGTATGATTATTAAAACCATAAAAATGAACCAAGATAAAGAAAAAATCCCCTAGAAGAATGACAGCAATAATCCATCTACCCTCGGCAGAAAAAAAGGACTGCAGAATCGAACCACTAAAATTACGGTCAAATAAAATCAAAACTCCAGCGGAGTGATTAGTACCATGACAAAATAAAACCTTACTTCCCCACTGATTGCGCCAAAATGTTTCATCTTCATAACAAGAATGTGTTTCTTGAAAAAAATAAACATCCCTTTTCTGTGACGTATAAAATAAAAATAAAGCCTTGCGTTTAAATAAATCACGAATCCCCTGTACATTAAGAGAAAAACAACACAGTATAACCGCCATATGAACAGTAACAAAACGAGAAAAATAAAATAAAAAGTACTATACAACTACAATCGTAACAAAGTTATGAAATGTAATACAGAATACAATTAAAGTGCAAAACTTATCCATACACCTTAATAATGGTTTAGGCTATCCGTTATGTCCCCTCCTTTGCTTACCTTAACATATTAATGCTCATACATATTTGTCAGAATTTTGCTAATGTCAATAAATGTTTCGATTAACAAAAGTTCACACAAAACGGCAAAAATCAGACATCGTCTGCAGAAATCCACCTTCTATCCACGATAGCATTTGGCCCCCTGAAGCCAGCATGGCGACCCTCCTTTCGGGGTTTCTCCACCAAAGGCCACAGCTTGTTCCGTGCTTCCTTCGTCCTCTGCTTCAGATCCTCTGAGATCCTTATCTTTTTCTGTTTGAGCACTTCTGATCTTCTTGCATTAGCCCAGATACGATCGCGATGAGATCGAGAGAGAAATTGTACAATTATCGTGCGAGGGCGTGCATTGCCCAGTTTGGGGCCAAGCCTGTGCGCAATATCAATCGAAAACTGCAGAACATCTGCTAAGCCTGGTGACACCTGAAGAAAAATGTCCATTATTACCATCTTGACATTCTCCCCATCTTCCTCCAGCACACCCGAAATCCTCAGATTCCAACGCCTCTTGTAGGCATCCAGCTCATCCACTTTATCCCATAAGCGTTTATTTTCTGCAGCCAGCGAAGATAGCTGGGAGTTCATTTTATCAGATTTAACAGCTGTATTCTCTGTTTTTTTTTTTTATCAACGGCGTCAACCCATGAGATCGGAGATGAGGGTGGAATTGGATGCAACCGATTTCTCGACCTCCAGAAGTTTCTCCATAAAGTCATCCTGCTTCTTACCCAGTCTCTCTATTGCCTCCAGCAAAATGGCATTTGAAGGGTCTGATGACGGGCGTCGCATTTTCGGTAACGGGCTTGCCGCTGGAGACTCGGGAAGACACACATCCAATGAATCCAGATCATGGGCAGTTTTGGAATAATTATGTATACATTTGAAACTTTCATATTTCGGGGTATCGTCCACCTCCATCATGACGCCACGCAGGAGAGCTCAAATCCACGTGTTGTGCAACGACGTTAATGGACTTTGAGGGAAAAAAAATTAGGAATTCGCAAAACTTAGTATCTTTGAAGTATAGGGAGCATGAACAAAACTAAAATCAGTGCATTGATGACAAAAGAACCTTTAAAGGGGAATAATAATCAAGTTTTGCACAAAATTCAGGTAAGACAAAAAAAAATGTGACCTACACCGACGCCATCTTGAAGACGCCCCCTCCTGTTTAATACTTTTTGACACTTTTTAATTTGTTCCTAGGAGACAATAACACTGTTAACCTTAACACTGTTACCAGCAGGTGGCACTATGACTATAACTAAATTTGGTCATGGGTGTATGTTCAGAACAAAACACCTATCACACGTGTAAAGTTTGGGGAAGATTGGACATGTTGCATGTTGATGTGTTCAGGACAGAACTCTTATCAAACTTGTTCAATTTGGGGCAGATTGGACACTGTATGCCTGAATTACAGTAACTTCCTGATTCACTGCAGTAATATGATGCTTTAGCATTTAGCTAAGTGTTGCTAACATGTTTTAGTATGTTTCTAGCATGCTGCTAGTGTATTCATCACCTGCTGGCACTTTTTAATATGTTGCTAGGAGTCCAGAACAGTGTTACACATGACACTTCCTGTTACCAACAGGTGACGCTATGACTACAACTGAATATGGGCATGTTGATGTGTTCAGTTCAGGACTCGTCCAACGTGTGAAGTTTGGGGAAGATTGGATGTTGCTGGCCTGAGTTACAGCCACTTCCTTATTCTATGCCATAGTTGCATGCTTTAACACTTACAGTGTTAACCTTGTCAATTCCTGTTACCAGCAGGTAGCGCTATTAATATAACTGAATTTGGTCATGAGTGTTTGTTCAGGACAGAACACCTATCACACGTGTGAAGTTTGGGGAAGATCGGACATTGCTTGCCTGAGTTACAGCAACTTCCTTTAACACTACATTAGTAGCATGCTTTAGCGCTTAGCTAAGTGTTGCTAGCATGTATTAGTATTAGTATCTAGCATGATGCCAGCTTATTTAACACTTGGTGACACTTTTTAATATGTTCCTAGGAGTCCATAAGAGTGTTAACTAGGGGTGCAACGAAATTTCGGTCGCCGAAAATGGCATTATCGGTTTCGGGCCGAAGTAAAAAATCCAGCCGAAAATGTAAAACGAAAATGAATGTCAACCGCGCCCCTCCCATCCGTGTGCTAGCGCTTGGGTTTCACTCACGGTCAAGCTGTTATCACTCGTCACCCACCCCTCCCCTCCTACTCAAGCAGGTTTCACTCACGGTCGAGCTGTTTGCACGCGTCTGCATAGATTAAGCATGTCAGCGGTATGGAAGTATTTTAAAGTTTCAGATGAGGACAACAAACTTGCAATATGTAATGTTTGTTCTGCAAAAGTCTCAAGAGGGGGTACGGTGCCAAAGAACTTTTCGACAACAGGTTTGATACACCACCTGAAAACAAATAGCTGAGCAACTTTTGTTCTTAAAGAGAAACCTGACACGTTTCCTTAAATAAACAGCAGTCAAATTTTCTGTTTATATAGTTACATTAAAATTTGCATAGCACTGCAAAACTGTGTTTCCTAAGGCTACATAGGCTTAAATGTTGTTTACAGTTTGAGTTTGGATTAAGTTCTATTGCTGTTTTTGCACTGTTGTTTTGCACAGAAATTTAAAATGCAAGTAAATAATTGTTTACATGCAGCAACAGAATAGAGGCCCACTGCCATTCTGTGATTTTTGTGTGCAGTTATTCAGATAATTGTGGATTGTTTTTTCCCCCACAAATGTTAAACTATTTTATTCAATGGAAGAAAACTTGAAGAATAATATTATTTATTTATTGTTAAAAAATATTTTAGGTTTTGTTATGTAACTGTAAGTGTTAATAAAAGTTTGATGATTATACTATTGGTTTGTGATTTTTCATTTCAGATCCATTAAAATTTAAGCAATACGTATTTAAAAGAAGCCATTTTCGGCTTCAGTTTCGGTTTTCGGCCAAGTGCATCCTAAATTTTTGGTTTCGGTTTCGGCCCAGAATTTTCATTTCTATGCATCACTAGTGTTAATCATTTAACTTTCTGTTACCAGCAGGTGGCGCTATGACTATAACCGAATACGGGCATGTTGATGTGTTCAGCACAGGACTTTTGTCAAACGTGTGAAGTTTGGGGCAGATCAGACGTTGGTAGCCTGAGTTAGAGCAACTTCCTTATTCAATGCAATAGTTGCATGCTTTAACTCTTAGCTAAGTGTTGCTAGCATGTTTTATTTAGGGATGGGCGTTTTCCACAAATATCACATTCGAATATTTGAGCTCACAAAAAACAAATATTCGAATATTCGTTTATTTAAATTAAGTTTAATGAGTCAAACGTTATTTTTCAGCAACATTTGTTTTCGTCATTTTGAACAAGCTTACAATAAGCTTGAACATTACACATCGTGTTTTGTAGCTGAAAACCTTTAACAATGCGTGCAAACAAACAAAAGTACAGATTAAAAGCAAAAAAAAAAAAAACGTGAACAAAGAAAAAACGTAAAGCAGCCTGCAGCAATTAGGCTATTGTACAGAATGTAGCTTACACTTAACTTTTAAACTGTCAGCAAATCTTTTTTGCTTTTTTTCTATTGTTTCAAATGTTCTTGTTAAGAAATACGGGCATGTCAATATGATCGGGGGAAAGTCGGCTCCTTAGTCTGTTAACAATAAGGCCAGCCGCGGAGAAAACGCTCTCCGACGCACAGACGTTGGCGGGACTCACAAATAACAAATGTGCTAAGCGAATACGTTTTGTGAAGCGCTTCGTGTTTTCGTTTCACCACTGAATGGGATCCTCATCTGGTGGAATACATGGCTCCAGCAAGAACTGTTCCCACTCGTCTCGGCTGGACTCTCTGTAATCATCGCTGGAGAACTGGCTCAGCCTTTTCCTACTAGTGGGCATTGCATCTTCTTCATCGTTGGTGACGGCGGCTGCATCCGCAACACTCGCATCAAGGGAAATGATCCGATAATGTTCAAAAAAGTTTTTTTTTTCTTACTTCTCTCATGTTTTCATCGATAAACCTGAGATGTTTGTGCCGAGGGTCTAGGGCAGACGCGAGAAGAGGAGTTTTCACTGCATTCTCCAAGTTAGCGGTGTTTATTCGTTGCTTGAGAGATGCTACAACAATGTTCTTGGATCACTTTCTGTGATTCTCCACGGCATATTTGAAGTACTGTAGAAGACCGCAGCTCTTAGGGGGGCGTTCACATATCGCGTCTTTTGCATGCTCAAGTTCGTTATATCCAATGTAGGCGCGCGGTATGCGCGCTCATAACGGAAGCGACGCGGTCGCGATGCGCACGCGGTGCGACGCGGTCCCGTTATTTCCAGGAGCGTCCGCACAGCATCGAGTTAAAAACATCTCAACTTTTCAGAATGCCGCAAGCAAACCGCGGGTCATGTGACAAGAACTAAACATTCAGCTTCATCCTTTCCCGTAACAACGTTGAAAGCTCAGCCAAGATGAAGGAACAGCTGATCATAGCTGTATATGGATTGCCATTTTGAAATAAATTTAGTAGCAGAGCTACTGAAAGCGATTTGTTTTGTGCTGCAAATCCATTTATCCTTTGCTGAAATTTCCGTGTCTTCATGGAGAGAACGCGTCGCCTCAGGAGCGCTTCTGCCCGAGCGCTTTGGAAAGAAGGAGAAAGCGGCGCGCATAGCCTTTTCCACGCCTTATTAGGCGCGATATGTGAATGGCCCCTTAATCATTCATTAATTATTTTTTGCTTGCATACACCTTCAAATATGCCGTGGAGAAACACAGAAAGTGACCAAATTAGGTTTTATTGTGAACTTTTTTTTTTTTTTTGCGAAACTCGAATATCATTTTTATTTATCGAATAATTAGAGCAGAACGAATATTCGAATGTTCGACTATCCGTACACATCCCTAGTTTTATTATGCTTCTAGAATTTTGCCAGCCTATTTAACACTTGTTGATGCTTTTTATTGTTCCGTAAGGAGTCCATAAGAGTTTTAAACATGCCACTTCTTGTTGCCAGCAGGTGGCACTATCATCAAATACGGGTATATTGATGTGTTCAGAGGAGGACTCTTATTAAATTTGTTCAGTTTGGGGCAGATTGGACACTATATGCCTGAATTGCATTAACTTCCTGTTCAACTGCATTAGTAGCATGCTTTAACACTTAGCTAAGTGTTGCTAGCATGTATTACCATGCTTATACAATTTTCCGAGCCTATTTAACACTTGTTGATGCCTTTTATTATTTTGCAAGGAATCCATAAAAGTGTTAAATATGCCACTTCCTGTTACCAGCAGTTATGACTATAACTGAATTTGGTCATGAGTGTTTGTTCAGGACAGAACACCTATCACACGTGTGAAGTTTGGGGAAGATCGGACATTGCTTGCCTGAGTTACAGCAAGTTCCTTTATCACTACATTAGTAGCATGCTTTAGCGCTTAGCTAAGTGTTGCTAGCATGTATTAGTATGTATCTAGCATGATGCCAGCTTATTTAACACTTGTTTAATAAGTGATAGCAGATTGTCATCACTCAATGGCTGGATGTCTAAGTGGTGCCCACAGAATAACATAGGTTTCATAGACAATTGGACGAGCTTTTGGGGCAGACCTGACCTGTTGAAAAGAAATGGTCTTTATCCCTCCTGGGGTGGCGCCACTCTTCTCTCTAGAAATATGGCAAATAGTCTTAGTGTTTATACTTGACTAACTGGGGCCCAGGTCATGAAGCAGACAGACTGGCTAAACCGACCGGCTGCTAGCTGTTTCACGTCACAGAGGTCAGCTAATTCTCAGCACATAATGACTCTTTCACCTAGATATCACACTATAGAGACTGTGTCTGTTCCCCGAACTAGAAAATACAAAAAATGTCCAAACCAAGTTAAGATTAACAATTTAATTGAGGTTCAACAAATAAAAAACAGATGCAATATGGATAAACAAATGATAAAGCCTGGCTTATTGAATATCAGATCCCTTTCTACGAAAACACTTTTTGTAAATAATATGATCACTGATCATAATATAGATGTACTCTGTTTGACAGAAACCTGGCTAAAACCTGATGATTACATTATTTTAAATGAGTCCACCCCCCAAGATTACTGTTATAAACATGAGCCGCGTCTAAAAGGCAAAGGGGGAGGTGTTGCTTCAATTTATAACAACGTTTTCAGGATTTCTCAGAGTGCAGGCTTCAAGTATAACTCGTTTGAAGTAATGGTGCTTCATATAACATTATCCAGAGAAACAAATGTTAATGATAAATCCTGTTATGTTTGTACTGGCTACTGTATACAGGCCACCAGGGCACCATACAGACTTTATTAAAGAGTTTGGTGATTTTACATCTGAGTTAGTTCTGGCTGCAGATAAAGTTTTAATAGTTGGTGATTTTAATATCCATGTTGATAATGAAAAAGATGCATTGGGATCAGCATTTATAGACATTTTGAACTCTATTGGGGTTAGACAACACGTTTCAGGACCTACTCATTGTCGAAATCATACTCTAGATTTAATACTGTCACATGGAATTGATGCTGTTAGTGTTGAAATTATTCAGCCAAGTGATGATATCTCAGATCATTATTTAGTTCTATGCAAACTTCATATAGCCAAAATTGTAAATTCTACTTCTTGTTACAAGTATGGAAGAACCATCACTTCTACCACAAAAGACTGCTTTTTAAGTTATCTTCCTGATATATCCAAATTCCTTAACATATCCAAAACCTCAGAACAACTTGATGATGTAACAGAAACTATAGACTCGCTCTTTTCTAGCACTTTAAATACAGTTGCTCCTTTACGCTTAAGGAAGGTTAAGGAAAACAGTTTGACACCATGGTATAACGAGCATACTCGCACCCTAAAGAGAGCAGCCCGAAAAATGGAGCGCAGCTGGAGGAAAACAAAACTAGAGGTATTTCGTATTGCTTGGCGGGAAAGTAACCTATCCTACAGAAAAGCATTAAAAACGGCTAGATCCAATTACTTTTCTTCTCTTTTAGAAGAAAACAAACATAACCCCAGGTATTTATTCAATACAGTGGCTTAATTAACGAAAAATAAAGCCTCAACAAGTGTTAACATTTCCCAACACCAAGGCAGTAATGACTTTATGAACTACTTTACTTCTAAAATCGATACTATTAGAGATAAAATTGCAACCATTCAGCCATCAGCTACAGTATCACATCAGACAGTGCACTATAGCCCCACTGAGGAACAGTTCCACTCATTCTCAACTATAGGAGAGGAAGAATTGTATAAACTTGTTTAATCATCTAAACCAACAACATGTATGTTAAACCCTATACCATCTAAGCTCCTAAAAGCTCCTAAGCTCCTTCAACTCCCAGAAGTCATAGATCCTCTTCTGACTATTATTATTTCCTCATTGTCATTAGGATATGTCCCCAACACCTTAAAACTGGCTGTTATTAAGCCTCTCATCAAAAAACCACAACTTGACCCCAAAGAACTAGTTAATTATAGAGCAATCTTGAATCTCCCTTTTCTGTCCAAGATACTAGAAAAGGTGGTATCCTCACAATTATATTCCTTCTTAGAGAAAAATGGTATATGTGAGGATTTCCAGTCAGGATTTAGACCATATCATAGTACTGAGACTGCTCTCCTTAGAGTTACAAATGATCTGCTCTTATCATCTGATCGTGGGTGTATCTCTCTATTAGTTTTATTGGATCTTAGTGCTGCGTTTGACACAATTGACCACAACATTCTTTTGCATAAACTTGAACACTTTGTTGGCATCAATGGAATTGCATTTGCATGGTGTAAATCGTACTTTTATGACCGCCATCAGTTCTTAGCAGTGAATGAAGATGTATCATATCGATCACAAGTGCAGTATGGAGTACCTCAAGGCTCATTACTAGGGCCGCTACTCTTCACGCTTTATATGTTACCCTTGGGAGATATTATCAGGAAACATGGTGTTAGCTTTCACTGTTATGCTGATGATACTCAGCTCTATATTTCTTCACGGCCCGGTGAAACACACCAATTTGAAAAACTAATGGAATGCATAGTCGATATAAAAAACTGGATGACGAGTAATTTCTTACTGCTAAATTCTGAAAAAACAGAGGTGTTAATTATAGGACCTAAAAACTTTGCTTGTAATAACCATGCCTGATAGCACTCCGGCGGCACACAGGATTTCCGGCGTACAGACTTGTCTGCGAAAAAAACTGAGAACTGTCGCGTGATCTGACAGTTCCCAAGATCTGAGTGGCGCTTTCACTAAACCACACTAGTAAGCCTACTTCAGCCATTCGGTAATAGGGTAGGGGCTGGTCTTGGGTTTTGGCCAATCAGATTGATTCAGCAGTCACTCCACGTGCAAATTTGTTTTGTGTTTCCATACCAACACTGGCCGCGCGAAATATAGTAGAGTCATCATGGAAAGCAACTTTATGAAGCCAGGGGAAGACACCAAACGTATTGACAAAGGCATTAAGAATAAATGGCGCTGGTCTTGGATAGAGGAGGTGGGTAGAGATGAAAAGCCCTTTGGAAGCTGGTGTCAAAAACTCCTGCAAGCAGGCGCATGTTTCTGCACTTTGTGCGCAAAGAAAATACTATATGGAACTAGCGGGAAAAAAGTGTTGCCACGGCACGAGTAAGAACCTAGTCATAAAGCAGCTGTCCGAGCAATTCCACACACCTCACGTTTGCCGGGGGCAACAGCCACAGCAGATATCCGACCGTCAATGACCGATCGCGTGGCTCATTTAAAAATTCGCTTGTGCTCCTTCATTGCCGAGTTTGATCTGTCGTTTACGATCGCTCATCCACTCGTCACTTTGTGTAAGAAATTAGCGGAGGATAAACTCGCCCTTACGCATCTGTCTGTCTCGAGGCAGCATGCGGGCTATCTAATTACACACGGCATCTCGCCAGAATTTAAAAGAAATCTGTCCTACAAGCTCAAGAATAACATGTTTTCACTTAACATTGATGAAGCCACGGATAAAAGCATGACGAGGATGCAGGCAGTGTGAAAACACAGCATCTTGCCAGCAAAAAGGTTAATGTTGCAAATGCCTCAGCACTGATGCTGCAACTAAAAGATGTCCTGCAATCATATGGGCTGGAGTGGAGACAAGTCACTAGCATTCTTCTGGACAATTGTGCTGTGATGAGGGGAAAGAAATCTGGGCTTGAAACGTTAGCAAGGAAGGAGAACCCTAATCTCCTGGATATATCAGGAGACACTGTTCACATGGTGTCCAATACTGCTAGGGCCCTCATGAGACCGTTTGGCTCAGATGTGGAAGATTTTTGCTCTGATATTTATTATGATATAGAGAAATCACCTAAACAGAAGGAGATTTTTGCACAGTTTCAAAGTTTACTCCACCTCCCCCCGAAGAGCTTGATAAGGCCCATCAGTAACAGATTCATTCAAATGCTCGAGGTATGCAACAGGATGAATGAGCTCCTGGATGTGCTCGTGGTGCACTACTATCATGTGCTGGATCCGAAAGAAGAACACAAATACAGGTAATGCAAATCATTTTAATAACAACAAATTTAGTGTCTTGCTTGTTTTGGTTTTAGCCCTTGTGGGATATAGGCCTAATGATGCACCATCTTTTATTAGTTTAGAATGGTTAGTTGGTATTCAGAAAGTAGTAAATTAGCCGCATATTAAGGAATGTAATGTATACATTTATTTACATAGGCGTGTGTGTGTGTGTGTGTGTGTGTGTGTGCGTGCTACAGAAGGCTTCTGTATCAAGTGTTTGAGAGACATGAGCTCTCAGTTGAGGAAAAGGCCAGGATACAAGTACTTCAGCAAGAGCAGGCAGTGGCATCCCGAACAGGAACAAACCAAGATAGAAAGGCACGAATCTCTGTGCTCATTACAGAGTTTCAAAGAATGAAGGTCATGATCGACTTATTCAGAGGTATTTTATGACTAGGCAAACTCATTGCAACTTAAATGTAAGAGTAAAAGTAACATTTTAAGTTAATAAGTGGTTGCAGTCCACTGGCATATCTGGCTATGACCTACGTCATTTTATACATGATACAAATTAAACAGTCAGGTCCTTTCTACAGCAACAATAACCAAATTAATGAGAATATCATCAACTGTGGAGTACTGTAGTACTGTGAAGAACTGTGTTAACAAGGTAACAATGGGCCTCATTTACCAATTACCTCATTTACTTCCTAAGAATGTTCTTAACTGTGTTCTTAAGAAGGTCCTACGAAAACTCTTAGGCAGATTCACAAAGGTGTTCTTAAACCTCAGAATCGTTCAATGTTTTGTTCTGATCATGCTGAATCCCATTTCTGCACTGCTGCAGGAATTGAACTGTAAATGGGTCATTATATTTAGTAGCTAGTATAAAAATTTTAAAAGTGTTATTTGTTGTTTATTTATGCTAAAATACATTAATGCTTTGTAATAGAGTGGAATATTTTTATTAAAAAATAATTATAATATTTTTATTCAAAAATATCCAAAATGATCAAATATATAGTTGTAATTTAAATTCTATTATATTTTACATCTGCAGATATGATGAAAATGCAATAACCATTTATTTTTGCACAAAACAAGTCTCAAATGTGCGCAAGAGTGCTCGAGAGTGTTCGTAGTTTCTGTTTTTACCAAAGAACACTTCGTAAAAACTGCGTAAGTGGGTTTTAAGAACAAATTTCTTCATAAGAACGGTTGGTGAATGAGGCCCATTGTCCTTACTCCTGTAGATGAAAGTGATCTGCTGACACCTAGTGGTTCATTTTGTGCGATCAGGATAAATTCGTCAGTACAGTCTTTATTTACAAGCAAAGTATATTTGGATACGTTTCGCCCGATCATTCCCCAGCTTGCCCCGTTAAAAAAAAACGTTAAAGACGTCTTTGGCAGTGAATGGTTGTATTTTAAGAAATATCTTTAGACAGCCAATGAGTCACAGGACTAGAAATTCATATAGGAATATTTTAAATAATTTTTAATAAAACCACCCGATTAATATTTAGCTTGAACAAAATTCAGTTGTATTATTATTTAGTTATATATTGTATTTTAAATGCATAATCATATTTGTGTTCAGATATTTCCCAACACTGGTTGTATATTAAATATTATATTAAATTATATATATTATATTATATATTAAATTATTTTGTTTTTTATATTTGCAGGGGTCCTTCCAACATTTCAGAGATTTGCCAAAAAGCTTCAGCATGAAAAGCCGATGGTGCATTTGGTGCATGTGGAAATGGTGGCCCTTGTAAGAGAGCTCCTGGGCAAATTTATGAGACCAAAGGCTATCCCACTGAGTCACAAAGAGATTCTCAAGGTTGATGTACGGAGAAGGGATTTGCAACTGCCAAACAAGAGGCTCTCTGTTGGACAGTTTTGCTACATTGCGATGAACAAAGCCCGTGTGGAGGGAAAGGTGTGGGTTGATCATATCTATGACTCTCTCAGAGAAGGGTATATGAGGTCAGCAGAGTTTCTGCTAAAAAACCTTCCCTTGGATAACATCATATTATCTTCACTCTCTGCTCTTACTCCATCTCTAATGCAATCTGATGGAGTCATTGGAGCTTTGACCGCATTAGGAGAAGCCTTGCCAAATGCTGTCCTTCCAGAAGAGATTGGTCAGCTGGTAGAAGAATGCCGGGCCTACCAACTGGATGGGGACATGCTTCTTCGTCTACAGAGCTACACTGAAGGCGACTGTCGAGTCGATGTAGACTGGTGGAGCCATGTTGCTTCCTTGAAAAAGGCAAAGAGGGATGCGAGGTATCCGACCCTGTGCAAGCTAGTTAAAGCACTTCTGTCCATTTTCACAGGCCCCTTGGTGGAAGGATCATTTAATTTGATGGATGATATCCTTGACGATGACAGGTGCTCCATGAATGTGGAAACTTATGAGAGCCTCGCAGTAATCAAGTCCACACTTAAAGCCAGGGACAGGACAGCCTCAACTATGACCATTGACCAGCCTCTGAGGCGAGCCTGCCTTTCATCATTCCAAAACTACCAATTACATTTACAGAAAAAGAAAGAGACTGAACAGGCATTAAAGCAGAGAAGGCTGAGTGAGGCAGCAAGGATGCAGTCCTCAAAGGAGGCAAACAAACTGGTTCAACAGGCCAGAAAAATCAAAAGGCCACCAAAAACATCCTCTGTGCCAATCTCTTCCTCCTCTGCACAAGCCACCACCTCCTCTGGTAAACAGGCCATGAAAAAGAAATGGCCACCAAAAACATCCTCTGTGCCAGTCTCTTCCTCCTCTGCACAAGCCACCACCTCCTCTGGCCAACAGGCCCTGAAAAAGAAATGGCCACCAAAAACATCCTCTGTGCCAGTCTCTTCCTCCTCTGCACAAGCCACCACCTCCTCTGGTCAGCAGGCCCTGAAAAAGAAATGGCCACCAAAAACATCCTCTGTGCCAGTCTCTTCCTCCTCTGAACAAGCCACCACCTCCTCTGGTCAGCAGGCCCTGAAAAAGAAATGGCCACCAAAAAAATCCTATGTGCCAGTCTCTTCCTCCTCTGCACAAGCCACCACCTCCTCTGGTCAACAGGCCAGAACACCAGACAAACCATCTTCTCCAGCTACCACCCCTGGACAAGCCAGATGTCCTCCATTTGCCACAGCCTCCTCTTCACTAAGTCAAAAGTCAAAGTCACCTTCATTTATATAGAGCTTTAAACAAAATACATTGCGTCAAAGCAACTGAACAACATTCATTAGGAAAACAGTGTCAATAATGCAAAAATGATAGTTAAAGGCAGTTCATCATTGGATTCAGTTATGTCATCTCTGTTCAGTTCAATAGTGTCTGTGCATTTATTTGCAATCAAGTCAACGATATCGCTGTAGATGAAGTGTCCCCAACTAAGCAAGCCAGAGGCGACAGCGGCAAGGAACCGAAACTCCATCGGTGACAGAATGGAGAAAAAAACCTTGGGAGAAACCAGGCTCAGTTGGGGGGCCAGTTCTCCTCTGACCAGACGAAACCAGTAGTTCAATTCCAGGCTGCAGCAAAGTCAGATTGTGCAGAAGAATCATCCTGTTTCCTGTGGTCTTGTCCTGGTGCTCCTCTGAGACAAGGTCTTTACAGGGGATCTGTATCTGGGGCTCTAGTTGTCCTGGTCTCCGCTGTCTTTCAGGGATGTAGAGGTCCTTTCTAGGTGCTGATCCAGCATCTGGTCTGGATACGTACTGGATCCGGGTGACTGCAGTGACCCTCTGATCTTGACACATACTGGATCTGGTGGCCACGGTGACCTCGGAACAAGAGAGAAACAGACAAATATTAGCGTAGATGCCATTCTTCTAATGATGTATCAAGTACATAGGGTGTTATGGGAAGTGTTTCCGGTTCCGGTTTACCTAATTAATGCAGCCTAAAAATCCTTTAACGGATTTGGATAATAAAAGCATATTAGTATGTTATGTGTATGCCAGGTTAAAGAGATGGGTCTTTAATCTAGATTTAAACTGCAAGAGTGTGTCTGCCTCCCGAACAATGTTAGGTAGGTTATTCCAGAGTTTGGGCGCCAAATAGGAAAAGGATCTGCCGCCTGCAGTTGATTTTGATATTCTAGGTATTATCAAATTGCCTGAGTTTTGAGAACGTAGCGGACGTAGAGGATTATAATGTAAAAGGAGCTCATTCAAATACTGAGGTGCTAAACCATTCAGGGCTTTATAAGTAATAAGCAATATTTTAAAATCTATGCGATGCTTGATAGGGAGCCAGTGCAGTGTTGACAGGACCGGGCTAATATGGTCATACTTCCTGGTTCTAGTAAGAACTCTTGCTGCTGCATTTTGGACTAGCTGTAGTTTGTTTACTAAGCGTGCAGAACAACCACCCAATAAAGCATTACAATAATCTAACCTTGAGGTCATAAATGCATGGATTAACATTTCTGCATTTGACATTGAGAGCATAGGCCGTAATTTAGATATATTTTTGAGATGGAAAAATGCAGTTTTACAAATGCTAGAAACGTGGCTTTCTAAGGAAAGATTGCGATCAAATAGCACACCTAGGTTCCTAACTGGTGACGAAGAATTGACAGAGCAACCATCAAGTCTTAGACAGTGTTCTAGGTTATTACGAGCGGAGTTTTTAGGTCCTATAATTAACACCTGTTTTTTCAGAATTTAGCAGTAAAAAATTACTCGTCATCCAGTTTTTTATATCGACTATGCAATCCATTAGTTTTTCAAATTGGTGTGTTTCACCGGGTTGCGAAGAAATATAGAGCTGAGTATCATCAGCATAACAGTGAAAGCTAACACCATGTTTCCTGATGATATCTCCCAAGGGTAACATATAAAGCGTGAAAAGTAGCGGCCCTAGTACTGAGCCTTGAGGTACTCCATACTGCACTTGTGATCGATAGGATACATCTTCATTCACTGCTACGAACTGATGGCGGTCATAGATTGGTCTATAATTAACTAGTTCTTTGGGGTCAAGTTGTGGTTTTTTGATGAGAGGCTTAATAACAGCCAGTTTGAAGGTTTTGGGGACATATCCTAATGACAATGAGGAATTAATAATAGTCAGAAGAGGATCTATGACTTCTGGAAGCACCTCTTTTAGGAGCTTAGATGGTATAGGGTCTAACATACATGTTGTTGGTTTAGATGATTTAACAAGTTTATACAATTCTTCCTCTCCTATGGTAGAGAATGAGTGGAACTGTTCCTCAGGGGGTCTATAGTGCACTGTCTGATGTGATACTGTAGCTGACGGCTGAATGGTTGCAATTTTATCTCTAATAGTATCGATTTTTAGAAGTAAAGTAGTTCATAAAGTCATTACTGCTGTGGTGTTGGGAAATGTCAACACTTGTTGAGGCTTCATTTTTCGTTAATTTAGCCACTGTATTGAATAAATACCTGGGGTTATGTTTGTTTTCTTCTAAAAGAGAAGAAAAGTAATCGGATCTAGCAGTTTTTAATGCTTTTCTGTAGGATATGTTACTTTCCCGCCAAGCAGTACGAAATACCTCTAGTTTTGTTTTCCTCCAGCTGCGCTCCATTTTTCGGGCTGCTCTCTTTAGGGTGCGAGTATGCTCATTATACCATGGTGTCAAACGGTTTTCCTTAACCTTCCTTAAGCGTAAAGGAGCAACTTTATTTAAAGTGCTAGAAAAGAGAGAGTCCATAGTTTCTGTTACATCATCAAGTTGTTCTGAGGTTTTGGATATGCTAAGGAATTTGGTTACATCAGGAAGATAACTTAAAAAGCAGTCTTTTGTGTTAGAAGTGATGGTTCTTCCATACTTATAGCCAAAATTGTAAATTCTACTTCTTGTTACATGAATTTTGCACAAAACAAAATAATGATCTGAGATATCATCGCTTGGCTGAATAATTTCAACACCATCAACATCAATTCCATGTGACAGTATTAAATCTAGAGTATGATTTCGACAATGAGTAGGTCCTGAAACGTGTTGTCTAACACCAATAGAGTTCAGAATGTCTATAAATGCTGATCCCAATGCATCGTTTTCATTATCAACATGGATATTAAAATCACCAACTATTAAAACTTTATCTGCAGCCAGAACTAACTCGGATGTAAAATCACCAAACTCTTTAATAAAGTCTATATGGTGCCCTGGTGGCCTGTATACAGTAGCCAGTACAAACATAACAGGGGATTTATCTTTAACATTTGTTTCTCTGGATAATGTTATATGAAGCACCATTACTTCAAACGAGTTATACTTGTAGCCTGCCCTCTGAGAAATCCTGAAAACGTTGTTATAAATTGAAGCAACACCTCCACCTTTGCTTTTTAGACGGGGCTCATGTTTATAACAGTAATCTTGGGGGGTGGACTCATTTAAAATAATGTAAACATCAGGTTTTAGCCAGGTTTCTGTCAAACAGAGAACATCTATATTATGATCAGTGATCATATTATTTACAAAAAGTGTTTTCGTAGAAAGGGATCTGATATTCAATAAGCCAAGCTTTATCATTTGTTTATCCATATTACTTCTGTTTTTTATTTGTTGAACCTCAATAAAATTGTTAATCTTAACTTGGTTTGGACGTTTTTTGTTTTTTCTAGTTCTCCTCTAGACTAGACAGACAACATCTTTTTGCACCAGCTTCCCCAACCTCAGCACCAGCTAAAACCTCCTCTGAATCAGCCACCACATCCTCAGCATCAGCTACCACATCCTCTTTACCAACACGTTATTTCCCACTCTTTCATGGCCAATCCAAAGCATCATCTGCACTGCCATCAAACATGTTGAAAAGGAAAGGTTCTGCTAACCCGAAAACCTGTTCAAAAAGGAAGAAATGAAGGAAGGGGAAAATGTTTTCTGTAGTAAACTGTATTTGCTTATTTTTATTTATTTCTCACTGTTTTTCAGTTCTTGAAGCACTTTAAATTATTGCCAATTATTGTTCTCTTAATAGCAAATGGTTTTGAATAAACAAATTTTGTGTTGTATTACATGCGTTTTTATTTTTTTTGGGCACAGTAAGTTTCAAAAAAATATTTAAAATAAATAGTGCATATTTTGCAGAAAAATGAATATCTCCTTTTTCATGCCCTTAAGTCAATGTTTACGCTACTAATCAATTCCTAGTTTACTAGTTTTACCTATTTTTCCTACAATTCCTGGTTACTTTGGAGTATTATAATTGAAAAAAAAAAGTTCAGGCTCAGGATTTTTTTCTACTATCACCCCTGAATAACCTAGAACACTGTCTAAGACTTGATGGTTGCTCTGTCAATTCCTCGTCATCAGTTAGGAACCTAACCTAGTAAGGTGTGCTATTTGATCGCAATCTTTCCTTAGAAAGCCACGTTTCTAGCATTTGTAAAACTGCATTTTTCCATCTCAAAAATATATCAAAATTATGGCCTATGCTCTCAATGTCAAATGCAGAAATGTTAATCCATTCATTTATGACCTCAAGGTTAGATTATTGTAATGCTTTATTGGGTGGTTGTTCTGCACGCTTAGTAAACAAACTACAGCTAGTCCAAAATGCAGCAGCAAGAGTTCTAACTAGAACCAGGAAGTATGATCATATTAGCCCGGTCCTGTCAACACTGCACTGGCTCCCTATCAAACATCGTAAAGATTTTAAAATATTGCTTATTACTTATAAAGCCCTGAATGGTTTTGCACCTCAGTATTTGAATGAGCTCCTTTTACATTATAATCATCTACGTCCGCTACGTTCTCAAAACTCAGGCAATTTGATAATACCTAGAATATCAAAATCAGCTGCGGGCGGCAGATCCTTTTCCTATTTGGCGCCTAAACTCTGGAATAACCTACCTAACATTGTTCGGGAGGCAGACACACTCTTGCAGTTTAAATCTAGATTAAAGACCCATCTCTTTAACCTGGCTTACACATAACATACTAATATGCTTTTAATATCCAAATCCGTTAAAGGATTTTTAGGCTGCATTAATTAGGTTAACCGGAACCGGAAACACTTCCCATAACACCCTATGTACTTGCTACATCATTAGAAGAATGGCATCTACGCTAATATTTATCTGTTTCTCTCTTATTCCGAGGTCACCGTAGCCACCAGATCCAGTCTGTATTAATACATACCTCCCCAGTCTAGGGGATGGGAGGGAGTAACAAAGAAAATGCTGGAAAAATGGAGGGAGTTTTTCCCCTTCTACTGACTCACAACAGCACAAGTAATGTGAAAACAGGATAGAATTTATTAAACACAAGGAAGCAAATATAACTTCAGGAGGGGTTCAGGCCAACATAACAAACAAAACCTACTAACTCCCAAAAACAAACCTAACTAACCTACAAAATAAAAAGAAAACAAAATACAAAAAATTACCCTAACTCCCTAACTGATCTTAAACAGGAGAAAAAGTATAATCAAAATGAACAGCAACCACCTCCCTACAGCTTCCCATGAAAACAAAAGAAAACAAAAATAAACCTTAGTTCTAACAACAAAAGAAAATAACTCACGTTTGGGCTGAATAAATCCTCCCACAAGAGGACTACTAGAAACTCATCAACAAGCTTCTAATCACAACAAATCAGCTACAAACTCTAGTGACATCAGCAGAAGGTACTCTCGCTCCAAATTCCCACACTCCAGACATCGCAACTCTGTCTTTTATCTTCAAGCATTTCCTCTTGTGGGCCAATCAGGATAGGGCAGTCATCAGAAGAATCATCCACTAATTGGTCTTCACCTGTTAGTCCTTGTCAGCACTTGAAAGGGCGAGAAAAAGGAACACACAAGGCACATACACAAGAGACAGTCCCAATTTAGGAGGCCCTGGGACATAACACCCCCCACCACGAGATTTCAAACTAACCAAAAAGTTTGTAAACAACCCCCAACCCATTAATACACTTAGTTTTCCACTGAATGGACCCTGGACAGGGCATCGGCCACAACATTCTCCGAGCCTTTCTTATGGCGAATATCCAGATGGTATCCCTGCACCATCAAGGACCACCGCATCAACCTCTGGTTGGAATTAGCCATTTGGGACAGGAAAACCAGGGGGTTATGGTCAGTGTAAATGATGACTGGGTTACAGTGATCTCCCAAGTACACTTCAAAGTGCTGCAAGGCTAGTAACAGTGCCAATGTCTCCTTTTCAATAGTGCTATACCTCTGCCGGCACTTTGAAAACTTCTTTGAGTAATAGCACACGGGGTGATCAATTCCATCACGGTCCTCCTGTAACAGCACTGCTCCAGCTCCAACAGCGCTTGCATCCACCTGTAATTTAAACGGGAGGGCGAAATTTGGAGCAGACAACACTGGTGCATTACACAAAATATCCTTGGCAGCATTAAAAGCATGAGCACATTCTGGAGTCCAAACAAATTTCTTAGAGGTACTAAGAAGGTCTGTAAGTGGGGAAACTACAGAGGCAAAGTTTTTACAAAAACCTCTATAGTAGCCGGTCATCCCCAGAAATCTACGTAGTTCTCTTTTGGTGGTAGGAATAGGAAATTCAACAACGGCAGATATTTTTTCCTCCACAGGACATACCTGTCCCTGCCCAACCTATTTGCCTAAATAGGTAACGACAGCTTTGGCAAAATCACATTTGGCCAGGTTTAAAGTTAAATTGGCAGCAGCCAACCTATCAAACACACAGTTCAACTTTTCCACATGATCCCTCCATGTAGGTGAAAAGATGACAATATCATCTAAGTAGGCTTCACAATCTGTAACCCCGGACAATACTTCCTGCATAAGCCTCTGAAATGCAGCTGGTGCATTTCGCATACCAAAGGCCATGACCTTATACTGCAGAAAGCTGTCAGGAGTCACAAAGGCAGAAATCTCTGATGCTCGAGCCATCAAAGGAACTTGCCAGTAATCTTTGAGGAGATCCAACTTGGTGACAAACTGCGATGAACCCGCCCGGTCAACACAATCCTCTAACCTTGGTAAGGGGAAAGAGTCAGGCTTAGTGATGGAATTTACCTTGCGGTAATCTGTACAAAACCGCAAGGAAGAATCTGCCTTTGGCACCAATAAACAAGGAGAACTCCAGGGACTATTGCTAGGTTCCGCCAGTCCATGGTGCAACAGATACTCCACCTCCAACCGCATAACTTCTCTCTTCTTGGGGTTAACCCTGTAAGGATGTTGCTTAATAAGGACAACCGTTCCTACATCGATATCATATCATGAGTTAACACGGTGGTTTGTTGTGGTACATCTGAGAATAAAGTGGGATGTTCTCCAAGCAGTTTAACAATATCCCTACTTTGCTCCTTAAAGAGGGGTACAAGATGAACCTCAAGGTTATTTAAAACATCAGAATTCTTCAGGCCAATACATGACATCTGAGCATCATTTACTACCAACCCATCTTGCTCAGGGCAGTAAGCAAGAGGCATAACTGGATGAACAGTTTCAACAGGAGAAACAACATGTACAGACTTGAATGACTTTGACTCATTCCGGTCAACATAGGCCTTCAACATATTGACATGACACACCCGAGTCTTTCGTCTCCGATCAGGAGTTCGGATCACATAATTGGTTTCACTTAGCTGCCTATCAACAATGTAAGGTCCAACAAACTTAGTTTGCAACGCAGACCCCGGCACAGTGAGTAGAACCATCACTGAATCTTTAGACTGAAATTTACGAGAAACATTTTTCTGGTCATAACGAGCCTTCATTCTACCCTGAGCGGCAGCCAGATGTTCTTTAGCCACTTCACAAACCTTCTGAAGACGTACATGCAAAGAGCTGACATATTCCTGCACGGTCACTGGTAATGAAGGTTTAAAGGTGCCATCTGTCATATCTGGCAAAAAAATCAAGTCATACCCCACATTCCATACCAGATGAGGGCAGTATGCCTCAATAAAGTGAATTGGTCTACTCTAGAGTAACAAACGAGAAACAGCATAGTCTCTATGCTCCGCCCCTACCTTCACAACAACACTAGAGCATAGCCGAAGCCTATAAGACAGCGGTTCTCAATTGCAGACCTCGCGCCCCACTGCTCTGCACATTTTGAACGTTTCTCTTAGAGCTTCAGACATTTGTTCTATTCGAACATAAGTGCCCTGCGAAGTGGTCATCACAGGATATTCAGCCATGATTCCAGTTCGAAGTGAACGTAGCTATATGTTCCAATCAAAGTGCATTGAAGTGTGCAAGACGTGAATTTAAATTGTATTGATTTACAGATGTATATGATGTCACAGTTGTCCATGTTTAAAGACGCTGCACAGCACAAATCAGTGAATGAATGTTTCGATGTGAGGTAAACTTCAACAGATTTCCCCTGCTCAGAGAGTAGGGAGCAATGCACATTTGAAAAACAGATCATGCACGGAGTTCATTTCTAACGAGCTGATTATCTGAATCAGGTGTGTTAACAAAGAGAAACGTGCAAAATATGCAGAGCAGTGGGGCGCGAGGACTGGAATTGAGAACCGCTGCTATAAGAGGACGTTTTGCCTCCAGAGGAACGTTGGGTGATGTCAAGTGATTTTGAAACATGACATCTTCAAGCTACTCCCCTTCACCTTTACCAGTGAATATGTTCATATTCGTTTTGTTCATATTACATTGAGTTGTATATACACATTATTGGAATTAAATTAATTTGACAGACAGCATTCTGTCAACATCATTGGTCAACATCAGACAGCTGATGTTGACCAAGCTAGCGTAACCAGAGCTGCCAACTCTCAAGCATTCACCGTGAGACACACGCAATTGAATTTTTTCACACGCTAATTTTCTCACGTACAGAAAAACCACGAAGCAAAGAGGACACGGAGACCAACAGACTAGACAGAGCAGGTTACTTATGATATATAAAATATGGGTAAGTTATAGCTAGCTAATTATCAAACGCAGCTACGGTTAGCCATCGCTAACATTAGCACGTTTATAGAACAGCCTTCGATACATTTCTATGTTATAACTTCCCGAAAAAAAATACACAAACATATAAAACAAACTTCTAGCAAAATACTAACAGCATCTAACTTACCAATCCAAAAGAAATGTTGCAAGTTCGGTGTCGAACCTCATTTCTTTCAGGTCCATCAGTTGTCTCCAGCGATTGAAAGCAGTGCCGATGTTTACTCTGGTTCGGCTCCTTTTCTTATCGGATTTGATTTGTGTTTCAGAGCACGGTTGTTTCCCTGTAACGGGTGGTGGTCTCTTGCCAAGGGCTTCAACCATCCTTCCGCTTGATTGACATCAGGTTAGATTACGCACACAAGCCGTGCGATTTATTCGTGTATTGCAGGTTGGCTGGTGGTTATGTTGCCCGCATACCGCCTCCCATGGCCGAAACTGGTATTACGACACCTGTCGGGCCGGGGCTAGTAATGCTACTTCTAATTAAGGTTGATATCTCTGCAGCACTATAACTTTACATTTTTTTAATGACATCATCGCCCTTATTTCTTCTCATACTTTTGATGCATGTCAGTAACTTTTTAAATATTTTTAGCTCAATTTTTGCACATGGCACCTTTAAAGACCAACTGCTCACTGAGCAATTTTAAGGGTCCACGAACTGTGTGACCAAAAACAAGTTCAGCTGGGCTAAACCCTAGTGACTCTTGCACAGACTCACGTGCTGCGAACATTAACAAAGGCAGCCCTTCCACCCAGTCTTTGCCAGAAGCAAGGCAACATGCACGAAGCATGGACTTGGGCGTTTGGTGAAACCGCTCAAGTGCACCTTGTGACTGGGGGTGGTAGGCACTTGAGGTTTGATGACTTACTCCAAGTTCGGTCAATAGGCCTTTAAACAACTTCGAGGTAAAATTAGTCCCCAAATCAGTCTGTATAATTCTTGGCAAACCGAAGACAGAGAAGAACCTTGCTAACTCCCTGGCAACAATGTTGGCTTTAAGTGATCTCAGGGGAACAGCTTCAGGGAACCGTGTCGCCTCACACATCATAGTCAGAATATACTGATGACCCGATTTGGCCCTCGGCAAAGGGCCGACACAATCAATAATCAATCTCTCAAATGGTTCTCCCATCACCGGAATTGGTTGTAATGGTGCTGGGGGAATCATTGCTTTAGATTTCCCAGCCACCTGACATACATGACAAGACCGCCAAAATTCTGAAACTGTGGATTTCATGCTCGGCCAGAAGAAATACCTTGAAACCCTCTTGAAAGTTTTAGTAATACCCAGATGACTTGCGAGCACGTTCTCTTGAGCCAATTTTAAAACCTGGTTTCGATAACCAGAGGGTAAAACTATCTGAAATTGTGTATTCCAGCTAGCCTCATCACTGGAAATACTAGACTTCCACCGTCGCATCAAAATACCATCATCCCAAAAAAACACGACCCTAGCTTCAGGCTTGTCTACTTGATCAACTGCTGCATCAGCACAGTTCCTCAAGCTCTGATCAGACTTTTGGGCAGCCGCCAACTGTTCCCTTCCAACTCTTAGAGGACCCAGTTCAATGGTTTGATTGAATTCAGTACCTGGACTCAAATTACTCGGAGTAACAAATAACTTGCATTCCTCAAGTTCTAGAGAAGAATTCATAAATGATTTAGACAAGTCAATAACATCCTCAAACTTCCGGCTCTGAGCACAAGTCACTACACATGCAGGAAAAACTGAGGGGAACAAACTAGCAACATCAGACGTTGAAGATACAGGCTTCTCGATAACCAGTGGGCTAGAAAAAAACCTTACCACCAGCCAAGTCATTACCCAGCACAAGACCAACTCCCTCCACAGGCAGCTCTGAGCGCACTCCGAGCTCAACAACTCCTGAAACAAGATCAGAGGTTAGACAAACGGTGTGGAGAGGTAACCTAACACATCCCAGTTCAATGCCACGTACTAAAATATCAGAGCCAGTATATGTTGCAGCAGAAAATGCCAATACACTCTCCAATATAATAGACTGGGGGGCACCTGTGTCCCTGAGAATTGTAATTGGTCTTAACTCAGAATCAGCAGATAATGAGACAAAACCCGACATGAGAAACGGCTGGTACACTGAAGCAGCACTCATGCTTTCACTAACCTCAGAAGGGTTGACAAAAGCAACACTTTCAGCTTTCCTAGAAAAATTTTTCTGCTTCCAAGACCGGCACTCAGAAATCAAATGACCTGGGTCAAGAAAAAAAGTCAGCCACTTGTAACAAGTCATCTTTACGGCACTTGTCAAGTACCTCAACAGTGGGACAAAGAGTAAATGAGACTAACTCAAAAGCCATACTCACTCAACGTCTTCTTCTCCACCAAAAGAAAGCAGCCAAACAAACAAGCTGACGAGCCCCAAATTTATTACATACCTCCCCAGTCTAGGGGATGGGAGGGAGTAACAAAGAAAATGGTGGAAAAATGGAGGGAGTTTTTCCCCTTCTACTGACTCACAACAGGATAGAATTTATTAAACACAAGGAAGCAAATATAACTTCAGGAGGGGTCCAGGCCAACATAAAAAAAACCTACTAACTCCCAAAAACAAACCTAACTAACCTACAAAATAAAAAGAAAACAAAATAGAAAAGATTACCCTAACTCCCTAACTGATCTTAAACAGGAGAAAACGTATAATCAAAATAAATAGCAACCACCTCCCTACAGCTTCCCATGAAAACAAAAGAAAACAAAAATAAACCTTAGTTCTAAAAACAAAAGAAAATAACTCACGTTTGGGCTGAATAAATTCTCCCACAAGAGGACTACTATAAACTCATCAACAAACTTCTAATCACAACAAATCAGCTATAAACTCTAGTGACATCAGCAGAAGTTACTCTCGCTCCAAATTTCCACACTCCAGACATCCCAACTCTGTCTTTTATCTTCAAGCATTTCCTCTTGTGGGCCAATCAGGATAGGGCAGTCATCAGAAGAATCATCCACTAATTGGTCTTCACCTGTTAGTCCTTGTCAGCACTTGAGAGGGCGAGAAAAAGGATCACACAAGGCACATACACAAGAGACAGTCCCAATTAAGGAGGCCCTGGGACGTAACAGTATCCAGATCAGAGAGTCACTGCAGTCACCCGGATCCAGTACGTATCCAGACCAGATGGTGGATCAGCACCTAGAAAGGACCTCTACTGCCCTGAAAGACAGCCGAGACCAGGACAACTAGAGCCCAAGATACAGATCCTCTGTAAAGACCTTGTCTCAGAGGACCACCAGGACAAGACCACAGGAAACAGATGATTCTTCTGCACAATCTGACTTTGCTGCAGCCGGGAATTGAACTACTGGTTTCGTCTGGTCAGAGGAGAACTGGCCCCCCAACTGAGCCTGGTTTCTCCCAAGGTTTTTTTCTCCATTCTGTCACCGATGGAGTTTCGGTTCCTTGCCGCTGTCGCCTCTGGCTTGCTTAGTTGGGGTCATTTCATCTACAGCGATATTGTTGACTTGATTGTAAATAAATACACAGACACTATTTAACTAAACAGAGATGACATCACTGAATTCAATGATGAACTGCCTTTAACTATCATTTTGCATTATTGACACACTGTTTTCCTAATGAATGTTGTTCAGTTGCTTTGACGCAATGTATTTAAACATAATAAAGGTAACTTGACTTGTTGACACTTTTTAATATGTTCCTAGGAGTCAATAAGAGTGTTTATCATGTAACTTCCTGTAACCAGCAGGTGACGCTATGACTATAACTGAATTTGGTCATGAGTGTTTGTTCAGGACAGAACACCTATCACATGTGTCAAGTTTGGTGAAGATCGGACATTGCTTGCCTGAGTTACAGCAACTTTCTGTTTCAGGGCGAAACATCAAACTTTGTCAGGCCGCCAGGGACACACCCCTTGACAAAAACTCAAAATCTTAGCAATTTAACATCACAAAGGTCTTATGATGACCCTCACTAAATTTGGAGATAATCTGTTTAAAACTGTAGGAGGAGTTCGTCAAAGTAAGAGGCATGGAAATGGCAAAAACTGCACAAAAATCGTACAGGAAATTCTAAATAACTTACTTCCTGTTGGGTTTTGGATTTTGTACCCAGAGACTTTTTTTAGATAATGGTGTACCGATGTGTGTACCGATTTTCATGCATGTATGTGAAACGTAGCTCGAGGCGCACTCCGTTAAAATATAACAGGTGGCGCTATTGAGCCATTTTGCCACACCCACTTCTGAAACCTATATCAGATGTAAATTTTCGCCAGTCCTGATGCGTGTGCAAAGTTTTGTGAGTTTTGGAGCATGTTTAGGCCCTCAAAAATGCGATTCATTTCGGTGAAGAAAAAGAAGAAGAAGAAGAAGAAGAATTAAAGCTGCAAGCATCGATGAAAGGGCCCTCGCACCCGGGCTCACCGTCACCCAATGGCTGTTGGGAAAGAGCCAACAGTAGGTGATATGATTTTTAAAGTGGATACTGTTAAATAAATGCATCAAATTCCCTTATATGTGCCATACTTCCTGCTACCAGTTGGTGGTGCTATGACTATAACTGGATATTGACATGTAGAAGTCCTCAGACCAGGACTCTTAACAAACATGTGAAGTTTGGGGCAGATTGGACATTGCATGTTTAAGTTAGTGTAAAAAAAGTAATTTCCTGTTCCCAGCAGGTGGCGCTATATTTATAATTGAATATTGACCTTTAGTTATGCTCAGGCCAGGACTATTATAAAAAGTGTGAAGTTTGGGGCAGATTGGTTATTGTATGCATGAGTTACAACAACTTCCTGTTTCATAATAATAATAGCAAGCTTTAGCACTTACTAAGTGTTGCTAGCATATTTGAGAAATATTTAGCATGTTTAGCACACAAAGGCATATTTAACTGTGTTGCTAATAAGGCATAGCAAGTGTTGCCAGTAGGTGGCGCTATATGTATAACAAAATATGAATACGTAGATGTCTTCAGGTCAGGACTCTAAACAAACTTGTGAAGTTTGTGGCAGATCGGACATTGCTTGCCTGAGTTAAAGCAACTTCCTCATTCACTGCATTATTAGCATGCTTTAACACTGAGCTAAGTGTTGCTCGCATGTTTTAGAATGCTTCTAGAATTTTTTCTAGCCTATTAACACTTGTTGATGCTTTTTATTATTTTGCAAGGAGTCCATAACAGTGTTAAACATGCCACTTCCTGTTGCCAGCAGGTGGCGCTATGACTATAATCAAATACGGGCATGTTGATGTGTTCAGGACAGGACTCTTATGAAACTTGTTCAATTTGGGGCAGATTTGAAACTGCATGCCCGAATTACAGTAACTTCCTGTTTCACTGCATTAATAGCATGCTTTAACACTTAGCTAAGTGCTGCTAGCATGTTTTAATATGTTTCTAGCATGTTGCAAGTGTATTAAGCACTTGCTGACACTTTTTAATATATTGCCAGGAGTCCAAAAAAGTGTTAAACATGCCACTTCCTGTTTCCAGTAGGTGGCGCTATGACTAAAACCGAATATGGGCATGTTGATGTGTTCAGGAAAGGACTCTTGTCAAACGTTTGAAGTTTGGGGCAGATCGGACATTGTTGGCCTGAGTTACAGCAAGTTTCTTTTTCACTGCATTAGTAGCATGCTTTAGCACTTAGCTAAGTGTTGCTAGCATGTATTAGTATATTTCTAGCATGTTGCCAGTGTATTTAGCACTTGCTGACACTTTTTAATGATGCCAGGAGTCCATAAAAGTGCTACACGTGACACTTCCTGTTGCCAGTAGGTGGCGCTATGACTATAATCGAATACGGGCATGTTGATGTGTTCAGGACAGGACTCTTGTCAAACGTTTGAAGTTTGGGGCAGATCGGACATTGCTTGCCTGAATTACAGCAACTTCCTTTTTCACTGCATTGGTAGAATGCTTTAGCACTTAGCTAAGTGCTGCTAGCATGTATTAGCATGCTTATAAAATCTTGCCAGCATATTTAACCCTTGTTGATGCCTTTTATTATTTTGCAAGGAGTCCATAACAGTGTTAAACATGCCACTTCCTATTACCAGCAGGTTGCACTATGAATATAATCAAATACGGGCATGTTGTTGTGTTCAGGACAGGACTCTTGTCAAACCGTTGAAATTTGCTAGCATGTATTAGTAGGTTACTGGCATGTTGCCAGCTTATTTAACACTTGTTGGCACTTTTTAATATGTTCCTAGGAGTCCATAACTGTGTTAACCATGTCACTTCCTGTTATCAGCAGGTGGCGCTATGACTATAACTGCATTTGGTCATGGGTGTTTGTTCAGGACAGGACACCCATAACACGTGTGAAGTTTGGGGCAGATCAGACATTGCTGGCCTGAGTTACAGCAACTTCCTGTTTCACTGCATTAGTAGCATGCTTTAGCAATTAGCTAAATGTTGCTAGCATGTATTACCATGCTTATAACATTTTGCCAGCCTATTTAACCCTTGTTGATGCCTTTTATTATTTTGCAAGGAGTCCATAACTGTGTTAACCATGTCACTTCCTGTTACCAGCAGGTGGCGCTATGACTATAACTGAATTTGGTCATGGGTGTTTGTTCAGGACAGAACACCCATCACACGTGTGAAGTTTGGGGCAGATCGGACATTGCTTGCCTGAGTTACAGCAGCTTCCTGTTTCATTGCATTAGTAGCATGCTTTAGCACATAGCTAAATGTTGCTAGCATGTATTAGCATGCTTATAAAATTTTGCCAGCCTATTTAACCCTTGTTGATGCCTTTTATTATTTTGCAAGGAGTCCATAACAGTGTTCAACATGCCACTTCCTGTTGCCAGCAGGTGGCACTATGAATATAATCAAATATGGGCATGTTGATGTGTTCAAGACAGGACTCTTGTCAAACGTTTGAAGTTTGAGGCAGATCGGACATTGCTTGCATTAGTTACAGCAAATTCCTTTTTCACTGCATCACTAGCATGCTTTAGCATTTAGCTAAGTGTTGCTAGCATGTATTGATATGTTTCTAGCATGTTGCCAGCCTTTTTTAACACTTGTTGACACTTTTTAATATGTTCCTAGGAGTCGCAAACAATGTTAACCATGTAACTTCCTGTTACCAGCAGGTGGCGCTATGACTATTACTGAATTTGGTCATGGGTGTTTGTTCAGGACAGAACACCCATCACACGTGTGAAGTTTGGGGACAGATTGGACATTGCTTGCCTGATTTACAGCAACTTCCTGTTTCACTGCAATAATATGATGCTTTAGCACTTAGCTAATTGTTGCTAGCATGTATTAGTAGGTTACTAGCATGTTGCCAGCTTATTTAACACTTGTTGGCACTTTTTAATATGTTCCTAGGAGTCCATAACTGTGTTAACCATGTCACTTCCTGTTACCAGCAGGTGGCGCTATGACTATAACTGCATTTGGTCATGGGTGTTTGTTCAGGACAGAACACCTATCACACGTGTGAAGTTTGGGGCAGATCGGACATTGCTTGCCTGAGTTACAGCAACTTCCTGTTTCCCTGCATTAGTAGCATGCTTTAGCACTTAGCTAAATGTTGTTAGCATGTATTAGCATGCTTATAAAATTTTGCCAGCCTATTTAACCCTTGTTGATGCCTTTTATTATTTTGCAAGGAGTCCATAACTGTATTAACCATGTCACTTCCTGTTACCAGCAGGTGGCGCTATGACTATAACTGAATTTGGTCATGGGTGTTGTTCAGGACAGAACACCCATCACACGTGTGAAGTTTGGGGCAGATCGGACATTGCTCGCCTGAGTTACAGCAACTTCCTGTTTCATGGCGAAACATCAAACTTTGTCAGGCCGCCAGGGACACACCCCTTGACGAAAACTCAAAAGCTTCGCAATTTAACGTCACAAAGGTCTTATGATGACCCTCACCAAATTTGAAGATAATCCGATTAAAATTGTAGGAGGAGTTCGTCAAAGTACGAGGTATGGAAACGGCAAAAACTGCACAAAAATCGTACAGGAAATTCAAAATAACTTACTTCCTGTTGGGTTTTGGATTTTGTACCAAGAGATTTTCTTGTAGGTATTGGTGTGTTACACGTGCGTACTGATTTTATGCATGTACGTGAAACGTAGCTCGAGGGATACTCCGTTGAAATTTACCAGGTGGCGCTATCGAGCCATTTTGCCACACCCACTTCTGAAACCTATATCAGATGTAACTTTTCGCCGGTCCTGATGCGTGTGCAAAGTTTCGTGAGTTTTGGAGCATGTTTAGGCCCTCAAAAATGCGCTTCATGACGGAGAAGAAGAAGAAGAAGAAGAAGAAGAAGAAGAAGAAGAAGAAGAAGAAGAAGAAGAAGAAGAAACGGAGCAATTCCAATAGGGTCCTCGCACTGCAGTGCTCGGGCCCTAATAATAATAGTAATAATTAAAGCTGCAAGCAGCGATGAACGGGCCCTCGCACCCGGGCACACCGCCACCGAGTGGCTTTAGTAAAAAATACGAACGATGAGAAATATGCATTTAAAGTCATAAATATAATCAGAATATGTCAAAGTCATTTATATGTGCCAATCTTCCTGTTGCCAGCAGGTGGCGCTATCATTATAATGGAATATTGGCCTTCAGATGTGTTCAGGCAAGGACTCTTATCGAACATGTGAAGTTTGGTTAAGAGCGAACATTTTAAGCCTGAGTTACAACAACTTCTCTTGCTATGGCGAGACATCAAATGTTGTCATGGGGCCATGGACACGTCCTTTAACAAAAACTCAAGTTCTCCACAATTTAACATTGCACAGGCCTTTAGATTAGACTGACCACAAAAAATACATTAATGTCAAACAATTTCTAGGAGTAGTTTGTTGCAGCGTAAAATATGTCACTTCCTGTTGCAAGCTGGTGGCGCTATGACTATAACTAAATTTGGGAATGTTGATCTGTTCAGGTCAGGAGTCTTATCAAACATGTGAAGTTTGGTGCAGATTGGACATTGTATGTCTGAGTTATAGCAACTTCCTTTTTCATGGCGAATCATCGAAATTCGCCAGGCCGCCACGGACAAGCCCTTAAACGAAAACTCAAGTTCTCCACAATTTAACATTGCACAGGCCTTTAGATTAGACTGACCACAAAAAATACATTAATGTCAAACAATTTCTAGGAGTAGTTTGTTGCAGCGTAAAATATGTCACTTCCTGTTGCAAGCTGGTGGCGCTATGACTATAACTAAATTTGGGAATGTTGATCTGTTCAGGTCAGGAGTCTTATCAAACATGTGAAGTTTGGTGCAGATTGGACATTGTATGTCTGAGTTATAGCAACTTCCTTTTTCATGGCGAATCATCGAAATTCGCCAGGCCGCCACGGACAAGCCCTTAAACGAAAACTCAAGATCTTCGCAATTTAACATCGCAAAGGCCTTTAGATTGCACTGACAAACTTTGGTGTTGATCTGAATAAATCTCTAGGAGGAGTTCGTTAAAGTACAACCCCTGAAAATGTCAAAAACGACACCAATTTTGCAGAGAAAATTCAAAATAACCAACTTCCTGTTGGGATTCAGATTTCCTACCAAGAGACTTTTTTGTAGGTATTGGTCTGTTACATGTGTGTACTGATTTTCGTACATGTATGTGAAACGGAGCTTGAGGCACGCTATGTTGAAATTGTATAGGTGGCGCTATAGAGCCATTTTGCCACACCCAATGAAATATTGGCCTTCAGTTGTGTTCAGGCCAGGACTCTTATCAAACATGTGAAGTTTGGGGAAGATCAGACATTTTATGCCTGAGTTACAAATTTTATTCCCATGGCGAGACATCAAACTTTGTCATGACGCCAAGGACACGCCCTTTATCGAAAACTCAATATATTCACAATTCACTATCGCAAAGGCCTTTAGATTAAACTGACCAAAACACAATGTTGATTTTATTAAATTTCTAGGAGTAGTTCATTGCAGTGTAAAGCATTCACTTCCTGTTGCCAGCAGGTGGCGCTATGACTATAACTAAATTTGAGAATGTTAATCTGTTCAGGTTAGGAGTCTTATCAAACATGTGAAGTTTGGTGCAGATTGGACATTGTATGTCTGAGTTATAGTAACTTCATTTTTCATGGCGAATCACACACCCTTAAACGAAAACTCTAGATCTTCGCAATTTAACATTGCAAAGGCCTTTAGATTACACTGACAAACTTTGGTGTTGATCTGAATAAATCTCTAGGAGGAGTTCATTAAAGTACAACCCCTGAAAACGGCAAAAAAGACAAAATTTTTGCTGAGTAAAAAAAATAATAACTGACTTCCTGTTGGGATTTGGATTTCGTACCAAGAGACTTTTTTGTAGATATTGGTGTGTTACATGTTTATACCGATTTTCGTACAAGTACGTGAAACATAGCTCAAGATGCACTTCGTTGAAAATTTATAGGTGGCGCTGTCGAGCCATTTTGCCACACCCACCTTAGCAAACCATATCATACCTAATCTTTTGCCAGTTCTGACGTGTGTGCCAAGTTTCATGACTTTTCGAGAAAGTTTCAGAAAAAAAGAATAATAATAAATGGAGCAGAAACAAGAGGGTATGGAATGCCAGAGCTGCCAATTTTAAAAATAAATAAATATACAAATAAATGTAAATAAGAATAAATAAATACATAAATATATAAATAAATATACATAGAAAAGCAAAAAAAACGAAAATAAATAATTATTTATACATTTATTTCCATATTTATGTATATATTTATTTTTTTCCATATTTATTTATTTATTCTTTTTTTATTTATACATTTATTCATTTCTACATTTATTTATTTATACATTTATTTATTTATACATTTATTTATTTATTCATTTATTTCTTCCTACATTTCTTCCTGCGTAGGGTAATGAGGAGGGCGTGGTTTACCTCAGACATAGCAATCGAGCTCAGAGTAAGCGAAGGCAAAGGGTTGAGGCCACAGTGACGCCTATTGTGTGGCGAAATACAATTAGTATAGCTCACTGACGTTGATACGGTCTGTGACTGCAAGGTATATGGTCAAAATCCTAAATCTTACTGTGTGACATGGATAGGCTACTCTTTATTCCGGACATGGCCGTAGAACATCGTTTGGTCTGGATTTGTAAAATGTCCTGGGCTAACAAACATGAAACAGGGACTCTGCAGTGTTTAATTTGTAAATTGCGAGGTCCCGGAACAAAGCGGGGTAACGGATGCCAGATGCATGTGATTACAGGAGGGAGAGGTGACGGAGCACTCGTACAATCACATTGGTCAGCAGTTTAAGTGATTGACTGCATGCATCAGTTGCTTTTAGGGTCTGTATGTTCATGAATAACATGGAAATGCCATGCAATTTTAAAACAACAATTTCCAGGCCTAAAAATGTTTTGAAAAAGTTGTGGAATTTTATTTTACAAATCTCTGTATAATAGAGTCCTAAATTTCGGTGGGGGACTGTATAGCTACGGCGCATGGTTTTAATAATTCTCGCAGCTTTCAAGTTTATAATGAGGAAAATTCCTGCATTTATTCAACATAGCTTGTAGGTTTGAATAATAAAATTAATCCACGCAAAATGTAAGATTAAATAATTCATTCGAAACCAGTCTTCGAATCCATGAACTCTCTCGCGCGCTTCTAATCAGCGCATCTCGTCTGCACAGTGACCTGCAGCACGCGCCGACAGAAGACTTCACTCGCATCTCGGGACAGCTGACAGAACAGTCACTTGACTAATCGGGTCATTGTTGCATTGTCACAAAAATGTACAGTCGTGGCCAAAAGTTTTGAGAATTACATAAATATTAGTTTTCAAAAAGTTTGCTGCTAAACTGCTTTTAGATCTTTGTTTCAGTTGTTTCTGTGATGTACTGAAATATAATTACAAGCACTTCATACATTTCAAAGGCTTTTATCGACAATTACATGACATTTATGCAAAGAGTCAGTATTTCCAGTGTTGGCCCTTCTTTTTCAGGACCTCTGCAATTCAACTGGGCATGCTCTCAATCAACTTCTGGGCCAAATCCTGACTGATAGCAACCCATTCTTTCATAATCACTTCTTGGAGTTTGTCAGAATTAGTGGGTTTTTGTTTGTCCACCCGCCTCTTGAGGATTGACCACAAGTTCTCAATGGGATTAAGATCTGGGGAGTTTCCAGGCCATGGACCCAAAATTTCAACATTCTGGTCCCCGAGCCACTTCGTTATCACTTTTGCCTTATGGCACGGTGCTCCATCGTACTGGAAAATGCATTGTTCTTCACCAAACTGTTGTTGGAAGAAGTTGCTGTTGGAGGGTGTTTTGGTACCATTCTTTATTCATGGCTGTGTTTTTGGGCAGAATTGTGAGTGAGCCCACTCCCTTGGATGAGAAGCAACCCCACACATGAATGGTGTCAGGATGCTTTACTGTTGGCATGACACAGGACTGATGGTAGCGCTCACCTTTTCTTCTCCGGACAAGCCTTTTTCCAGATGCCCCAAACAATCGGAAAGGGGCTTCATCGGAGAATATGACTTTGCCCCAGTCCTCAGCAGTCCATTCACTATACTTTCTGCAGAAGATGAATCTGTCCCTGATGTTTTTTTTGGAGAGAAGTGGCTTCTTTGCTGCCCTTCTTGACACCAGGCTATCTTCCATAAGTCTTGGCCTCACTGTGTGTGCAGATGCGCTCACACCTGCCTGCTGCCATTCCTGAGCAAGCTCTGCACTGGTGGCACTCCGATCCCGCAGCTGAATCCTCTTTAGGAGACGATCCTGGCGCTTGCTGGACTTTCTTGGACGCCCTTGCCTTCTTTACAAGAATTGAACCTCTTTCCTTGAAGTTCTTGATGATCCTATAAATTGTTGATTTAGGCGCAATCTTAGTAGCCAGAATATCCTTGCCTGTGAAGCCATTTTTATGCAACGCAATGATGGCTACACGCGTTTCTTTGCAGGTCACCATGGTTAACAATGGAAGAACAATGATTTCAAGCATCACCCTCCTTTTAACATGTCAAGTCTGCCATTCTAACCCAATCAGCCTGACATAATGATCTCCAGCCTTCTGCTCTCCAACATTCTCACCTGAGTTAACAAGACGATTACTGAAATGATCTCAGCAGGTCCTTTAATGACAGCAATGAAATGCAGTGGAAAGGTTTTTTTGGGATTAAGTTAATTTTCATGGCAAAGAAGGACTATGCAATTCATCTGATCACTCTTCATAACATTCTGGAGTATATGCAAATTGCTATTATAAAAATTGGGGAAAAAATAAAGAAAAGGGGAAAAAAATCAATAATTAAACAACACTGTGTCGTCAGTGTTGGTATTGTATCGGACACTTGCACTTAACACGAGGCTATATGAAAAACAAGCTCAAATGGAGTAAACAGGTTTTTGCTGGCGAATGAGGAGATCGCAATCTGAGGCAAGTGCATCGCCTTATACGCTTTCATCAACTCTTACAGGTTATATAACATTTATTGTTGCTGCCATAGTTTGACCAAACTCCCCGCCACAATCATTCCCTTTAAATAGACTCCATAATAATTTGCCAGCTGATGATGATGATGATAACAATAGCCTAATAATAATAATAATAATAAATATAGCTGCAAGCAGCAATTACGGGGCCAAGCACTCCAACGGCAAATGTAGGAGCTAAGCATGGCATGGAGCATCACACCAAATGCATTAATGAGCAATAACAGCAATTTTATGATTATTGTAATTGAAATGGCTAAAAAAAATCATAAATACCACCTCTAGTAGCATGATTACTTGGCTTATCAAGTTTGACCAATAGGTGGCACTGTTATAAAATTAATTTGGTGTACTCTGTGTGACTTTTCAATGACACACACAAAGTTTGTTGTTAATTTGCCAAAGCATTCCAGAGATACAGCCTCAAGTGTCATTTTGTCATTGTGCCTCAAATTCGTCGCTGTGGTATGTGAAAACGGTTTTGTCTATCAACACAAAATCCATAACTTTGTATCAGCATAGTCTGAAGATCATCTGATTCGAAATTGGTGAAAATCGGACCTACGGTTGATGAGGAGTTAGAAAAAGTAGGTTTTCAACATGAATAAAAATGGTGGACCGGAAGTTCAGCATACACTGGCATATTTGGTATCTATGTTATCGGCATAAGCCAGGGAATATTTTGAGCCCAGTTTCATTCAAATAGGCTAATGCAATAAAAAGTTATTAGCATTTTTAAAAGTGTAATTATTCATGGTTAATGAATGGTTTATTACTCTTGACCAATAGGTGGCGCTGTTACCAAATTTATGTGACATGGTCAGTGTGAGGTGGCGATGACACATACAAAGTTTGGTGCAAATATGTCAAAGCATAGCAGAGATACAGCCTCAAATGCATTTTGGCACCCTTCCAGCAAATTCGTTGATGTGCTAAATGAGAACCGTTTCGTATATCGACACGAAATCCATAACTTTTTGCCAGCATGGTCTGAAGATGATTCACGTCAAATTTGGTGAAAATCGGACTAACGGTCTAGGAGGAGTTCGAAAAAGTAGGTTTTCAACATTAATCAAAATGGCGGACAGGAAGTATGGCCAATTTTCGCATAATTGGTATCAATGCTCTCGGCATGACCCAGAGAATATAGGGAGACCATCTTAATTTTAATAGTCTAATTTATTCAAAAGTTATTAGCATTTTTGTGATATTTCATTATAACTCTTGACCACAAGGTTTTTGAGTACCTTCAGGGCACGGAGATGAATATTTTTGTAATTATTTTCGTAACGATACGATGCTGCGTTAAAAAAATACAGCATTTTAAAACATAATTCAAAATGGCCAACGCCTAAAATGGCCGATACGGGAAAATTGGATATCATACGACTCGACGTGACTCACTGAATCTAAAGAGACCAGTTTTGTGATTTTTGGCCAAACCATTCAGAAGTTATAAGCCAAAATATGCATTTTTCATATCTCCTGACCACTAGGTGGCGCTGCGTCGAAACACTGCAGGTAGTCTCAGGTCATGGTTACTATAACACACACCAAGCTTGGTCTCAATATGCCAAACCGTTGCCGAGATATAGCCTCACGTGTATTTTTGCGTGCTTTTCGTCAAATTTGTACACGTGTCATTCGAGAACGGTTGGATGAATCAACTTGAATTCCATAACTTTTTGCCTGCATGGTCTGAAGATGATCTGAGCCAATTTTCGTGGCAATCAGACTAACCGTCTAGGACGAGTTCGAAAAAGTAGGTTTTTCAAATAATTGAAAATAGCGAAAAAACTAAACCTTGCGATTTTTGAATTTTGGGGTTCCTTCGACTTGGCATGAGCCAAGGATTCAGAGGAAAAAAGAATTTCCATTTTCTGGCTTATGGTTCAAAAGTTATTAGAATACAAACATTGAAAGTTTGGACAAGTGGTGGCGCTAGAGAGTAGGAGTTAGAGACTTCAAATTTGCTATAGTTAATGTTGGGACTGTCCTCTATCAGCGTGCCAAATTATACAACTTCCCACAATCGGTTCTATGGAATAATAATAACGCCAACGATTACAATAGGTACCTACGCACCTTCGGTGCTTGGCCCCTAATAATAATAAAAAGAAAGAATAATAATAATAATACAAAATATAGCTGCAAGCAGCAATTACGGGGCCAAGCACTCCAGCGGAAAGTTGAGGAGCTAAGCATGGCGTGGAGCATCACACGAAATGCAACAATGAGCAAAAACAGCAATTTTTGGATGATTGTAATTGAAATGGCTGAAAAATCATAAATACAACCACTAGTAAAATGAGTAAATGGCTTATCACTTTTGACCAACAGGTGGCGCTGTAATCAAATCAATTTTGTGTGTTCTGTGTGAGATGACAATAACGCACAAAAGTTTGGTGTCAAAATGCCAAAGCATTGCAGAGATGCAGCCTGAAGTGTCATTTTGGCATCATGCCTTAAATTCGTCGTGGTGGTACGCGAAAACGGTTTTGTCTATCGACACAAAATCCATAACATTTTGTCAGCACAGTCTGAAGATCATCTGATTCAATTTTGGTGAAAATCGGACCTACGGTTGATGAGGAGTTCGAAAAAGTAGGTTTTCAACAAAAATCAAAATGACGGACAGGAAGTTCAGCTTACCCTGGAATATTTGGTATATTTGTTGTCGGCATAAGCCATGGAATATTTTGAGACCAGTTTTATTTCATTTGGCTAATGCAATAAAAAGTTATTAGCATTTTAATAAGTCTAATAATTAACCATTAATGAATGGTTTATTGCTCTTGACCAATAGGTGGCGCTGTTACCAAATTGATGTGGCATGGTCAGTGTGAGGTGTGGATGACACATACAAAGTTTGGTGCAAATATGTTAAAGCGTTGCTGAGATACAGATATTGCCACAATTTAACATTACACAGGCCTTTAGATTAGACTGACCACAAAAATACATTAATGTCAAAATATCTCTAGGAGTAGTTTGTCTCAGCGTAAAATATGTCACTTCCTGTTGCCAGCAGGTGGCACTATGACTATAATTGAATATGGGCATGTAGATCTGTTAAGGGCAGAAGTCTTATCTAACATGCGAAGTTTGGGGCAGATTGGACATTGTATGTCTGAGTTACAGCAACTTCCTTTTTCATGGCGAAACATCGAAATTTGTCAGGCCGCCATGGACACTCCCTTTAACGAAATCTCAAGATCTTCCCAATTTAACTTCGCAAAGGCTTTTAGATTTAACTGACCAAGTTTGATGTTGATCTGAATAAATCTCTAGGAGGAGTTCGTTAAAGTACAACCCCTGAAAATGCCAAAAACAACACCAATTTTGCAGAGAACATTCTAAATAACTGACTTCCTGTTTGGATTCGGATTTTGTACCAAGAGACTTTTTCGTAGATATTGGTGTGTTACATGTGTGTACCGATTTTTGTACATGTACGTGAAACATAGCTTGAGGCGCACTCCGTTGAAAGTGTATATGCACTCAGTTCAAAGTGTATAGGTGGCGCTATCGAGCCATTTTGCCACACCCAATGGAATATTGGCCTTCAGATCTGTTCAGGCCAGGACCCTTATCACACATGTGAAGTTTGGTCAAGATCGGACATTTTATGCCTGAGTTATAACATCTTTTATTCCCATGGCGACACATCGAACTTCGTCACGGCGCCATGGACACGCCTTTTAACGAAAACTCAAGATCTTCACAATTTAATATTGCACAGGCCTTTAGATTATACTGACCATAAAAAAGACATTGATGTCAAAAAATTTCTAGGAGTAGTCTGTCGAAGTGTAAAATATGTCACTTCCTGTTGCCTATAGGTGGCGCTATGACTATAACTGAATATGGGCATGTAAATATGTTCAGGTCAGGAGTCTTATTAAACATGTGAAGTTTTGGGCACATTGGACATTGTATGTCTGAGTTATAGCAACTTCATTTTTCATGGCGAATCATCGAAATTCGCCAGGCCGCCACGGACACGCCTTTAAACGAAAACTCAAAATCTTCGCAATTTAACATCGCAAAGGCCTTTAGATTAGGCATACCAAATTTGGTGTTGATCTGAATAAGTTTCTAGGAGGAGTTTGTTAAAATACAACTCATGGAAATGGCAAAAATGACACAAAATTTGCTCATAATATTAAAAATACTGACTTCCTGTTGGGTTTAAAATTTGCTCTAAGAGACTTTTTTGTAGGTATTGGAGAGTTACATGTGTGTACCGATTTTCATACATGTACGTGAAACATAGCTCGAGGCGCACACCGTTGAACATGTATAGGAGGCGCTGTCGAGCCATTTTGCCACACCCACTTCTGAAACCCATATCAGATGTACATTTTCGCCGGTTCTGAGGTGTGTGCAAAGTTTCATGACTTTTTGAGTATGTTTAGGCCCTCAAAAATGCGATTCATCCTGGAGAATAATAATAATAATAATAATAATAATAATAATAATAATAATAATAATAATAATAATAATAATAATAAACGGAGCAATTCCAAGAGGGTCCTCACACCATCGGTGCTCGGGCCCTAATAATAATAATAATAATAATAATAATAAACGGAGCAATTCCAAGAGGGTCCTCACACCATCGGTGCTCGGGCCCTAATAATACTAATAATAATAATAATAATAAACGGAGCAATTCCAAGAGGGTCCTCACACCATCGGTGCTCGGGCCCTAATAATAATAATAATAATAAACGGAGCAATTCCAAGAGGGTCCTCCCAATTTAACATCGCAAAGGCCTTTAGATTTAACTGACCAAGTTTGATTCTGATCTGAATAAATCTCTAGGAGGAGTTCGTTAAAGTACAACCCCTGAAAATGCCAAAAACAACACCAATTTTGCAGAGAACATTCTAAATAACTGACTTCCTGTTTGGATTCGGATTTCGTACCAAGAGACTTTTTCGTAGATATTGCTGTGTTACATGTGTGTACCGATTTTTGTACATGTACGTGAAACATAGCTTGAGGCGCACTCCATTGAAAGTGTATATGCACTCAGTTGAAAGTGTATAGGTGGCGCTATCGAGCCATTTTGCCACACCCAATGGAATATTGGCCTTCAGATCTGTTCAGGCCAGGACCCTTATCACACATGTGAAGTTTGGGCAAGATCGGACATTTTATGCCTGAGTTATAACATCTTTTATTCCCATGGCGACACATCAAACTTCGTCACGGCGCCATGGACACGCCTTTTAACGAAAACTCAAGATCTTCACAACTAAACATCACACAGGTCTTTAGATTAGACTGACCACAAAAATAACATTGATGTCATAAAATTTCTAGGAGTAGTTTGTCGCAGTGTAAAATATTTCACTTCCTGTTGCCAATAGGTGGCGCTAAGACTATAAATGAATTTTGGCATGTAGATCTGTTCAGGTCAAGAGTCTTATCCAACATGTGAAGTTTGGGGCAGATTGGACATTGTATGTCTGAGTTACAGCAACTTCCTTTTTCATGGCGAAACATCGAAATTTGTCAGGCCGCCATGGACACGCCCTTTAACGAAACCTCAAGTCCTTCGCAATTTAACATCGCAAAGGGCTTTAGATTACACTGACCAAATTTGGTGTTCATCTGAATAAATCTCTAGGAGGTGTTCGTTAAAGTACAACCCCTGAAAATGGCAAAAACAACACCAATTTTGCAGGGAAAATTCTAAATAATCGACTTCCTGTTGGGATTAGGATTTCGTACCAAGATACTTTTTTGTAGGTATTGGTGTGTTACATGTGTGTACCAATTTTTGTACATGTACGTGAAACATAGATCGAGGCGCACTCCGTTGAAAGTGTATAGGTGGCGCTATCGAGCCATTTTGCCACACCCGATGGAATATTGGCCTTCAGATCTGTTCAGGCCAGGACTTTTATCAAACATGTGAAGTTTGGGGAAGATTGGACATTTTATGCCTGAGTTATAACATCTTTTATTCCCATGGCGAGACTTTGAATTTTGTCACGGCGCCATGGACACGCCCCTTAACGAAAACTCAAGAGCTTCACAACTTAACATCGCACAGGCCTTTAGATTAGACTGACCACAAAAAAGACATTGATGTCATAAAATTTCTAGAAGTAGTTAGTCGCAGTGTAAAATATGTCACTTCCTGTTGCCAATAGGTGGCGCTATGACTATAACTGAATATGGGCATGTCAATCTGTTCAGGTTCGGAGTCTCATCAAACATGTGAAGTTTGGGGCAGATTGGACATTGTATGTCTGAGTTATAGCAACTTCATTTTTCATGGCGAATCATGGAAATTCGCCAGGCCACCACGGACACGCCCTTTAACGAAAACTCAAAATCTTCGCAATTTAACATCGCAAAGGCCTTTAGATTAGGCATACCAACTTTGGTGTTGATCTGAATTAATCTCTAGGAGGAGTTCGTTAAAATACAACTCATGGAAATGACAAAAATGACACAAAGTTTGCTCATAAAATTAAAAATAACCGACTTCCTGTTGGGTTTCGGATCATGCTCCAAGAGACTTTTTTGTAGGTATTGGAGAGATACATGTGTATACCAATTTTCATACATGTACGTGAAACGTAGCTCGAGGCGCACACCGTTGAACGTGTATAGGTGGCGCTGTCGAGCCATTTTGCCACACCCACTTCTGAAACCCATATCAGACGTAAATTTTCGCCAGTTTTGAGGTGTGTGCAAAGTTTCATGACTTTTCGAGCATGTTTAGGCTCTCAAAAATGCGATTCATCTTAGAGAATAATAATAATAATAATAATTAAAGCTGCAAGCAGCGATGAACGGGCCCTCGCACCCGGTCTCACCGGTAGCGAGTGGCTTTAGTAAATAGGTGAACGGTGAGAAATATGCATTTAAACTCATAAATATAAGTGGAATATATCAATGTTTATTCCATATATGTGCCAATCTTTCTGTTTCCAGCAGGTGGCGCTATCATTATAGTGGAAAATTGGCCTTCAGATGTGTTCAGGCCAGGACTCTTATCGAACATGCGAAGTCTGGGGAAGATCGAACATTTTATGCCTGAGTTACAACAACTTCTCTTGCTGTGGCGAGACATCAAATTTTGTCATGGCACCATGGACACGCCCTTTAACAAAAACTGAAGATCTCCGCAATTTAACATTGCACAGGCCTTTAGATTAGACTGACCACAAAAAAATACATTAATGTCAAAAGATTTCTAGGAGTAGTTTGTCGCAGCGTAAAACATGTCACTTCCTGTTGCCAGCAGGTGGCACTATGACTATAACTGAATATGGGCATGTAGATCTGTTAAGGGCAGAAGTCTTATCTAACATGTGAAGTTTGGGGCAGATTGGACATTTTATGTCTGAGTTACAGCAACTTCCTTTTCATGGCGAAACATCGAAATTTGTCAGGCCGCCATGGACACGCCCTTTAACGAAACCTCAAGATCTTCGCAATTTAACATCGCAAAGGCCTTTAGATTTAACTGACCAAGTTTGGTGTTGGATCTGAATAAATCTCTAGGAGGAGATTGTTAAAGTACAACCCCTGAAAATGGCAAAAACAACGCCAATTTTGCAGAGAAAATTCTAAATAACCGACTTCCTGTTGGGATTAGGATTTCGTACATGAGCATCTTTCAGTTTGGCAAGTTTTGCACTAAACATTGAATGTAGCAGCTTTCTGTCATTGAGAGAGAAGGTTTTAAGCAGATTTGGGCTAGTTTGCAGTTCATTTGAACAGAAGCACTATTTGAACATTAGTGGTCCCAGAAACCTGTAAACTGACAATCTTGAGCATTGAAGCTCTAACATAAATTTTTGTGCATATAACTTCTAACACATTAAAAACTGTCTCACTGCATTGCAAAAAACTTTTTATTTCATTAGACATAAGCATCTTTCAGTTTGGCAAGGTTTGCACTAAGCATTGAATGTAGCAGCTTTCTCTCATTGAGAGAGACGTTTTAAGCAGATTTGGGCTAGTTTGCAGTTCATTTGAACAGAAGCACTATTTGAACATTAGTGGTCCCAGAAACCTGTAAACTGACAATCTTGAGCATTGAAGCTCTAACATAAGATTTTGTGCATATAACTTCTAACACATTAAAAATTGTTTTACTGCATTGTAAAAAACATAATATTTGATAAGACATAAGCATCTTTCAGTTTGGCAAGTTTTGCACTAAACATTGAATGTAGCAGCTTTCTCTCATTGAGAGAGAAGGTTTTAAGCAGATTTGGGCTAGTTTGCAGTTCATTTGAACAGAAGCACTATTTGAACATTAGTGGTCCCAGAAACCTGTAAACTGACAATCTTGAGCATTGAAGCTCTAACATAAGATTTTGTGCATATAACTTCTAACACATGAAAAACTGTCTCACTGCATTGCAAAAAACATTTTATTTCATTAGACATAAGCATCTTTCAGTTTGGCAAGGTTTGCACTAAACATTGAATGTAGCAGCTTTCTCTCATTGAGAGAGACGTTTTAAGCAGATTTTGGCTAGTTTGCAGTTCATTTGAACAGAAGCACTATTTGAACATTAGTCGTCTGAGAAACCTGTAAACTGACAATGTTGAGCATTGAAGCTCTAACATAAGATTTTGTGCATATAACTTCTAACACATTAGGAACTGTCTCACTGCATTGCAAAAAACATTTTATTTCATTAGACATAAGCATCTTTCAGTTTGGCAAGTTTTGCACTAAACATTGAATGAAGCAGCTTTCTCTCATTGAGAGAGAAGGTTTTAAGCAGATTTGGGCTAGTTTGCAGTTCATTTGAACAGAAGCACTATTTGAACATTAGTCGTCTGAGAAACCTGTAAACTGACAATGTTGAGCATTGAAGCTCTAACATAAGATTTTGTGCATATAACTTCTAACACATTAGGAACTGTCTCACTGCATTGCAAAAAACATTTTATTTCATTAGACATAAGCATCTTTCAGTTTGGCAAGTTTTGCACTAAACATTGAATGAAGCAGCTTTCTCTCATTGAGAGAGAAGGTTTTAAGCAGATTTGGGCTAGTTTGCAGTTCATTTGAACAGAAGCAATATTTGAACATTAGTGGTCTCAGAAACCTGTAAACTGACAATCTTGAGCATTGAAGCTCATATCTAAACCAAGCCGAATGTTATTTGCTATATGCCTACCTTTCATAAAGCAAGATTGGGAAACTGAGAAAATTTCTTCTAAACATGGTTTCAGTCTATTTGCATAAAGGGATGCTAATAATTTATAATCAGAATTAAGTAAAGTAATTGGGCGCCAATTATCTAAATATGAGGAATCTTTGTTAGGCTTTGGGATTAAAGTGATCAAGCCCTGCTTCATGGATTCAGTCAAGTCTTTAAAAACTTCAAAAACAAGCTTATTTATGTCTTGCCAAAAGGTCCTATAAAATTTAAAAGGCAGTCCATCTGGACCAGGGCTTTTATTGAAGGGGGCTTTCTGGATAATCAATATCCATCTCTTCCATAGTCAAATCCATCTCACAAACGACCGATTCCCATCACTTATAATAGGTTTGAATGCTTGAACTCTCAAAAAAAAAAACTATCAGCAAATTGAGGATTAAATGAGGAAGAATAAAGCTGTGAATAAAAATTAGAAACAAAATTAGAAACTCTAGCTTCATCTGTGATCAAATTGCCCTCAATATTTAGAGAACATATTTTCTTAGATTCCCCTCTTTTCTTTTCTAAATTAAAAAAATATGATGAATATTTTACTCCGAATTCTAGCCACTTTACTCTGGATCGAATAAAGGCACCTTTAGCCTTTTCTGCATAAAAGTTATTTAAATCTTCTTTAAGATTGTGCAGTTTTACTTTATCATCTTCACTAGTAAATTTGATTCTTTTCACTTAATATGGAGGTATACTTTAAAGATTTTGCCTGGGCTAACTGTTTACTAAATCGAATAGAGAATTTTCTACACTCGTATTTAAACATTTCCCAATGAGAAGATATTGAAACATCAGGTTTTGCTTTAAATTGTTCAATGATGCTCTTAATACCTAAACAATAAGAGGGAATCTGTAGTCAATGTCAATGTCACCTTTATTTATATAGCGCTTTAAACAAAATACATTGCGTCAAAGCAACTGAACAACATTCATTAGGAAAACAGTGTCAATAATGCAAAAATGATAGTTAAAGGCAGTTCATCATTGGATTCAGTTATGTCATCTCTGTTCAGTTAAATAGTGTCTGTGCATTTATTTGCAATCAAGTCAACGATATCGCTGTAGATGAAGTGTCCCCAACTAAGCAAGCCAGAGGTGACAGCGGCAAGGAACCGAAACTCCATCGGTGACAGAATGGAGAAAAAAAACCTTGGGAGAAACTAGGCTCAGTTGGGGGGCCAGTTCTCCTCTGACCAGACGAAACCAGTAGTTCAATTCCAGGCTGCAGCAAAGTCAGATTGTGCAGAAGAATAATCTGTTTCCTGTGGTCTTGTCCTGGTGCTCCTCTGAGACAAGGTCTTTACAGGGGATCTGTATCTGGGGCTCTAGTTGTCCTGGTCTCCGCTGTCTTTCAGGGATGTAGAGGTCCTTTCTAGGTGCTGATCCAGCATCTGGTCTGGATACGTACTGGATCCGGGTGACTGCAGTGACCCTCTGATCTGGACACAGACTGGATCTGGTGGCCACGGTGACCTCGGAACAAGAGAGAAACAGACAAATATTAGCGTAGATGCCATTCTTCTAATGATGTAGCAAGTACATAGGTTGTTATGGGAAGTGTTTCCGGTTCCGGTTTACCTAATTAATGCAGCCTAAAAATCCTTTAACGGATTTGGATAATAAAAGCATATTAGTATGTTATGTGTATGCCAGGTTAAAGAGATGGGTCTTTAATCTAGATTTAAACTGCAAGAGTGTGTCTGCCTCCCGAACAATGTTAGGTAGGTTATTCCAGAGTTTGGGCGCCAAATAGGAAAAGGATCTGCCGCCTGCAGTTGATTTTGATATTCTAGGTATTATCAAATTGCCCGAGTTTTGAGAACGTAGCGGACGTAGAGGATTATAATGTAAAAGGAGCTCATTCAAATACTGAGGTGCTAAACCATTCAGGGCTTTATAAGTAATAAGCAATATTTTAAAATCTAAAATCTATGCGATTTTAGTATCTAGTAGAGAACAATTTAGTTTCCAATATCCAGGGTTTCTGTGACAACCAGTACCAGAATCAGATAAAATAAGATCAATAAAAGCATGATCTGTGAGGGGGGCAGGAAAGATACTACTGGCCTTACTACAAAAATCATTAATAATAGTGTTACATCTGCATGACTCTCGTTTTGGGGGAAATCTATCCAGACATAGGCGAGGAGCTTCATTAAAATCTCCTCCAGCTATTACTGCAGCAGATGGATATTTACCTTTTAAATCAAGAATTTTAGAAGACAGATCCTGAAAAAATAAGTTATTTTGTGTATGATTATTAAAACCATAAAAATGAACCAAGATAAAGAAAAAATCCCCTAGAAGAATGACAGCAATAATCCATCTACCCTCGGCAGAAAAAAAGGACTGCAGAATCGAACCACTAAAATTACGGTCAAATAAAATCAAAACTCCAGCGGAGTGATTAGTACCATGACAAAATAAAACCTTACTTCCCCACTGATTGCGCCAAAATGTTTCATCTTCATAACAAGAATGTGTTTCTTGAAAAAAATAAACATCCCTTTTCTGTGACGTATAAAATAAAAATAAAGCCTTGCGTTTAAATAAATCACGAATCCCCTGTACATTAAGAGAAAAACAACACAGTATAACCGCCATATGAACAGTAACAAAACGAGAAAAATAAAATAAAAAGTACTATACAACTACAATCGTAACAAAGTTATGAAATGTAATACAGAATACAATTAAAGTGCAAAACTTATCCATACACCTTAATAATGGTTTAGGCTATCCGTTATGTCCCCTCCTTTGCTTACCTTAACATATTAATGCTCATACATATTTGTCAGAATTTTGCTAATGTCAATAAATGTTTCGATTAACAAAAGTTCAGACAAAACGGCAAAAATCAGACATCGTCTGCAGAAATCCACCTTCTATCCACGATAGCATTTGGCCCCCTGAAGCCAGCATGGCGACCCTCCTTTCGGGGTTTCTCCACCAAAGGCCACAGCTTGTTCCGTGCTTCCTTCGTCCTCTGCTTCAGATCCTCTGAGATCCTTATCTTTTTCTGTTTGAGCACTTCTGATCTTCTTGCATTAGCCCAGATACGATCGCGATGAGATCGAGAGAGAAATTGTACAATTATCGTGCGAGGGCGTGCATTGCCCAGTTTGGGGCCAAGCCTGTGCGCAATATCAATCGAAAACTGCAGAACATCTGCTAAGCCTGGTGACACCTGAAGAAAAATGTCCATTATTACCATCTTGACATTCTCCCCATCTTCCTCCAGCACACCCGAAATCCTCAGATTCCAACGCCTCTTGTAGGCATCCAGCTCATCCACTTTATCCCATAAGCGTTTATTTTCTGCAGCCAGCGAAGATAGCTGGGAGTTCATTTTATCAGATTTAACAGCTGTATTCTCTGTTTTTTTTTTTTATCAACGGCGTCAACCCATGAGATCGGAGATGAGGGTGGAATTGGATGCAACCGATTTCTCGACCTCCAGAAGTTTCTCCATAAAGTCATCCTGCTTCTTACCCAGTCTCTCTATTGCCTCCAGCAAAATGGCATTTGAAGGGTCTGATGACGGGCGTCGCATTTTCGGTAACGGGCTTGCCGCTGGAGACTCGGGAAGACACACATCCAATGAATCCAGATCATGGGCAGTTTTGGAATAATTATGTATACATTTGAAACTTTCATATTTCGGGGTATCGTCCACCTCCATCATGACGCCACGCAGGAGAGCTCAAATCCACGTGTTGTGCAACGACGTTAATGGACTTTGAGGGAAAAAAAATTAGGAATTCGCAAAACTTAGTATCTTTGAAGTATAGGGAGCATGAACAAAACTAAAATCAGTGCATTGATGACAAAAGAACCTTTAAAGGGGAATAATAATCAAGTTTTGCACAAAATTCAGGTAAGACAAAAAAAAATGTGACCTACACCGACGCCATCTTGAAGACGCCCCCTCCTGTTTAATACTTTTTGACACTTTTTAATTTGTTCCTAGGAGACAATAACACTGTTAACCTTAACACTGTTACCAGCAGGTGGCACTATGACTATAACTAAATTTGGTCATGGGTGTATGTTCAGAACAAAACACCTATCACACGTGTAAAGTTTGGGGAAGATTGGACATGTTGCATGTTGATGTGTTCAGGACAGAACTCTTATCAAACTTGTTCAATTTGGGGCAGATTGGACACTGTATGCCTGAATTACAGTAACTTCCTGATTCACTGCAGTAATATGATGCTTTAGCATTTAGCTAAGTGTTGCTAACATGTTTTAGTATGTTTCTAGCATGCTGCTAGTGTATTCATCACCTGCTGGCACTTTTTAATATGTTGCTAGGAGTCCAGAACAGTGTTACACATGACACTTCCTGTTACCAACAGGTGACGCTATGACTACAACTGAATATGGGCATGTTGATGTGTTCAGTTCAGGACTCGTCCAACGTGTGAAGTTTGGGGAAGATTGGATGTTGCTGGCCTGAGTTACAGCCACTTCCTTATTCTATGCCATAGTTGCATGCTTTAACACTTACAGTGTTAACCTTGTCAATTCCTGTTACCAGCAGGTAGCGCTATTAATATAACTGAATTTGGTCATGAGTGTTTGTTCAGGACAGAACACCTATCACACGTGTGAAGTTTGGGGAAGATCGGACATTGCTTGCCTGAGTTACAGCAACTTCCTTTAACACTACATTAGTAGCATGCTTTAGCGCTTAGCTAAGTGTTGCTAGCATGTATTAGTATTAGTATCTAGCATGATGCCAGCTTATTTAACACTTGGTGACACTTTTTAATATGTTCCTAGGAGTCCATAAGAGTGTTAACTAGGGGTGCACCGAAATTTCGGTCGCCGAAAATGGCATTATCGGTTTCGGGCCGAAGTAAAAAATCCAGCCGAAAATGTAAAACGAAAATGAATGTCAACCGCGCCCCTCCCATCCGTGTGCTAGCGCTTGGGTTTCACTCACGGTCAAGCTGTTATCACTCGTCACCCACCCCTCCCCTCCTACTCAAGCAGGTTTCACTCACGGTCGAGCTGTTTGCACGCGTCTGCATAGATTAAGCATGTCAGCGGTATGGAAGTATTTTAAAGTTTCAGATGAGGACAACAAACTTGCAATATGTAATGTTTGTTCTGCAAAAGTCTCAAGAGGGGGTACGGTGCCAAAGAACTTTTCGACAACAGGTTTGATACACCACCTGAAAACAAATAGCTGAGCAACTTTTGTTCTTAAAGAGAAACCTGACACGTTTCCTTAAATAAACAGCAGTCAAATTTTCTGTTTATATAGTTACATTAAAATTTGCATAGCACTGCAAAACTGTGTTTCCTAAGGCTACATAGGCTTAAATGTTGTTTACAGTTTGAGTTTGGATTAAGTTCTATTGCTGTTTTTGCACTGTTGTTTTGCACAGAAATTTAAAATGCAAGTAAATAATTGTTTACATGCAGCAACAGAATAGAGGCCCACTGCCATTCTGTGATTTTTGTGTGCAGTTATTCAGATAATTGTGGATTGTTTTTTCCCCCACAAATGTTAAACTATTTTATTCAATGGAAGAAAACTTGAAGAATAATATTATTTATTTATTGTTAAAAAATATTTTAGGTTTTGTTATGTAACTGTAAGTGTTAATAAAAGTTTGATGATTATACTATTGGTTTGTGATTTTTCATTTCAGATCCATTAAAATTTAAGCAATACGTATTTAAAAGAAGCCATTTTCGGCTTCAGTTTCGGTTTTCGGCCAAGTGCATCCTAAATTTTTGGTTTCGGTTTCGGCCCAGAATTTTCATTTCTGTGCATCACTAGTGTTAATCATGTAACTTTCTGTTACCAGCAGGTGGCGCTATGACTATAACCGAATACGGGCATGTTGATGTGTTCAGCACAGGACTTTTGTCAAACGTGTGAAGTTTGGGGCAGATCAGACGTTGGTAGCCTGAGTTAGAGCAACTTCCTTATTCAATGCAATAGTTGCATGCTTTAACACTTAGCTAAGTGTTGCTAGCATGTTTTATTTAGGGATGGGCGTTTTCCACAAATATCACATTCGAATATTTGAGCTCACAAAAAACAAATATTCGAATATTCGTTTATTTAAATTAAGTTTAATGAGTCAAACGTTATTTTTCAGCAACATTTGTTTTCGTCATTTTGAACAAGCTTACAATAAGTTTGAACATTACACATCGTGTTTTGTAGCTGAAAACCTTTAACAATGCGTGCAAACAAACAAAAGTACAGATTAAAAGCAAAAAAAAAAAAAACGTGAACAAAGAAAAAACGTAAAGCAGCCTGCAGCAATTAGGCTATTGTACAGAATGTAGCTTACACTTAACTTTTAAACTGTCAGCAAATCTTTTTTGCTTTTTTTCTATTGTTTCAAATGTTCTTGTTAAGAAATACGGGCATGTCAATATGATCGGGGGAAAGTCGGCTCCTTAGTCTGTTAACAATAAGGCCAGCCGCGGAGAAAACGCTCTCTGACGCACAGACGTTGGCGGGACTCACAAATAACGGTGTGCTAAGCGAATACGTTTTGTGAAGCGCTTCGTGTTTTCGTTTCACCACTGAATGGGATCCTCATCTGGTGGAATACATGGCTCCAGCAAGAACTGTTCCCACTCGTCTCGGCTGGACTCTCTGTAATCATCGCTGGAGAACTGGCTCAGCCTTTTCCTACTAGTGGGCATTGCATCTTCTTCATCGTTGGTGACGGCGGCTGCATCCGCAACACTCGCATCAAGGGAAATGATCCGATAATGTTCAAAAAAGTTTTTTTTTTCTTACTTCTCTCATGTTTTCATCGATAAACCTGAGATGTTTGTGCCGAGGGTCTAGGGCAGACGCGAGAAGAGGAGTTTTCACTGCATTCTCCAAGTTAGCGGTGTTTATTCGTTGCTTGAGAGATGCTACAACAATGTTCTTGGATCACTTTCTGTGATTCTCCACGGCATATTTGAAGTACTGTAGAAGACCGCAGCTCTTAGGGGGGCGTTCACATATCGCGTCTTTTGCATGCTCAAGTTCGTTATATCCAATGTAGGCGCGCGGTATGCGCGCTCATAACGGAAGCGACGCGGTCGCGATGCGCACGCGGTGCGACGCGGTCCCGTTATTTCCAGGAGCGTCCGCACAGCATCGAGTTAAAAACATCTCAACTTTTCAGAATGCCGCAAGCAAACCGCGGGTCATGTGACAAGAACTAAACATTCAGCTTCATCCTTTCCCGTAACAACGTTGAAAGCTCAGCCAAGATGAAGGAACAGCTGATCATAGCTGTATATGGATTGCCATTTTGAAATAAATTTAGTAGCAGAGCTACTGAAAGCGATTTGTTTTGTGCTGCAAATCCATTTATCCTTTGCTGAAATTTCCGTGTCTTCATGGAGAGAACGCGTCGCCTCAGGAGCGCTTCTGCCCGAGCGCTTTGGAAAGAAGGAGAAAGCGGCGCGCATAGCCTTTTCCACGCCTTATTAGGCGCGATATGTGAATGGCCCCTTAATCATTCATTAATTATTTTTTGCTTGCATACACCTTCAAATATGCCGTGGAGAAACACAGAAAGTGACCAAATTAGGTTTTATTGTGAACTTTTTTTTTTTTTTTGCGAAACTCGAATATCATTTTTATTTATCGAATAATTAGTTTTTATAACAACTTATAACAACGTTTTCAGGATTTCTCAGAGTGCAGGCTTCAAGTATAACTCGTTTGAAGTAATGGTGCTTCATATAACATTATCCAGAGAAACAAATGTTAATGATAAATCCTGTTATGTTTGTACTGGCTACTGTATACAGGCCACCAGGGCACCATACAGACTTTATTAAAGAGTTTGGTGATTTTACATCTGAGTTAGTTCTGGCTGCAGATAAAGTTTTAATAGTTGGTGATTTTAATATCCATGTTGATAATGAAAAAGATGCATTGGGATCAGCATTTATAGACATTTTGAACTCTATTGGGGTTAGACAACACGTTTCAGGACCTACTCATTGTCGAAATCATACTCTAGATTTAATACTGTCACATGGAATTGATGCTGTTAGTGTTGAAATTATTCAGCCAAGTGATGATATCTCAGATCATTATTTAGTTCTATGCAAACTTCATATAGCCAAAATTGTAAATTCTACTTCTTGTTACAAGTATGGAAGAACCATCACTTCTACCACAAAAGACTGCTTTTTAAGTTATCTTCCTGATATATCCAAATTCCTTAACATATCCAAAACCTCAGAACAACTTGATGATGTAACAGAAACTATAGACTCGCTCTTTTCTAGCACTTTAAATACAGTTGCTCCTTTACGCTTAAGGAAGGTTAAGGAAAACAGTTTGACACCATGGTATAACGAGCATACTCGCACCCTAAAGAGAGCAGCCCGAAAAATGGAGCGCAGCTGGAGGAAAACAAAACTAGCGGTATTTCGTATTGCTTGGCGGGAAAGTAACTTATCCTACAGAAAAGCATTAAAAACGGCTAGATCCAATTACTTTTCTTCTCTTTTAGAAGAAAACAAACATAACCCCAGGTATTTATTCAATACAGTGGCTTAATTAACGAAAAATAAAGCCTCAACAAGTGTTAACATTTCCCAACACCAAGGCAGTAATGACTTTATGAACTACTTTACTTCTAAAATCGATACTATTAGAGATAAAATTGCAACCATTCAGCCATCAGCTACAGTATCACATCAGACAGTGCACTATAGCCCCACTGAGGAACAGTTCCACTCATTCTCAACTATAGGAGAGGAAGAATTGTATAAACTTGTTTAATCATCTAAACCAACAACATGTATGTTAGACCCTATACCATCTAAGCTCCTAAAAGCTCCTAAGCTCCTTCAACTCCCAGAAGTCATAGATCCTCTTCTGACTATTATTATTTCCTCATTGTCATTAGGATATGTCCCCAACACCTTAAAACTGGCTGTTATTAAGCCTCTCATCAAAAAACCACAACTTGACCCCAAAGAACTAGTTAATTATAGAGCAATCTTGAATCTCCCTTTTCTGTCCAAGATACTAGAAAAGGTGGTATCCTCACAATTATATTCCTTCTTAGAGAAAAATGGTATATGTGAGGATTTCCAGTCAGGATTTAGACCATATCATAGTACTGAGACTGCTCTCCTTAGAGTTACAAATGATCTGCTCTTATCATCTGATCGTGGGTGTATCTCTCTATTAGTTTTATTGGATCTTAGTGCTGCGTTTGACACAATTGACCACAACATTCTTTTGCATAAACTTGAACACTTTGTTGGCATCAATGGAATTGCATTTGCATGGTGTAAATCGTACTTTTATGACCGCCATCAGTTCTTAGCAGTGAATGAAGATGTATCATATCGATCACAAGTGCAGTATGGAGTACCTCAAGGCTCATTACTAGGGCCGCTACTCTTCACGCTTTATATGTTACCCTTGGGAGATATTATCAGGAAACATGGTGTTAGCTTTCACTGTTATGCTGATGATACTCAGCTCTATATTTCTTCACGGCCCGGTGAAACACACCAATTTGAAAAACTAATGGAATGCATAGTCGATATAAAAAACTGGATGACGAGTAATTTCTTACTGCTAAATTCTGAAAAAACAGAGGTGTTAATTATAGGACCTAAAAACTTTGCTTGTAATAACCATGCCTGATAGCACTCCGGCGGCACACAGGATTTCCGGCGTACAGACTTGTCTGCGAAAAAAACTGAGAACTGTCGCGTGATCTGACAGTTCCCAAGATCTGAGTGGCGCTTTCACTAAACCACACTAGTAAGCCTACTTCAGCCATTCGGTAATAGGGTAGGGGCTGGTCTTGGGTTTTGGCCAATCAGATTGATTCAGCAGTCACTCCACGTGCAAATTTGTTTTGTGTTTCCATACCAACACTGGCCGCGCGAAATATAGTAGAGTCATCATGGAAAGCAACTTTATGAAGCCAGGGGAAGACACCAAACGTATTGACAAAGGCATTAAGAATAAATGGCGCTGGTCTTGGATAGAGGAGGTGGGTAGAGATGAAAAGCCCTTTGGAAGCTGGTGTCAAAAACTCCTGCAAGCAGGCGCATGTTTCTGCACTTTGTGCGCAAAAAAAATACTATATGGAACTAGCGGGAAAAAAGTGTTGCCACGGCACGAGTAAGAACCTAGTCATAAAGCAGCTGTCCGAGCAATTCCACACACCTCACGTTTGCCGGGGGCAACAGCCACAGCAGATATCCGACCGTCAATGACCGATCGCGTGGCTCATTTAAAAATTCGCTTGTGCTCCTTCATTGCCGAGTTTGATCTGTCGTTTACGATTGCTCATCCACTCGTCACTTTGTGTAAGAAATTAGCGGAGGATAAACTCGCCCTTACGCATCTGTCTGTCTCGAGGCAGCATGCGGGCTATCTAATTACACACGGCATCTCGCCAGAATTTAAAAGAAATCTGTCCTACAAGCTCAAGAACAACATGTTTTCACTTAACATTGATGAAGCCACGGATAAAAGCATGACGAGGATGCAGGCAGTGTGAAAACACAGCATCTTGCCAGCAAAAAGGTTAATGTTGCAAATGCCTCAGCACTGATGCTGCAACTAAAAGATGTCCTGCAATCATATGGGCTGGAGTGGAGACAAGTCACTAGCATTCTTCTGGACAATTGTGCTGTGATGAGGGGAAAGAAATCTGGGCTTGAAACGTTAGCAAGGAAGGAGAACCCTAATCTCCTGGATATATCAGGAGACACTGTTCACATGGTGTCCAATACTGCTAGGGCCCTCATGAGACCGTTTGGCTCAGATGTGGAAGATTTTTGCTCTGATATTTATTATGATATAGAGAAATCACCTAAACAGAAGGAGATTTTTGCACAGTTTCAAAGTTTACTCCACCTCCCCCCGAAGAGCTTGATAAGGCCCATCAGTAACAGATTCATTCAAATGCTCGAGGTATGCAACAGGATGAATGAGCTCCTGGATGTGCTCGTGGTGCACTACTATCATGTGCTGGATCCGAAAGAAGAACACAAATACAGGTAATGCAAATCATTTTAATAACAACAAATTTAGTGTCTTGCTTGTTTTGGTTTTAGCCCTTGTGGGATATAGGCCTAATGATGCACCATCTTTTATTAGTTTAGAATGGTTAGTTGGTATTCAGAAAGTAGTAAATTAGCCGCATATTAAGGAATGTAATGTATACATTTATTTACATAGGCGTGTGTGTGTGTGTGTGTGTGTGTGTGTGCGTGCTACAGAAGGCTTCTGTATCAAGTGTTTGAGAGACATGAGCTCTCAGTTGAGGAAAAGGCCAGGATACAAGTACTTCAGCAAGAGCAGGCAGTGGCATCCCGAACAGGAACAAACCAAGATAGAAAGGCACGAATCTCTGTGCTCATTACAGAGTTTCAAAGAATGAAGGTCATGATCGACTTATTCAGAGGTATTTTATGACTAGGCAAACTCATTGCAACTTAAATGTAAGAGTAAAAGTAACATTTTAAGTTAATAAGTGGTTGCAGTCCACTGGCATATCTGGCTATGACCTACGTCATTTTATACATGATACAAATTAAACAGTCAGGTCCTTTCTACAGCAACAATAACCAAATTAATGAGAATATCATCAACTGTGGAGTACTGTAGTACTGTGAAGAACTGTGTTAACAAGGTAACAATGGGCCTCATTTACCAATTACCTCATTTACTTCCTAAGAATGTTCTTAACTGTGTTCTTAAGAAGGTCCTACGAAAACTCTTAGGCAGATTCACAAAGGTGTTCTTAAACCTCAGAATCGTTCAATGTTTTGTTCTGATCATGCTGAATCCCATTTCTGCACTGCTGCAGGAATTGAACTGTAAATGGGTCATTATATTTAGTAGCTAGTATAAAAATTTTAAAAGTGTTATTTGTTGTTTATTTATGCTAAAATACATTAATGCTTTGTAATAGAGTGGAATATTTTTATTAAAAAATAATTATAATATTTTTATTCAAAAATATCCAAAATGATCAAATATATAGTTGTAATTTAAATTCTATTATATTTTACATCTGCAGATATGATGAAAATGCAATAACCATTTATTTTTGCACAAAACAAGTCTCAAATGTGCGCAAGAGTGCTCGAGAGTGTTCGTAGTTTCTGTTTTTACCAAAGAACACTTCGTAAAAACTGCGTAAGTGGGTTTTAAGAACAAATTTCTTCATAAGAACGGTTGGTGAATGAGGCCCATTGTCCTTACTCCTGTAGATGAAAGTGATCTGCTGATACCTAGTGGTTCATTTTGTGCGATCAGGATAAATTCGTCAGTACAGTCTTTATTTACAAGCAAAGTATATTTGGATACGTTTCGCCCGATCATTCCCCAGCTTGCCCCGTTAAAAAAAAACGTTAAAGACGTCTTTGGCAGTGAATGGTTGTATTTTAATAAATATCTTTAGACAGCCAATGAGTCACAGGACTAGAAATTCATATAGGAATATTTTAAATAATTTTTAATAAAACCACCCGATTAATATTTAGCTTGAACAAAATTCAGTTGTATTATTATTTAGTTATATATTGTATTTTAAATGCATAATCATATTTGTGTTCAGATATTTCCCAACACTGGTTGTATATTAAATATTATATTAAATTATATATATTATATTATATATTAAATTATTTTGTTTTTTATATTTGCAGGGGTCCTTCCAACATTTCAGAGATTTGCCAAAAAGCTTCAGCATGAAAAGCCGATGGTGCATTTGGTGCATGTGGAAATGGTGGCCCTTGTAAGAGAGCTCCTGGGCAAATTTATGAGACCAAAGGCTATCCCACTGAGTCACAAAGAGATTCTCAAGGTTGATGTATGGAGAAGGGATTTGCAACTGCCAAACAAGAGGCTCTCTGTTGGACAGTTTTGCTACATTGCGATGAACAAAGCCCGTGTGGAGGGAAAGGTGTGGGTTGATCATATCTATGACTCTCTCAGAGAAGGGTATATGAGGTCAGCAGAGTTTCTGCTAAAAAACCTTCCCTTGGATAACATCATATTATCTTCACTCTCTGCTCTTACTCCATCTCTAATGCAATCTGATGGAGTCATTGGAGCTTTGACCGCATTAGGAGAAGCCTTGCCAAATGCTGTCCTTCCAGAAGAGATTGGTCAGCTGGTAGAAGAATGCCGGGCCTACCAACTGGATGGGGACATGCTTCTTCGTCTACAGAGCTACACTGAAGGCGACTGTCGAGTCGATGTAGACTGGTGGAGCCATGTTGCTTCCTTGAAAAAGGCAAAGAGGGATGCGAGGTATCCGACCCTGTGCAAGCTAGTTAAAGCACTTCTGTCCATTTTCACAGGCCCCTTGGTGGAAGGATCATTTAATTTGATGGATGATATCCTTGACGATGACAGGTGCTCCATGAATGTGGAAACTTATGAGAGCCTCGCAGTAATCAAGTCCACACTTAAAGCCAGGGACAGGACAGCCTCAACTATGACCATTGACCAGCCTCTGAGGCGAGCCTGCCTTTCATCATTCCAAAACTACCAATTACATTTACAGAAAAAGAAAGAGACTGAACAGGCATTAAAGCAGAGAAGGCTGAGTGAGGCAGCAAGGATGCAGTCCTCAAAGGAGGCAAACAAACTGGTTCAACAGGCCAGAAAAATCAAAAGGCCACCAAAAACATCCTCTGTGCCAATCTCTTCCTCCTCTGCACAAGCCACCACCTCCTCTGGTAAACAGGCCATGAAAAAGAAATGGCCACCAAAAACATCCTCTGTGCCAGTCTCTTCCTCCTCTGCACAAGCCACCACCTCCTCTGGCCAACAGGCCCTGAAAAAGAAATGGCCACCAAAAACATCCTCTGTGCCAGTCTCTTCCTCCTCTGCACAAGCCACCACCTCCTCTGGTCAGCAGGCCCTGAAAAAGAAATGGCCACCAAAAACATCCTCTGTGCCAGTCTCTTCCTCCTCTGAACAAGCCACCACCTCCTCTGGTCAGCAGGCCCTGAAAAAGAAATGGCCACCAAAAAAATCCTATGTGCCAGTCTCTTCCTCCTCTGCACAAGCCACCACCTCCTCTGGTCAACAGGCCAGAACACCAGACAAACCATCTTCTCCAGCTACCACCCCTGGACAAGCCAGATGTCCTCCATTTGCCACAGCCTCCTCTTCACTAAGTCAAAAGTCAAAGTCACCTTCATTTATATAGAGCTTTAAACAAAATACATTGCGTCAAAGCAACTGAACAACATTCATTAGGAAAACAGTGTCAATAATGCAAAAATGATAGTTAAAGGCAGTTCATCATTGGATTCAGTTATGTCATCTCTGTTCAGTTCAATAGTGTCTGTGCATTTATTTGCAATCAAGTCAACGATATCGCTGTAGATGAAGTGTCCCCAACTAAGCAAGCCAGAGGCGACAGCGGCAAGGAACCGAAACTCCATCGGTGACAGAATGGAGAAAAAAACCTTGGGAGAAACCAGGCTCAGTTGGGGGGCCAGTTCTCCTCTGACCAGACGAAACCAGTAGTTCAATTCCAGGCTGCAGCAAAGTCAGATTGTGCAGAAGAATCATCCTGTTTCCTGTGGTCTTGTCCTGGTGCTCCTCTGAGACAAGGTCTTTACAGGGGATCTGTATCTGGGGCTCTAGTTGTCCTGGTCTCCGCTGTCTTTCAGGGATGTAGAGGTCCTTTCTAGGTGCTGATCCAGCATCTGGTCTGGATACGTACTGGATCCGGGTGACTGCAGTGACCCTCTGATCTTGACACATACTGGATCTGGTGGCCACGGTGACCTCGGAACAAGAGAGAAACAGACAAATATTAGCTTAGATGCCATTCTTCTAATGATGTATCAAGTACATAGGGTGTTATGGGAAGTGTTTCCGGTTCCGGTTTACCTAATTAATGCAGCCTAAAAATCCTTTAACGGATTTGGATAATAAAAGCATATTAGTATGTTATGTGTAGGCCAGGTTAAAGAGATGGGTCTTTAATCTAGATTTAAACTGCAAGAGTGTGTCTGCCTCCCGAACAATGTTAGGTAGGTTATTCCAGAGTTTGGGCGCCAAATAGGAAAAGGATCTGCCGCCTGCAGTTGATTTTGATATTCTAGGTATTATCAAATTGCCTGAGTTTTGAGAACGTAGCGGACGTAGAGGATTATAATGTAAAAGGAGCTCATTCAAATACTGAGGTGCTAAACCATTCAGGGCTTTATAAGTAATAAGCAATATTTTAAAATCTATGCGATGCTTGATAGGGAGCCAGTGCAGTGTTGACAGGACCGGGCTAATATGGTCATACTTCCTGGTTCTAGTAAGAACTCTTGCTGCTGCATTTTGGACTAGCTGTAGTTTGTTTACTAAGCGTGCAGAACAACCACCCAATAAAGCATTACAATAATCTAACCTTGAGGTCATAAATGCATGGATTAACATTTCTGCATTTGACATTGAGAGCATAGGCCGTAATTTAGATATATTTTTGAGATGGAAAAATGCAGTTTTACAAATGCTAGAAACGTGGCTTTCTAAGGAAAGATTGCGATCAAATAGCACACCTAGGTTCCTAACTGGTGACGAAGAATTGACAGAGCAACCATCAAGTCTTAGACAGTGTTCTAGGTTATTACAAGCGGAGTTTTTAGGTCCTATAATTAACACCTGTTTTTTCAGAATTTAGCAGTAAAAAATTACTCGTCATCCAGTTTTTTATATCGACTATGCAATCCATTAGTTTTTCAAATTGGTGTGTTTCACCGGGTTGCGAAGAAATACAGAGCTGAGTATCATCAGCATAACAGTGAAAGCTAACACCATGTTTCCTGATGATATCTCCCAAGGGTAACATATAAAGCGTGAAAAGTAGCGGCCCTAGTACTGAGCCTTGAGGTACTCCATACTGCACTTGTGATCGATAGGATACATCTTCATTCACTGCTACGAACTGATGGCGGTCATATAAGTACGATTTAAACCATGCTAATGCACTTCCACTGATGCCAACAAAGTGTTCAAGTCTATGCAAAAGAATGTTGTGGTCAATTGTGTCAAACGCAGCACTAAGATCCAATAAAACTAATAGAGAGATACACCCACGATCAGATGATAAGAGCAGATCATTTGTAACTCTAAGGAGAGCAGTCTCAGTACTATGATACAGTCTAAATCCTGACTGGAAATCCTCACATATACCATTTTTCTCTAAGAAGGAATATAATTGAGAGGACACCACCTTTTCTAGTATCTTGGACAGAAAAGGGAGATTCGAGATTGGTCTATAATTAACTAGTTCTTTGGGGTCAAGTTGTGGTTTTTTGATGAGAGGCTTAATAACAGCCAGTTTGAAGGTTTTGGGGACATATCCTAATGACAATGAGGAATTAATAATAGTCAGAAGAGGATCTATGACTTCTGGAAGCACCTCTTTTAGGAGCTTAGATGGTATAGGGTCTAACATACATGTTGTTGGTTTAGATGATTTAACAAGTTTATACAATTCTTCCTCTCCTATGGTAGAGAATGAGTGGAACTGTTCCTCAGGGGGTCTATAGTGCACTGTCTGATGTGATACTGTAGCTGACGGCTGAATGGTTGCAATTTTATCTCTAATAGTATCGATTTTTAGAAGTAAAGTAGTTCATAAAGTCATTACTGCTGTGGTGTTGGGAAATGTCAACACTTGTTGAGGCTTCATTTTTCGTTAATTTAGCCACTGTATTGAATAAATACCTGGGGTTATGTTTGTTTTCTTCTAAAAGAGAAGAAAAGTAATCGGATCTAGCAGTTTTTAATGCTTTTCTGTAGGATATGTTACTTTCCCGCCAAGCAGTACGAAATACCTCTAGTTTTGTTTTCCTCCAGCTGCGCTCCATTTTTCGGGCTGCTCTCTTTAGGGTGCGAGTATGCTCATTATACCATGGTGTCAAACGGTTTTCCTTAACCTTCCTTAAGCGTAAAGGAGCAACTTTATTTAAAGTGCTAGAAAAGAGAGAGTCCATAGTTTCTGTTACATCATCAAGTTGTTCTGAGGTTTTGGATATGCTAAGGAATTTGGTTACATCAGGAAGATAACTTAAAAAGCAGTCTTTTGTGTTAGAAGTGATGGTTCTTCCATACTTATAGCCAAAATTGTAAATTCTACTTCTTGTTACATGAATTTTGCACAAAACAAAATAATGATCTGAGATATCATCGCTTGGCTGAATAATTTCAACACCATCAACATCAATTCCATGTGACAGTATTAAATCTAGAGTATGATTTCGACAATGAGTAGGTCCTGAAACGTGTTGTCTAACTCCAATAGAGTTCAGAATGTCTATAAATGCTGATCCCAATGCATCGTTTTCATTATCAACATGGATATTAAAATCACCAACTATTAAAACTTTATCTGCAGCCAGAACTAACTCGGATGTAAAATCACCAAACTCTTTAATAAAGTCTATATGGTGCCCTGGTGGCCTGTATACAGTAGCCAGTACAAACATAACAGGGGATTTATCTTTAACATTTGTTTCTCTGGATAATGTTATATGAAGCACCATTACTTCAAACGAGTTATACTTGTAGCCTGCCCTCTGAGAAATCCTGAAAACGTTGTTATAAATTGAAGCAACACCTCCACCTTTGCTTTTTAGACGGGGCTCATGTTTATAACAGTAATCTTGGGGGGTGGACTCATTTAAAATAATGTAAACATCAGGTTTTAGCCAGGTTTCTGTCAAACAGAGAACATCTATATTATGATCAGTGATCATATTATTTACAAAAAGTGTTTTCGTAGAAAGGGATCTGATATTCAATAAGCCAAGCTTTTAATAAAATTGTTAATCTTAACTTGGTTTGGACGTTTTTTGTTTTTTCTAGTTCTCCTCTAGACTAGACAGACAACATCTTTTTGCACCAGCTTCCCCAACCTCAGCACCAGCTAAAACCTCCTCTGAATCAGCCACCACATCCTCAGCATCAGCTACCACATCCTCTTTACCAACACGTTATTTCCCACTCTTTCATGGCCAATCCAAAGCATCATCTGCACTGCCATCAAACATGTTGAAAAGGAAAGGTTCTGCTAACCCGAAAACCTGTTCAAAAAGGAAGAAATGAAGGAAGGGGAAAATGTTTTCTGTAGTAAACTGTATTTGCTTATTTTTATTTATTTCTCACTGTTTTTCAGTTCTTGAAGCACTTTAAATTATTGCCAATTATTGTTCTCTTAATAGCAAATGGTTTTGAATAAACAAATTTTGTGTTGTATTACATGCGTTTTTATTTTTTTTGGGCACAGTAAGTTTCAAAAAAATATTTAAAATAAATAGTGCATATTTTGCAGAAAAATGAATATCTCCTTTTTCATGCCCTTAAGTCAATGTTTACGCTACTAATCAATTCCTAGTTTACTAGTTTTACCTATTTTTCCTACAATTCCTGGTTACTTTGGAGTATTATAATTGAAAAAAAAAAGTTCAGGCTCAGGATTTTTTTCTACTATCACCCCTGAATAACCTAGAACACTGTCTAAGACTTGATGGTTGCTCTGTCAATTCCTCGTCATCAGTTAGGAACCTAACCTAGTAAGGTGTGCTATTTGATCGCAATCTTTCCTTAGAAAGCCACGTTTCTAGCATTTGTAAAACTGCATTTTTCCATCTCAAAAATATATCAAAATTATGGCCTATGCTCTCAATGTCAAATGCAGAAATGTTAATCCATTCATTTATGACCTCAAGGTTAGATTATTGTAATGCTTTATTGGGTGGTTGTTCTGCACGCTTAGTAAACAAACTACAGCTAGTCCAAAATGCAGCAGCAAGAGTTCTAACTAGAACCAGGAAGTATGATCATATTAGCCCGGTCCTGTCAACACTGCACTGGCTCCCTATCAAACATCGTAAAGATTTTAAAATATTGCTTATTACTTATAAAGCCCTGAATGGTTTTGCACCTCAGTATTTGAATGAGCTCCTTTTACATTATAATCATCTACGTCCGCTACGTTCTCAAAACTCAGGCAATTTGATAATACCTAGAATATCAAAATCAGCTGCGGGCGGCAGATCCTTTTCCTATTTGGCGCCTAAACTCTGGAATAACCTACCTAACATTGTTCGGGAGGCAGACACACTCTTGCAGTTTAAATCTAGATTAAAGACCCATCTCTTTAACCTGGCTTACACATAACATACTAATATGCTTTTAATATCCAAATCCGTTAAAGGATTTTTAGGCTGCATTAATTAGGTTAACCGGAACCGGAAACACTTCCCATAACACCCTATGTACTTGCTACATCATTAGAAGAATGGCATCTACGCTAATATTTATCTGTTTCTCTCTTATTCCGAGGTCACCGTAGCCACCAGATCCAGTCTGTATTAATACATACCTCCCCAGTCTAGGGGATGGGAGGGAGTAACAAAGAAAATGGTGGAAAAATGGAGGGAGTTTTTCCCCTTCTACTGACTCACAACAGCACAAGTAATGTGAAAACAGGATAGAATTTATTAAACACAAGGAAGCAAATATAACTTCAGGAGGGGTTCAGGCCAACATAACAAACAAAACCTACTAACTCCCAAAAACAAACCTAACTAACCTACAAAATAAAAAGAAAACAAAATACAAAAAATTACCCTAACTCCCTAACTGATCTTAAACAGGAGAAAAAGTATAATCAAAATGAACAGCAACCACCTCCCTACAGCTTCCCATGAAAACAAAAGAAAACAAAAATAAACCTTAGTTCTAACAACAAAAGAAAATAACTCACGTTTGGGCTGAATAAATCCTCCCACAAGAGGACTACTAGAAACTCATCAACAAGCTTCTAATCACAACAAATCAGCTACAAACTCTAGTGACATCAGCAGAAGGTACTCTCGCTCCAAATTCCCACACTCCAGACATCGCAACTCTGTCTTTTATCTTCAAGCATTTCCTCTTGTGGGCCAATCAGGATAGGGCAGTCATCAGAAGAATCATCCACTAATTGGTCTTCACCTGTTAGTCCTTGTCAGCACTTGAAAGGGCGAGAAAAAGGAACACACAAGGCACATACACAAGAGACAGTCCCAATTTAGGAGGCCCTGGGACATAACACCCCCCACCACGAGATTTCAAACTAACCAAAAAGTTTGTAAACAACCCCCAACCCATTAATACACTTAGTTTTCCACTGAATGGACCCTGGACAGGGCATCGGCCACAACATTCTCCGAGCCTTTCTTATGGCGAATATCCAGATGGTATCCCTGCACCATCAAGGACCACCGCATCAACCTCTGGTTGGAATTAGCCATTTGGGACAGGAAAACCAGGGGGTTATGGTCAGTGTAAATGATGACTGGGTTACAGTGATCTCCCAAGTACACTTCAAAGTGCTGCAAGGCTAGTAACAGTGCCAATGTCTCCTTTTCAATAGTGCTATACCTCTGCCGGCACTTTGAAAACTTCTTTGAGTAATAGCACACGGGGTGATCAATTCCATCACGGTCCTCCTGTAACAGCACTGCTCCAGCTCCAACAGCGCTTGCATCCACCTGTAATTTAAACGGGAGGGCGAAATTTGGAGCAGACAACACTGGTGCATTACACAAAATATCCTTGGCAGCATTAAAAGCATGAGCACATTCTGGAGTCCAAACAAATTTCTTAGAGGTACTAAGAAGGTCTGTAAGTGGGGAAACTACAGAGGCAAAGTTTTTACAAAAACCTCTATAGTAGCCGGTCATCCCCAGAAATCTACGTAGTTCTCTTTTGGTGGTAGGAATAGGAAATTCAACAACGGCAGATATTTTTTCCTCCACAGGACATACCTGTCCCTGCCCAACCTATTTGCCTAAATAGGTAACGACAGCTTTGGCAAAATCACATTTGGCCAGGTTTAAAGTTAAATTGGCAGCAGCCAACCTATCAAACACACAGTTCAACTTTTCCACATGATCCCTCCATGTAGGTGAAAAGATGACAATATCATCTAAGTAGGCTTCACAATCTGTAACCCCGGACAATACTTCCTGCATAAGCCTCTGAAATGCAGCTGGTGCATTTCGCATACCAAAGGCCATGACCTTATACTGCAGAAAGCTGTCAGGAGTCACAAAGGCAGAAATCTCTGATGCTCGAGCCATCAAAGGAACTTGCCAGTAATCTTTGAGGAGATCCAACTTGGTGACAAACTGCGATGAACCCGCCCGGTCAACACAATCCTCTAACCTTGGTAAGGGGAAAGAGTCAGGCTTAGTGATGGAATTTACCTTGCGGTAATCTGTACAAAACCGCAAGGAAGAATCTGCCTTTGGCACCAATAAACAAGGAGAACTCCAGGGACTATTGCTAGGTTCCGCCAGTCCATGGTGCAACAGATACTCCACCTCCAACCGCATAACTTCTCTCTTCTTGGGGTTAACCCTGTAAGGATGTTGCTTAATAAGGACAACCGTTCCTACATCGATATCATATCATGAGTTAACACGGTGGTTTGTTGTGGTACATCTGAGAATAAAGTGGGATGTTCTCCAAGCAGTTTAACAATATCCCTACTTTGCTCCTTAAAGAGGGGTACAAGATGAACCTCAAGGTTATTTAAAACATCAGAATTCTTCAGGCCAATACATGACATCTGAGCATCATTTACTACCAACCCATCTTGCTCAGGGCAGTAAGCAAGAGGCATAACTGGATGAACAGTTTCAACAGGAGAAACAACATGTACAGACTTGAATGACTTTGACTCATTCCGGTCAACATAGGCCTTCAACATATTGACATGACACACCCGAGTCTTTCGTCTCCGATCAGGAGTTCGGATCACATAATTGGTTTCACTTAGCTGCCTATCAACAATGTAAGGTCCAACAAACTTAGTTTGCAACGCAGACCCCGGCACAGTGAGTAGAACCATCACTGAATCTTTAGACTGAAATTTACGAGAAACATTTTTCTGGTCATAACGAGCCTTCATTCTACCCTGAGCGGCAGCCAGATGTTCTTTAGCCACTTCACAAACCTTCTGAAGACGTACACGCAAAGAGCTGACATATTCCTGCACGGTCACTGGTAATGAAGGTTTAAAGGTGCCATCTGTCATATCTGGCAAAAAAATCAAGTCATACCCCACATTCCATACCAGATGAGGGCAGTATGCCTCAATAAAGTGAATTGGTCTACTCTAGAGTAACAAACGAGAAACAGCATAGTCTCTATGCTCCGCCCCTACCTTCACAACAACACTAGAGCATAGCCGAAGCCTATAAGACAGCGGTTCTCAATTGCAGACCTCGCGCCCCACTGCTCTGCACATTTTGAACGTTTCTCTTAGAGCTTCAGACATTTGTTCTATTCGAACATAAGTGCCCTGCGAAGTGGTCATCACAGGATATTCAGCCATGATTCCAGTTCGAAGTGAACGTAGCTATATGTTCCAATCAAAGTGCATTGAAGTGTGCAAGACGTGAATTTAAATTGTATTGATTTACAGATGTATATGATGTCACAGTTGTCCATGTTTAAAGACGCTGCACAGCACAAATCAGTGAATGAATGTTTCGATGTGAGGTAAACTTCAACAGATTTCCCCTGCTCAGAGAGTAGGGAGCAATGCACATTTGAAAAACAGATCATGCACGGAGTTCATTTCTAACGAGCTGATTATCTGAATCAGGTGTGTTAACAAAGAGAAACGTGCAAAATATGCAGAGCAGTGGGGCGCGAGGACTGGAATTGAGAACCGCTGCTATAAGAGGACGTTTTGCCTCCAGAGGAACGTTGGGTGATGTCAAGTGATTTTGAAACATGACATCTTCAAGCTACTCCCCTTCACCTTTACCAGTGAATATGTTCATATTCGTTTTGTTCATATTACATTGAGTTGTATATACACATTATTGGAATTAAATTAATTTGACAGACAGCATTCTGTCAACATCATTGGTCAACATCAGACAGCTGATGTTGACCAAGCTAGCGTAACCAGAGCTGCCAACTCTCAAGCATTCACCGTGAGACACACGCAATTGAATTTTTTCACACGCTAATTTTCTCACGTACAGAAAAACCACGAAGCAAAGAGGACACGGAGACCAACAGACTAGACAGAGCAGGTTACTTATGATATATAAAATATGGGTAAGTTATAGCTAGCTAATTATCAAACGCAGCTACGGTTAGCCATCGCTAACATTAGCACGTTTATAGAACAGCCTTCGATACATTTCTATGTTATAACTTCCCGAAAAAAAATACACAAACATATAAAACAAACTTCTAGCAAAATACTAACAGCATCTAACTTACCAATCCAAAAGAAATGTTGCAAGTTCGGTGTCGAACCTCATTTCTTTCAGGTCCATCAGTTGTCTCCAGCGATTGAAAGCAGTGCCGATGTTTACTCTGGTTCGGCTCCTTTTCTTATCGGATTTGATTTGTGTTTCAGAGCACGGTTGTTTCCCTGTAACGGGTGGTGGTCTCTTGCCAAGGGCTTCAACCATCCTTCCGCTTGATTGACATCAGGTTAGATTACGCACACAAGCCGTGCGATTTATTCGTGTATTGCAGGTTGGCTGGTGGTTATGTTGCCCGCATACCGCCTCCCATGGCCGAAACTGGTATTACGACACCTGTCGGGCCGGGGCTAGTAATGCTACTTCTAATTAAGGTTGATATCTCTGCAGCACTATAACTTTACATTTTTTTAATGACATCATCGCCCTTATTTCTTCTCATACTTTTGATGCATGTCAGTAACTTTTTAAATATTTTTAGCTCAATTTTTGCACATGGCACCTTTAAAGACCAACTGCTCACTGAGCAATTTTAAGGGTCCACGAACTGTGTGACCAAAAACAAGTTCAGCTGGGCTAAACCCTAGTGACTCTTGCACAGACTCACGTGCTGCGAACATTAACAAAGGCAGCCCTTCCACCCAGTCTTTGCCAGAAGCAAGGCAACATGCACGAAGCATGGACTTGGGCGTTTGGTGAAACCGCTCAAGTGCACCTTGTGACTGGGGGTGGTAGGCACTTGAGGTTTGATGACTTACTCCAAGTTCGGTCAATAGGCCTTTAAACAACTTCGAGGTAAAATTAGTCCCCAAATCAGTCTGTATAATTCTTGGCAAACCGAAGACAGAGAAGAACCTTGCTAACTCCCTGGCAACAATGTTGGCTTTAAGTGATCTCAGGGGAACAGCTTCAGGGAACCGTGTCGCCTCACACATCATAGTCAGAATATACTGATGACCCGATTTGGCCCTCGGCAAAGGGCCGACACAATCAATAATCAATCTCTCAAATGGTTCTCCCATCACCGGAATTGGTTGTAATGGTGCTGGGGGAATCATTGCTTTAGATTTCCCAGCCACCTGACATACATGACAAGACCGCCAAAATTCTGAAACTGTGGATTTCATGCTCGGCCAGAAGAAATACCTTGAAACCCTCTTGAAAGTTTTAGTAATACCCAGATGACTTGCGAGCACGTTCTCTTGAGCCAATTTTAAAACCTGGTTTCGATAACCAGAGGGTAAAACTATCTGAAATTGTGTATTCCAGCTAGCCTCATCACTGGAAATACTAGACTTCCACCGTCGCATCAAAATACCATCATCCCAAAAAAACACGACCCTAGCTTCAGGCTTGTCTACTTGATCAACTGCTGCATCAGCACAGTTCCTCAAGCTCTGATCAGACTTTTGGGCAGCCGCCAACTGTTCCCTTCCAACTCTTAGAGGACCCAGTTCAATGGTTTGATTGAATTCAGTACCTGGACTCAAATTACTCGGAGTAACAAATAACTTGCATTCCTCAAGTTCTAGAGAAGAATTCATAAATGATTTAGACAAGTCAATAACATCCTCAAACTTCCGGCTCTGAGCACAAGTCACTACACATGCAGGAAAAACTGAGGGGAACAAACTAGCATCATCAGACGTTGAAGATACAGGCTTCTCGATAACCAGTGGGCTAGAAAAAAACCTTACCACCAGCCAAGTCATTACCCAGCACAAGACCAACTCCCTCCACAGGCAGCTCTGAGCGCACTCCGAGCTCAACAACTCCTGAAACAAGATCAGAGGTTAGACAAACGGTGTGGAGAGGTAACCTAACACATCCCAGTTCAATGCCACGTACTAAAATATCAGAGCCAGTATATGTTGCAGCAGAAAATGCCAATACACTCTCCAATATAATAGACTGGGGGGCACCTGTGTCCCTGAGAATTGTAATTGGTCTTAACTCAGAATCAGCAGATAATGAGACAAAACCCGACATGAGAAACGGCTGGTACACTGAAGCAGCACTCATGCTTTCACTAACCTCAGAAGGGTTGACAAAAGCAACACTTTCAGCTTTCCTAGAAAAATTTTTCTGCTTCCAAGACCGGCACTCAGAAATCAAATGACCTGGGTCAAGAAAAAAAGTCAGCCACTTGTAACAAGTCATCTTTACGGCACTTGTCAAGTACCTCAACAGTGGGACAAAGAGTAAATGAGACTAACTCAAAAGCCATACTCACTCAACGTCTTCTTCTCCACCAAAAGAAAGCAGCCAAACAAACAAGCTGACGAGCCCCAAATTTATTACATACCTCCCCAGTCTAGGGGATGGGAGGGAGTAACAAAGAAAATGGTGGAAAAATGGAGGGAGTTTTTCCCCTTCTACTGACTCACAACAGGATAGAATTTATTAAACACAAGGAAGCAAATATAACTTCAGGAGGGGTCCAGGCCAACATAAAAAAAACCTACTAACTCCCAAAAACAAACCTAACTAACCTACAAAATAAAAAGAAAACAAAATAGAAAAGATTACCCTAACTCCCTAACTGATCTTAAACAGGAGAAAACGTATAATCAAAATAAATAGCAACCACCTCCCTACAGCTTCCCATGAAAACAAAAGAAAACAAAAATAAACCTTAGTTCTAACAACAAAAGAAAATAACTCACGTTTGGGCTGAATAAATTCTCCCACAAGAGGACTACTATAAACTCATCAACAAACTTCTAATCACAACAAATCAGCTATAAACTCTAGTGACATCAGCAGAAGTTACTCTCGCTCCAAATTTCCACACTCCAGACATCCCAACTCTGTCTTTTATCTTCAAGCATTTCCTCTTGTGGGCCAATCAGGATAGGGCAGTCATCAGAAGAATCATCCACTAATTGGTCTTCACCTGTTAGTCCTTGTCAGCACTTGAGAGGGCGAGAAAAAGGATCACACAAGGCACATACACAAGAGACAGTCCCAATTAAGGAGGCCCTGGGACGTAACAGTATCCAGATCAGAGAGTCACTGCAGTCACCCGGATCCAGTACGTATCCAGACCAGATGGTGGATCAGCACCTAGAAAGGACCTCTACTGCCCTGAAAGACAGCCGAGACCAGGACAACTAGAGCCCAAGATACAGATCCTCTGTAAAGACCTTGTCTCAGAGGACCACCAGGACAAGACCACAGGAAACAGATGATTCTTCTGCACAATCTGACTTTGCTGCAGCCGGGAATTGAACTACTGGTTTCGTCTGGTCAGAGGAGAACTGGCCCCCCAACTGAGCCTGGTTTCTCCCAAGGTTTTTTTCTCCATTCTGTCACCGATGGAGTTTCGGTTCCTTGCCGCTGTCGCCTCTGGCTTGCTTAGTTGGGGTCATTTCATCTACAGCGATATTGTTGACTTGATTGTAAATAAATACACAGACACTATTTAACTAAACAGAGATGACATCACTGAATTCAATGATGAACTGCCTTTAACTATCATTTTGCATTATTGACACACTGTTTTCCTAATGAATGTTGTTCAGTTGCTTTGACGCAATGTATTTAAACATAATAAAGGTAACTTGACTTGTTGACACTTTTTAATATGTTCCTAGGAGTCAATAAGAGTGTTTATCATGTAACTTCCTGTAACCAGCAGGTGATGCTATGACTATAACTGAATTTGGTCATTTGTTCAGGACAGAACACCTATCACATGTGTCAAGTTTGGTGAAGATCGGACATTGCTTGCCTGAGTTACAGCAACTTTCTGTTTCAGGGCGAAACATCAAACTTTGTCAGGCCGCCAGGGACACACCCCTTGACAAAAACTCAAAATCTTCGCAATTTAACATCACAAAGGTCTTATGATGACCCTCACTAAATTTGGAGATAATCTGTTTAAAACTGTAGGAGGAGTTCGTCAAAGTAAGAGGCATGGAAATGGCAAAAACTGCACAAAAATCGTACAGGAAATTCTAAATAACTTACTTCCTGTTGGGTTTTGGATTTTGTACCCAGAGACTTTTTTTAGATAATGGTGTACCGATGTGTGTACCGATTTTCATGCATGTATGTGAAACGTAGCTCGAGGCGCACTCCGTTAAAATATAACAGGTGGCGCTATTGAGCCATTTTGCCACACCCACTTCTGAAACCTATATCAGATGTAAATTTTCGCCAGTCCTGATGCGTGTGCAAAGTTTTGTGAGTTTTGGAGCATGTTTAGGCCCTCAAAAATGCGATTCATTTCGGTGAAGAAAAAGAAGAAGAAGAAGAAGAAGAATTAAAGCTGCAAGCATCGATGAAAGGGCCCTCGCACCCGGGCTCACCGTCACCCAATGGCTGTTGGGAAAGAGCCAACAGTAGGTGATATGATTTTTAAAGTGGATACTGTTAAATAAATGCATCAAATTCCCTTATATGTGCCATACTTCCTGCTACCAGTTGGTGGTGCTATGACTATAACTGGATATTGACATGTAGAAGTCCTCAGACCAGGACTCTTAACAAACATGTGAAGTTTGGGGCAGATTGGACATTGCATGTTTAAGTTAGTGTAAAAAAAGTAATTTCCTGTTCCCAGCAGGTGGCGCTATATTTATAATTGAATATTGACCTTTAGTTATGCTCAGGCCAGGACTATTATAAAAAGTGTGAAGTTTGGGGCAGATTGGTTATTGTATGCATGAGTTACAACAACTTCCTGTTTCATAATAATAATAGCAAGCTTTAGCACTTACTAAGTGTTGCTAGCATATTTGAGAAATATTTAGCATGTTTAGCACACAAAGGCATATTTAACTGTGTTGCTAATAAGGCATAGCAAGTGTTGCCAGTAGGTGGCGCTATATGTATAACAAAATATGAATACGTAGATGTCTTCAGGTCAGGACTCTAAACAAACTTGTGAAGTTTGTGGCAGATCGGACATTGCTTGCCTGAGTTAAAGCAACTTCCTCATTCACTGCATTATTAGCATGCTTTAACACTGAGCTAAGTGTTGCTCGCATGTTTTAGAATGCTTCTAGAATTTTTTCTAGCCTATTAACACTTGTTGATGCTTTTTATTATTTTGCAAGGAGTCCATAACAGTGTTAAACATGCCACTTCCTGTTGCCAGCAGGTGGCGCTATGACTATAATCAAATACGGGCATGTTGATGTGTTCAGGACAGGACTCTTATGAAACTTGTTCAATTTGGGGCAGATTTGAAACTGCATGCCCGAATTACAGTAACTTCCTGTTTCACTGCATTAATAGCATGCTTTAACACTTAGCTAAGTGCTGCTAGCATGTTTTAATATGTTTCTAGCATGTTGCAAGTGTATTAAGCACTTGCTGACACTTTTTAATATATTGCCAGGAGTCCAAAAAAGTGTTAAACATGCCACTTCCTGTTTCCAGTAGGTGGCGCTATGACTAAAACCGAATATGGGCATGTTGATGTGTTCAGGAAAGGACTCTTGTCAAACGTTTGAAGTTTGGGGCAGATCGGACATTGTTGGCCTGAGTTACAGCAAGTTTCTTTTTCACTGCATTAGTAGCATGCTTTAGCACTTAGCTAAGTGTTGCTAGCATGTATTAGTATATTTCTAGCATGTTGCCAGTGTATTTAGCACTTGCTGACACTTTTTAATGATGCCAGGAGTCCATAAAAGTGCTACACGTGACACTTCCTGTTGCCAGTAGGTGGCGCTATGACTATAATCGAATACGGGCATGTTGATGTGTTCAGGACAGGACTCTTGTCAAACGTTTGAAGTTTGGGGCAGATCGGACATTGCTTGCCTGAATTACAGCAACTTCCTTTTTCACTGCATTGGTAGAATGCTTTAGCACTTAGCTAAGTGCTGCTAGCATGTATTAGCATGCTTATAAAATCTTGCCAGCATATTTAACCCTTGTTGATGCCTTTTATTATTTTGCAAGGAGTCCATAACAGTGTTAAACATGCCACTTCCTATTACCAGCAGGTTGCACTATGAATATAATCAAATACGGGCATGTTGTTGTGTTCAGGACAGGACTCTTGTCAAACCGTTGAAATTTGCTAGCATGTATTAGTAGGTTACTGGCATGTTGCCAGCTTATTTAACACTTGTTGGCACTTTTTAATATGTTCCTAGGAGTCCATAACTGTGTTAACCATGTCACTTCCTGTTATCAGCAGGTGGCGCTATGACTATAACTGCATTTGGTCATGGGTGTTTGTTCAGGACAGGACACCCATAACACGTGTGAAGTTTGGGGCAGATCAGACATTGCTGGCCTGAGTTACAGCAACTTCCTGTTTCACTGCATTAGTAGCATGCTTTAGCAATTAGCTAAATGTTGCTAGCATGTATTACCATGCTTATAACATTTTGCCAGCCTATTTAACCCTTGTTGATGCCTTTTATTATTTTGCAAGGAGTCCATAACTGTGTTAACCATGTCACTTCCTGTTACCAGCAGGTGGCGCTATGACTATAACTGAATTTGGTCATGGGTGTTTGTTCAGGACAGAACACCCATCACACGTGTGAAGTTTGGGGCAGATCGGACATTGCTTGCCTGAGTTACAGCAGCTTCCTGTTTCATTGCATTAGTAGCATGCTTTAGCACATAGCTAAATGTTGCTAGCATGTATTAGCATGCTTATAAAATTTTGCCAGCCTATTTAACCCTTGTTGATGCCTTTTATTATTTTGCAAGGAGTCCATAACAGTGTTCAACATGCCACTTCCTGTTGCCAGCAGGTGGCACTATGAATATAATCAAATATGGGCATGTTGATGTGTTCAAGACAGGACTCTTGTCAAACGTTTGAAGTTTGAGGCAGATCGGACATTGCTTGCATTAGTTACAGCAAATTCCTTTTTCACTGCATCACTAGCATGCTTTAGCATTTAGCTAAGTGTTGCTAGCATGTATTGATATGTTTCTAGCATGTTGCCAGCCTTTTTTAACACTTGTTGACACTTTTTAATATGTTCCTAGGAGTCGCAAACAATGTTAACCATGTAACTTCCTGTTACCAGCAGGTGGCGCTATGACTATTACTGAATTTGGTCATGGGTGTTTGTTCAGGACAGAACACCCATCACACGTGTGAAGTTTGGGGACAGATTGGACATTGCTTGCCTGATTTACAGCAACTTCCTGTTTCACTGCAATAATATGATGCTTTAGCACTTAGCTAATTGTTGCTAGCATGTATTAGTAGGTTACTAGCATGTTGCCAGCTTATTTAACACTTGTTGGCACTTTTTAATATGTTCCTAGGAGTCCATAACTGTGTTAACCATGTCACTTCCTGTTACCAGCAGGTGGCGCTATGACTATAACTGCATTTGGTCATGGGTGTTTGTTCAGGACAGAACACCTATCACACGTGTGAAGTTTGGGGCAGATCGGACATTGCTTGCCTGAGTTACAGCAACTTCCTGTTTCCCTGCATTAGTAGCATGCTTTAGCACTTAGCTAAATGTTGTTAGCATGTATTAGCATGCTTATAAAATTTTGCCAGCCTATTTAACCCTTGTTGATGCCTTTTATTATTTTGCAAGGAGTCCATAACTGTATTAACCATGTCACTTCCTGTTACCAGCAGGTGGCGCTATGACTATAACTGAATTTGGTCATGGGTGTTGTTCAGGACAGAACACCCATCACACGTGTGAAGTTTGGGGCAGATCGGACATTGCTCGCCTGAGTTACAGCAACTTCCTGTTTCATGGCGAAACATCAAACTTTGTCAGGCCGCCAGGGACACACCCCTTGACGAAAACTCAAAAGCTTCGCAATTTAACGTCACAAAGGTCTTATGATGACCCTCACCAAATTTGAAGATAATCCGATTAAAATTGTAGGAGGAGTTCGTCAAAGTACGAGGTATGGAAACGGCAAAAACTGCACAAAAATCGTACAGGAAATTCAAAATAACTTACTTCCTGTTGGGTTTTGGATTTTGTACCAAGAGATTTTCTTGTAGGTATTGGTGTGTTACACGTGCGTACTGATTTTATGCATGTACGTGAAACGTAGCTCGAGGGATACTCCGTTGAAATTTACCAGGTGGCGCTATCGAGCCATTTTGCCACACCCACTTCTGAAACCTATATCAGATGTAACTTTTCGCCGGTCCTGATGCGTGTGCAAAGTTTCGTGAGTTTTGGAGCATGTTTAGGCCCTCAAAAATGCGCTTCATGACGGAGAAGAAGAAGAAGAAGAAGAAGAAGAAGAAGAAGAAGAAGAAGAAGAAACGGAGCAATTCCAATAGGGTCCTCGCACTGCAGTGCTCGGGCCCTAATAATAATAGTAATAATTAAAGCTGCAAGCAGCGATGAACGGGCCCTCGCACCCGGGCACACCGCCACCGAGTGGCTTTAGTAAAAAATACGAACGATGAGAAATATGCATTTAAAGTCATAAATATAATCAGAATATGTCAAAGTCATTTATATGTGCCAATCTTCCTGTTGCCAGCAGGTGGCGCTATCATTATAATGGAATATTGGCCTTCAGATGTGTTCAGGCAAGGACTCTTATCGAACATGTGAAGTTTGGTTAAGAGCGAACATTTTAAGCCTGAGTTACAACAACTTCTCTTGCTATGGCGAGACATCAAATGTTGTCATGGGGCCATGGACACGTCCTTTAACAAAAACTCAAGTTCTCCACAATTTAACATTGCACAGGCCTTTAGATTAGACTGACCACAAAAAATACATTAATGTCAAACAATTTCTAGGAGTAGTTTGTTGCAGCGTAAAATATGTCACTTCCTGTTGCAAGCTGGTGGCGCTATGACTATAACTAAATTTGGGAATGTTGATCTGTTCAGGTCAGGAGTCTTATCAAACATGTGAAGTTTGGTGCAGATTGGACATTGTATGTCTGAGTTATAGCAACTTCCTTTTTCATGGCGAATCATCGAAATTCGCCAGGCCGCCACGGACAAGCCCTTAAACGAAAACTCAAGTTCTCCACAATTTAACATTGCACAGGCCTTTAGATTAGACTGACCACAAAAAATACATTAATGTCAAACAATTTCTAGGAGTAGTTTGTTGCAGCGTAAAATATGTCACTTCCTGTTGCAAGCTGGTGGCGCTATGACTATAACTAAATTTGGGAATGTTGATCTGTTCAGGTCAGGAGTCTTATCAAACATGTGAAGTTTGGTGCAGATTGGACATTGTATGTCTGAGTTATAGCAACTTCCTTTTTCATGGCGAATCATCGAAATTCGCCAGGCCGCCACGGACAAGCCCTTAAACGAAAACTCAAGATCTTCGCAATTTAACATCGCAAAGGCCTTTAGATTGCACTGACAAACTTTGGTGTTGATCTGAATAAATCTCTAGGAGGAGTTCGTTAAAGTACAACCCCTGAAAATGTCAAAAACGACACCAATTTTGCAGAGAAAATTCAAAATAACCAACTTCCTGTTGGGATTCAGATTTCCTACCAAGAGACTTTTTTGTAGGTATTGGTGTGTTACATGTGTGTACTGATTTTCGTACATGTATGTGAAACGGAGCTTGAGGCACGCTATGTTGAAATTGTATAGGTGGCGCTATAGAGCCATTTTGCCACACCCAATGAAATATTGGCCTTCAGTTGTGTTCAGGCCAGGACTCTTATCAAACATGTGAAGTTTGGGGAAGATCAGACATTTTATGCCTGAGTTACAAATTTTATTCCCATGGCGAGACATCAAACTTTGTCATGACGCCAAGGACACGCCCTTTATCGAAAACTCAATATATTCACAATTCACTATCGCAAAGGCCTTTAGATTAAACTGACCAAAACACAATGTTGATTTTATTAAATTTCTAGGAGTAGTTCATTGCAGTGTAAAGCATTCACTTCCTGTTGCCAGCAGGTGGCGCTATGACTATAACTAAATTTGAGAATGTTAATCTGTTCAGGTTAGGAGTCTTATCAAACATGTGAAGTTTGGTGCAGATTGGACATTGTATGTCTGAGTTATAGTAACTTCATTTTTCATGGCGAATCACACACCCTTAAACGAAAACTCTAGATCTTCGCAATTTAACATTGCAAAGGCCTTTAGATTACACTGACAAACTTTGGTGTTGATCTGAATAAATCTCTAGGAGGAGTTCATTAAAGTACAACCCCTGAAAACGGCAAAAAAGACAAAATTTTTGCTGAGTAAAAAAAATAATAACTGACTTCCTGTTGGGATTTGGATTTCGTACCAAGAGACTTTTTTGTAGATATTGGTGTGGTACATGTTTATACCGATTTTCGTACAAGTACGTGAAACATAGCTCAAGATGCACTTCGTTGAAAATTTATAGGTGGCGCTGTCGAGCCATTTTGCCACACCCACCTTAGCAAACCATATCATACCTAATCTTTTGCCAGTTCTGACGTGTGTGCCAAGTTTCATGACTTTTCGAGAAAGTTTCAGAAAAAAAGAATAATAATAAACGGAGCAGAAACAAGAGGGTATGGAATGCCAGAGCTGCCAATTTTAAAAATAAATAAATATACAAATAAATGTAAATAAGAATAAATAAATACATAAATATATAAATAAATATACATAGAAAAGCAAAAAAAACGAAAATAAATAATTATTTATACATTTATTTCCATATTTATGTATATATTTATTTTTTTCCATATTTATTTATTTATTCTTTTTTTATTTATACATTTATTCATTTCTACATTTATTTATTTATACATTTATTTATTTATACATTTATTTATTTATTCATTTATTTCTTCCTACATTTCTTCCTGCGTAGGGTAATGAGGAGGGCGTGGTTTACCTCAGACATAGCAATCGAGCTCAGAGTAAGCGAAGGCAAAGGGTTGAGGCCACAGTGACGCCTATTGTGTGGCGAAATACAATTAGTATAGCTCACTGACGTTGATACGGTCTGTGACTGCAAGGTATATGGTCAAAATCCTAAATCTTACTGTGTGACATGGATAGGCTACTCTTTATTCCGGACATGGCCGTAGAACATCGTTTGGTCTGGATTTGTAAAATGTCCTGGGCTAACAAACATGAAACAGGGACTCTGCAGTGTTTAATTTGTAAATTGCGAGGTCCCGGAACAAAGCGGGGTAACGGATGCCAGATGCATGTGATTACAGGAGGGAGAGGTGACGGAGCACTCGTACAATCACATTGGTCAGCAGTTTAAGTGATTGACTGCATGCATCAGTTGCTTTTAGGGTCTGTATGTTCATGAATAACATGGAAATGCCATGCAATTTTAAAACAACAATTTCCAGGCCTAAAAATGTTTTGAAAAAGTTGTGGAATTTTATTTTACAAATCTCTGTATAATAGAGTCCTAAATTTCGGTGGGGGACTGTATAGCTACGGCGCATGGTTTTAATAATTCTCGCAGCTTTCAAGTTTATAATGAGGAAAATTCCTGCATTTATTCAACATAGCTTGTAGGTTTGAATAATAAAATTAATCCACGCAAAATGTAAGATTAAATAATTCATTCGAAACCAGTCTTCGAATCCATGAACTCTCTCGCGCGCTTCTAATCAGCGCATCTCGTCTGCACAGTGACCTGCAGCACGCGCCGACAGAAGACTTCACTCGCATCTCGGGACAGCTGACAGAACAGTCACTTGACTAATCGGGTCATTGTTGCATTGTCACAAAAATGTACAGTCGTGGCCAAAAGTTTTGAGAATTACATAAATATTAGTTTTCAAAAAGTTTGCTGCTAAACTGCTTTTAGATCTTTGTTTCAGTTGTTTCTGTGATGTACTGAAATATAATTACAAGCACTTCATACATTTCAAAGGCTTTTATCGACAATTACATGACATTTATGCAAAGAGTCAGTATTTCCAGTGTTGGCCCTTCTTTTTCAGGACCTCTGCAATTCAACTGGGCATGCTCTCAATCAACTTCTGGGCCAAATCCTGACTGATAGCAACCCATTCTTTCATAATCACTTCTTGGAGTTTGTCAGAATTAGTGGGTTTTTGTTTGTCCACCCGCCTCTTGAGGATTGACCACAAGTTCTCAATGGGATTAAGATCTGGGGAGTTTCCAGGCCATGGACCCAAAATTTCAACATTCTGGTCCCCGAGCCACTTCGTTATCACTTTTGCCTTATGGCACGGTGCTCCATCGTACTGGAAAATGCATTGTTCTTCACCAAACTGTTGTTGGAAGAAGTTGCTGTTGGAGGGTGTTTTGGTACCATTCTTTATTCATGGCTGTGTTTTTGGGCAGAATTGTGAGTGAGCCCACTCCCTTGGATGAGAAGCAACCCCACACATGAATGGTGTCAGGATGCTTTACTGTTGGCATGACACAGGACTGATGGTAGCGCTCACCTTTTCTTCTCCGGACAAGCCTTTTTCCAGATGCCCCAAACAATCGGAAAGGGGCTTCATCGGAGAATATGACTTTTCCCCAGTCCTCAGCAGTCCATTCACTATACTTTCTGCAGAAGATGAATCTGTCCCTGATGTTTTTTTTGGAGAGAAGTGGCTTCTTTGCTGCCCTTCTTGACACCAGGCTATCTTCCATAAGTCTTGGCCTCACTGTGTGTGCAGATGCGCTCACACCTGCCTGCTGCCATTCCTGAGCAAGCTCTGCACTGGTGGCACTCCGATCCCGCAGCTGAATCCTCTTTAGGAGACGATCCTGGCGCTTGCTGGACTTTCTTGGACGCCCTTGCCTTCTTTACAAGAATTGAACCTCTTTCCTTGAAGTTCTTGATGATCCTATAAATTGTTGATTTAGGCGCAATCTTAGTAGCCAGAATATCCTTGCCTGTGAAGCCATTTTTATGCAACGCAATGATGGCTACACGCGTTTCTTTGCAGGTCACCATGGTTAACAATGGAAGAACAATGATTTCAAGCATCACCCTCCTTTTAACATGTCAAGTCTGCCATTCTAACCCAATCAGCCTGACATAATGATCTCCAGCCTTCTGCTCTCCAACATTCTCACCTGAGTTAACAAGACGATTACTGAAATGATCTCAGCAGGTCCTTTAATGACAGCAATGAAATGCAGTGGAAAGGTTTTTTTGGGATTAAGTTAATTTTCATGGCAAAGAAGGACTATGCAATTCATCTGATCACTCTTCATAACATTCTGGAGTATATGCAAATTGCTATTATAAAAATTGGGGAAAAAATAAAGAAAAGGGGAAAAAATCAATAATTAAACAACACTGTGTCGTCAGTGTTGGTATTGTATCGGACACTTGCACTTAACACGAGGCTATATGAAAAACAAGCTCAAATGGAGTAAACAGGTTTTTGCTGGCGAATGAGGAGATCGCAATCTGAGGCAAGTGCATCGCCTTATACGCTTTCATCAACTCTTACAGGTTATATAACATTTATTGTTGCTGCCATAGTTTGACCAAACTCCCCGCCACAATCATTCCCTTTAAATAGACTCCATAATAATTTGCCAGCTGATGATGATGATGATAACAATAGCCTAATAATAATAATAATAATAAATATAGCTGCAAGCAGCAATTACGGGGCCAAGCACTCCAACGGCAAATGTAGGAGCTAAGCATGGCATGGAGCATCACACCAAATGCATTAATGAGCAATAACAGCAATTTTATGATTATTGTAATTGAAATGGCTAAAAAAAATCATAAATACCACCTCTAGTAGCATGATTACTTGGCTTATCAAGTTTGACCAATAGGTGGCACTGTTATAAAATTAATTTGGTGTACTCTGTGTGACTTTTCAATGACACACACAAAGTTTGTTGTTAATTTGCCAAAGCATTCCAGAGATACAGCCTCAAGTGTCATTTTGTCATTGTGCCTCAAATTCGTCGCTGTGGTATGTGAAAACGGTTTTGTCTATCAACACAAAATCCATAACTTTGTATCAGCATAGTCTGAAGATCATCTGATTCGAAATTGGTGAAAATCGGACCTACGGTTGATGAGGAGTTAGAAAAAGTAGGTTTTCAACATGAATAAAAATGGTGGACCGGAAGTTCAGCATACACTGGCATATTTGGTATCTATGTTATCGGCATAAGCCAGGGAATATTTTGAGCCCAGTTTCATTCAAATAGGCTAATGCAATAAAAAGTTATTAGCATTTTTAAAAGTGTAATTATTCATGGTTAATGAATGGTTTATTACTCTTGACCAATAGGTGGCGCTGTTACCAAATTTATGTGACATGGTCAGTGTGAGGTGGCGATGACACATACAAAGTTTGGTGCAAATATGTCAAAGCATAGCAGAGATACAGCCTCAAATGCATTTTGGCACCCTTCCAGCAAATTCGTTGATGTGCTAAATGAGAACCGTTTCGTATATCGACACGAAATCCATAACTTTTTGCCAGCATGGTCTGAAGATGATTCACGTCAAATTTGGTGAAAATCGGACTAACGGTCTAGGAGGAGTTCGAAAAAGTAGGTTTTCAACATTAATCAAAATGGCGGACAGGAAGTATGGCCAATTTTCGCATAATTGGTATCAATGCTCTCGGCATGACCCAGAGAATATAGGGAGACCATCTTAATTTTAATAGTCTAATTTATTCAAAAGTTATTAGCATTTTTGTGATATTTCATTATAACTCTTGACCACAAGGTTTTTGAGTACCTTCAGGGCACGGAGATGAATATTTTTGTAATTATTTTCGTAACGATACGATGCTGCGTTAAAAAAATACAGCATTTTAAAACATAATTCAAAATGGCAAACGCCTAAAATGGCCGATACGGGAAAATTGGATATCATACGACTCGACGTGACTCACTGAATCTAAAGAGACCAGTTTTGTGATTTTTGGCCAAACCATTCAGAAGTTATAAGCCAAAATATGCATTTTTCATATCTCCTGACCACTAGGTGGCGCTGCGTCGAAACACTGCAGGTAGTCTCAGGTCATGGTTACTATAACACACACCAAGCTTGGTCTCAATATGCCAAACCGTTGCCGAGATATAGCCTCACGTGTATTTTTGCGTGCTTTTCGTCAAATTTGTACACGTGTCATTCGAGAACGGTTGGATGAATCAACTTGAATTCCATAACTTTTTGCCTGCATGGTCTGAAGATGATCTGAGCCAATTTTCGTGGCAATCAGACTAACCGTCTAGGACGAGTTCGAAAAAGTAGGTTTTTCAAATAATTGAAAATAGCGAAAAAACTAAATCTTGCGATTTTTGAATTTTGGGGTTCCTTCGACTTGGCATGAGCCAAGGATTCAGAGGAAAAAAGAATTTCCATTTTCTGGCTTATGGTTCAAAAGTTATTAGAATACAAACATTGAAAGTTTGGACAAGTGGTGGCGCTAGAGAGTAGGAGTTAGAGACTTCAAATTTGCTATAGTTAATGTTGGGACTGTCCTCTATCAGCGTGCCAAATTATACAACTTCCCACAATCGGTTCTATGGAATAATAATAACGCCAACGATTACAATAGGTACCTACGCACCTTCGGTGCTTGGCCCCTAATAATAATAAAAAGAAAGAATAATAATAATAATACAAAATATAGCTGCAAGCAGCAATTACGGGGCCAAGCACTCCAGCGGAAAGTTGAGGAGCTAAGCATGGCGTGGAGCATCACACGAAATGCAACAATGAGCAAAAACAGCAATTTTTGGATGATTGTAATTGAAATGGCTGAAAAATCATAAATACAACCACTAGTAAAATGAGTAAATGGCTTATCACTTTTGACCAACAGGTGGCGCTGTAATCAAATCAATTTTGTGTGTTCTGTGTGAGATGACAATAACGCACAAAAAGTTTGGTGTCAAAATGCCAAAGCATTGCAGAGATGCAGCCTGAAGTGTCATTTTGGCATCATGCCTTAAATTCGTCGTGGTGGTACGCGAAAACGGTTTTGTCTATCGACACAAAATCCATAACATTTTGTCAGCACAGTCTGAAGATCATCTGATTCAATTTTGGTGAAAATCGGACCTACGGTTGATGAGGAGTTCGAAAAAGTAGGTTTTCAACAAAAATCAAAATGACGGACAGGAAGTTCAGCTTACCCTGGAATATTTGGTATATTTGTTGTCGGCATAAGCCATGGAATATTTTGAGACCAGTTTTATTTCATTTGGCTAATGCAATAAAAAGTTATTAGCATTTTAATAAGTCTAATAATTAACCATTAATGAATGGTTTATTGCTCTTGACCAATAGGTGGCGCTGTTACCAAATTGATGTGGCATGGTCAGTGTGAGGTGTGGATGACACATACAAAGTTTGGTGCAAATATGTTAAAGCGTTGCTGAGATACAGATATTGCCACAATTTAACATTACACAGGCCTTTAGATTAGACTGACCACAAAAATACATTAATGTCAAAATATCTCTAGGAGTAGTTTGTCTCAGCGTAAAATATGTCACTTCCTGTTGCCAGCAGGTGGCACTATGACTATAATTGAATATGGGCATGTAGATCTGTTAAGGGCAGAAATCTTATCTAACATGCGAAGTTTGGGGCAGATTGGACATTGTATGTCTGAGTTACAGCAACTTCCTTTTTCATGGCGAAACATCGAAATTTGTCAGGCCGCCATGGACACTCCCTTTAACGAAATCTCAAGATCTTCCCAATTTAACTTCGCAAAGGCTTTTAGATTTAACTGACCAAGTTTGATGTTGATCTGAATAAATCTCTAGGAGGAGTTCGTTAAAGTACAACCCCTGAAAATGCCAAAAACAACACCAATTTTGCAGAGAACATTCTAAATAACTGACTTCCTGTTTGGATTCGGATTTTGTACCAAGAGACTTTTTCGTAGATATTGGTGTGTTACATGTGTGTACCGATTTTTGTACATGTACGTGAAACATAGCTTGAGGCGCACTCCGTTGAAAGTGTATATGCACTCAGTTCAAAGTGTATAGGTGGCGCTATCGAGCCATTTTGCCACACCCAATGGAATATTGGCCTTCAGATCTGTTCAGGCCAGGACCCTTATCACACATGTGAAGTTTGGTCAAGATCGGACATTTTATGCCTGAGTTATAACATCTTTTATTCCCATGGCGACACATCGAACTTCGTCACGGCGCCATGGACACGCCTTTTAACGAAAACTCAAGATCTTCACAATTTAATATTGCACAGGCCTTTAGATTATACTGACCATAAAAAAGACATTGATGTCAAAAAATTTCTAGGAGTAGTCTGTCGAAGTGTAAAATATGTCACTTCCTGTTGCCTATAGGTGGCGCTATGACTATAACTGAATATGGGCATGTAAATATGTTCAGGTCAGGAGTCTTATTAAACATGTGAAGTTTTGGGCACATTGGACATTGTATGTCTGAGTTATAGCAACTTCATTTTTCATGGCGAATCATCGAAATTCGCCAGGCCGCCACGGACACGCCTTTAAACGAAAACTCAAAATCTTCGCAATTTAACATCGCAAAGGCCTTTAGATTAGGCATACCAAATTTGGTGTTGATCTGAATAAGTTTCTAGGAGGAGTTTGTTAAAATACAACTCATGGAAATGGCAAAAATGACACAAAATTTGCTCATAATATTAAAAATACTGACTTCCTGTTGGGTTTAAAATTTGCTCTAAGAGACTTTTTTGTAGGTATTGGAGAGTTACATGTGTGTACCGATTTTCATACATGTACGTGAAACATAGCTCGAGGCGCACACCGTTGAACATGTATAGGTGGCGCTGTCGAGCCATTTTGCCACACCCACTTCTGAAACCCATATCAGATGTACATTTTCGCCGGTTCTGAGGTGTGTGCAAAGTTTCATGACTTTTTGAGTATGTTTAGGCCCTCAAAAATGCGATTCATCTTAGAGAATAATAATAATAATAATAATAATAATAATAATAATAATAAACGGAGCAATTCCAAGAGGGTTCACACACCATCGGTGCTCGGGCCCTAATAATAATTAAAGCTGCAAGCAGCGATGAACGGGCCCTCGCACCCGGGCTCACCGGCAGCGAGTGGCTTTAGTAAACAGGTGAACGGTGAGAAACATACATTTAAACTCATAAATATAAGTGGAATATATCAATGTTTATTCCATATATGTGCCAATCTTTCTGTTGCCAGCAGGTGGCGCTATCATTATAATGGAATATTGGCCTTCAGATGTGTTCAGGCCAGGACTCTTATCGAACATGCGGAGTCTGGGGAAGATTGAACATTTTATGCCTGAGTTACAACAACTTCTCTTGCTGTGGCGAGACATCAAATTTTGTCATGGTGCCATGGACACGCCCTTTAACAAAAACTGAAGATCTCCACAATTTAACATTGCACAGGCCTTAAGATTAGACTGACCACAAAAAGTACATTAATGTCAAAAGATTTCTAGGAGTAGTTTGTCTCAGCGTAAAATATGTCACTTCCTGTTGCCAGCAGGTGGCACTATGACTATAATTGAATATGGGCATGTAGATCTGTTAAGGGCAGAAGTCTTATCTAACATGCGAAGTTTGGGGCAGATTGGACATTGTATGTCTGAGTTACAGCAACTTCCTTTTTCATGGCGAAACATCAAAATTTGTCAGGCCGCCATGGACACTCCCTTTAACGAAATCTCAAGATCTTCCCAATTTAACTTTGCAAAGGCCTTTAGATTTAACTGACCAAGTTTGATGTTGATCTGAATAAATCTCTAGGAGGAGTTCGTTAAAGTACAACCCCTGAAAATGGCAAAAACAACGCCAATTTTGCAGAGAAAATTTCTAAATAACCGACTTCCTGTTGGGATTCGGATTTCATACCAAGATACTTTTTTGTAGGTATTGTTGTGTTACATGTGTAAACCGATTTTTGTACATGTACGTGAAACATAGCTTGAGGCGCAATCCGTTGAAAGTGTATATGCACTCAGTTGAAAGTGTATAGGTGGCGCTATCGAGCCATTTTGCCACACCCAATGGAATATTGGCCTTCAGATCTGTTCAGGCCAAGACCCTTATCACACATGTGAAGTTTGGGCAAGATCGGACATTTTATGCCTGAGTTATAACATCTTTTATTCCCATGGCGACAAATCGAACTTCGTCACGGCGCCATGGACACGCCTTTTAACGAAAACTCAAGATCTTCACAACTAAACATCACACAGGTCTTTAGATTAGACTGACCACAAAAATAACATTGATGTCATAAAATTTCTAGGAGTAGTTTGTCGCAGTGTAAAATATTTCACTTCCTGTTGCCAATAGGTGGCACTATGACTATAACTGAATATTGGCATGTAGATCTGTTCAGGTCAAGAGTCTTATCCAACATGTGAAGTTTGGGGCAGATTGGACATTGTATGTCTGAGTTACAGCAACTTCCTTTTTACAGCAACTTCCAACTTCCAATTTAACATCGCAAAGGCCTTTAGATTTAACTGACCAAGTTTGGTGTTGATCTAAATAAATCTCTAGGAGGAGTTCGTTAAAGTACAACCCCTGAGAATGGCAAAAACTACACCAATTTTGCAGAGAAAATTCTAAATAACTGACTTCCTGTTTGGATTCGGATTTCGTACCAAGAGACTTTTTCGTAGATATTGGTGTGTTACATGTGTGTACCGATTTTTGTACATGTACGTGAAACATAGCTTGAGGCGCACTCCATTGAAAGTGTATATGCACTCTGTTGAAAGTGTATAGGTGGCGCTACCGAGCCATTTTGCCACACCCAATGGAATATTGGCCTTCAGATCTGTTCAGGCCAGGACCCTTGTCACGCATGTGAAGTTTGGGCAAGATCGGACATTTTATGCCTGAGTTATAACATCTTTAATTCCCATGGCGACACATCGAACTTCGTCACGGCGCCATGGACACGCCTTTTAACGAAAACTCAAGATCTTCACAACTAAACATCACACAGGTCTTTAGATTAGACTGACCACAAAAATGACATTGATGTCATAAAATTTTTAGGAGTAGTTTGTCGCAGTGTAAAATATTTCACTTCCTGTTGCCAATAGGTGGCGCTATGACTATAACTGAATATTGGCATGTAGATCTGTTCATGTCAAGAGTCTTATCCAACATGTGAAGTTTGGGGCAGATTGGACATTGTATGTCTGAGTTACAGCAACTTCCTTTTTCATGGCGAAACATCGAAATTTGTCAGGCCGCCATGGACACGCCCTTTAACGAAACCTCAAGTCCTTCGCAATTTAACATCGCAAGTGGCTTTAGATTACACTGACCAAGTTTGGTGTTCATCCGAATAAATCTCTAGGAGGAGTTCGTTAAAGTACAACCCCTGAAAATGGCAAAAACAACGCCAATTTTGCAGGGAAATTTCAAAATAACCGACTTCCTGTTGGGATTAGGATTTCGTACCAAGAGACTTTTTTGTAGGTATTGGTGTGTTACATGTGTGTACCGATTTTTGTACATGTACTTGAAACGGAGCTCGAGGCGCGCTATGTTGAAAGTGTATAGGTGGCGCTATCGAGCCATTTTGCCACACCCGATGGAATATTGGCCTACAGATCTGTTCAGGCCAGGACTTTTATCACACATGTGAAGTTTGGGGAAGATCGGACATTTTATGCCTGAGTTATAACATCTTTTATTCCCATGGCGACACTTAGAATTTTGTCATGGCGCCAAGGACACGCCCCTTAACGAAAACTCAAGATCTTCACAATTTAACATCGCACAGGCCTTTAGATTAGACTGACCACAAAAAGACATTGATGTCATAAAATTTCTAGGAGTAGTCTATCGAAGTGTAAAATATGTCACTTCCTGTTGCCTATAGGTGGCGCTATGACTATAACTGAATATGGGCATGTCAATCTGTTCAGGTCAGGAGTCTTATTAAACATGTGAAGTTTTGGACACATTGGACATTGTATGTCTGAGTTATAGCAACTTCATTTTTCATGGCGAATCATCAAAATTCGCCAGGCCGCCACGGACACGCCCTTTAACGAAAACTCAAAATCTTCGCAATTTAACATCGCAAAGGCCTTTAGATTAGGCATACCAACTTTGGTGTTGATTTGAATTAATCTCTAGGAGGAGTTCGTTAAAATACAACGCATGGAAATGACAAAAATGACACAAAATTTGCTCATAAAATTAAAAATAACCGACTTCCTGTTGGGTTTCGGATTTTGCTCCAAGAGACTTTTTTGTAGGTATTGGAGAGATACATGTGTATACCAATTTTCATACATGTACGTGAAACGTAGCTCGAGGCGCACACCGTTGAACGTGTATAGGTGGCGCTGTCGAGCCATTTTGCCACACCCACTTCTGAAACCCATATCAGACGTAAATTTTCGCCAGTTCTGAGGTGTGTGCAAAGTTTCATGACTTTTCGAGCATGTTTAGGATCTCAAAAATGCGATTCATCTTAGAGAAGAATAATAATAATAATAATAATTAAAGCTGCAAGCAGCGATGAACGGGCCCTCGCACCCGGGCTCACCGGCAGCGAGTGGCTTTAGTAAATAGGTGAACGGTGAGACATATGCATTTAAACTCATAAATATAAGTAGAATATATCAATGTTTATTCCATATATGTTCCAATCTTCCTGTTGCCAGCAGGTGGCGCTATCATTATAATGGAATTTTGGCCTTCAGATGTGTTCAGGGCTGCACTCTTATCGAACATGTGAAGTTTGGGGAAGATCAAACATTTTATGCCTGAGTTACAACAACTTCTCTTGCTGTGGCGAGACATCAAATTTTTTCATTTTTGCCATGGACACGCTCTTTAACAAAAACTCAAGATTGCCACAATTTAACATTACACAGGCCTTTAGATTAGACTGACCACAAAAATACATTAATGTCAAAAAATCTCTAGGAGTAGTTTATCTCAGGGTAAAATATGTCGCTTCCTGTTGCCAGCAGGTGGCGCTATGACTATAATTGAATATGGGCATGTAGATCTGTTAAGGGCAGAAGTCTTATCTAACATGCAAAGTTTGGGGCAGATTGGAAATTGTATGTCTGAGTTACAGCAACTTCCTTTTTCATGGAGAAACATCGAAATTTGTCAGGCCGCCATGGACACTCCCTTTGACGAAATCTCAAGATCTTCCCAATTTAACATCGCAAAGGCCTTTAGATTTAACTGACCAAGTCTGATGCTGATCTGAATAAATCTCTAGGAGGAGTTCGTTAAAGTACAACCCCTGAAAATGGCAAAAGCAACACCAATTTTGTAGAGAACATTCTAAATAACTGACTTCCTGTTTGGATTCGGATTTCGTACCAAGAGACTTTTTCGTAGATATTGGTGTGTTACATGTGTGTACCGATTTTTGTACATGTACGTGAAACATAGCTTGAGGCGCACTCCATTGAAAGTGTATATGCACTCAGTTGAAAGTGTATAGGTGGCGCTATCGAGCCATTTTGCCACACCCAATGGAATATTGGCCTTCAGATCTGTTCAGGTCAGGACCCTTATCACACATGTGAAGTTTGGGCAAGATCGGACATTTTATGCCTGAGTTATAACATCTTTTATACCCATGGCGACACATCGAACTTCGTCACGGCGCCATGGACACGCCTTTTAACGAAAACTCAAGATCTTCACAAATAAACATCACACAGGTCTTTAGATTAGACTGACCACAAAAATAACATTGATGTCATAAAATTTCTAGGAGTAGTTTGTCGCAATGTAAAATATTTCACTTCCTGTTGCCAATAGGTGGCACTATGACTATAACTGAATATTGGCATGTAGATCTGTTCAGGTCAAGAGTCTTATCCAACATGTGAAGTTTGGGGCAGATTGGACATTGTATGTCTGAGTTATAGCAACTTCATTTTTCATGGCGAATCATCGAAATTCGCCAGGCCGCCACGGACACGCCCTTTAACGAAACCTCAAGTCCTTCGCAATTTAACATCGCAAATGGCTTTAGATTACACTGACCAAGTTTGGTGTTCATCTGAATAAATCTCTAGGAGGAGTTCGTTAAAGTACAACCCCTGAAAATGGCAAAAACAACACCAATTTTGCAGGGAAAATTCAAAATAACCGACTTACTGTTGGGATTAGGATTTCGTACCAAGAGACTTTTTTGTAGGTATTGGTGTGTTACATGTGTGTACCAATTTTTGTACATGTACGTGAAACATAGCTCGAGGTGCACTCCGTTGAAAGTGTATAGGTGGTGCTATCGAGCCATTTTGCCACACCCGATGGAATATTGGCCTTCAGATCTGTTCAGGCCAGGACTTTTATCACACATGTGAAGTTTGGGGAAGATCGGACATTTTATGCCTGAGTTATAACATCTTTTATTCCCATGGCGAGACTTTGAATTTTGTCACGGCGCCATGGACACGCCCCTTAACGAAAACTCAAGATCTTCACAATTTAACATTGCACAGGCCTTTAGATTATACTGACCACAAAAAAGACATTGATGTCAAAAGATTTCTAGGAGTAGTCTGTAGAAGTGTAAAATATGTCACTTCCTGTTGCCTATAGGTGGCGCTATGACTATAAATGAATATGGGCATGTAAATATGTTCAGGTCAGGAGTCTTATTAAACATGTGAAGTTTTGGGCACATTGGACATTGTATGTCTGAGTTATAGCAACTTCATTTTTCATGGCGAATCATCGAAATTCGCCAGGCCGCCACGGACACGCCCTTTAACGAAAACTCAAAATCTTCGCAATTTAACATCGCAAAGGCCTTTAGATTAGGCATACCAACATTGGTGTTGATCTGAATAAGTTTCTAGGAGGAGTTCGTTAAAATACAACTCATGGAAATGGCAAAAATGACACAAAATTTGCTCATAATATTAAAAATAACTGACTTCCTGTTGGGTTTAGAATTTTGCTCTAAGAGACTTTTTTGTAGGTATTGGAGAGTTACATGTGTGTACCGATTTTCATACATGTACGTGAAACATAGCTCGAGGCGCACACCGTTGAACATGTATAGGTGGTGCTGCCGAGCCATTTTGCCACACCCACTTCTGAAACCCATATCAGATGTACATTTTCGCATGTTCTGAGGTGTGTGCAAAGTTTCATGACTTTTTGAGTATGTTTAGGCCCTCAAAAATGCGATTCATCCTGGAGAATAATAATAATAATAATAATAATAATAATAATAATAATAATAATAATAATAATAATAATAATAAACGGAGCAATTCCAAGAGGGTCCTCACACCATCGGTGCTCGGGCCCTAATTAAAGCTGCAAGCAGCGATGAACGGGCCCTCGCACCCGGGCTCACCGGCAGCGAGTGGCTTGAGAAATATGCATTTAAACTCATAAATATATGTGAAATATATCAAAGTTTATTCCATATATGTGCCAATCTTTCTGTTGCCAGCAGGTGGCGCTATCATTATAATGGAATATTGGCCTTCAGATGTGTTCAGGGCTGCACTCTTATCGAACATGTGAAGTTTGGGGAAGATCAAACATTTTATGCCTGAGTTACAACAAGTTCTCTTGCTGTGGCGAGACATCAAATTTTGTCATTTTTGCCATGGACACGCTCTTTAACAAAAACTCAAGATTGCCACAATTTAACATTACACAGGCAGGGAAAATTCAAAATAACCGACTTACTGTTGGGATTAGGATTTCGTACCAAGAGACTTTTTTGTAGGTATTGGTGTGTTACATGTGTGTACCAATTTTTGTACATGTACGTGAAACATAGCTCGAGGTGCACTCCGTTGAAAGTGTATAGGTGGTGCTATCGAGCCATTTTGCCACACCCGATGGAATATTGGCCTTCAGATCTGTTCAGGCCAGGACTTTTATCACACATGTGAAGTTTGGGGAAGATCGGACATTTTATGCCTGAGTTATAACATCTTTTATTCCCATGGCGAGACTTTGAATTTTGTCACGGCGCCATGGACACGCCCCTTAACGAAAACTCAAGATCTTCACAATTTAACATTGCACAGGCCTTTAGATTATACTGACCACAAAAAAGACATTGATGTCAAAAGATTTCTAGGAGTAGTCTGTAGAAGTGTAAAATATGTCACTTCCTGTTGCCTATAGGTGGCGCTATGACTATAAATGAATATGGGCATGTAAATATGTTCAGGTCAGGAGTCTTATTAAACATGTGAAGTTTTGGGCACATTGGACATTGTATGTCTGAGTTATAGCAACTTCATTTTTCATGGCGAATCATCGAAATTCGCCAGGCCGCCACGGACACGCCCTTTAACGAAAACTCAAAATCTTCGCAATTTAACATCGCAAAGGCCTTTAGATTAGGCATACCAACATTGGTGTTGATCTGAATAAGTTTCTAGGAGGAGTTCGTTAAAATACAACTCATGGAAATGGCAAAAATGACACAAAATTTGCTCATAATATTAAAAATAACTGACTTCCTGTTGGGTTTAGAATTTTGCTCTAAGAGACTTTTTTGTAGGTATTGGAGAGTTACATGTGTGTACCGATTTTCATACATGTACGTGAAACATAGCTCGAGGCGCACACCGTTGAACATGTATAGGTGGTGCTGCCGAGCCATTTTGCCACACCCACTTCTGAAACCCATATCAGATGTACATTTTCGCATGTTCTGAGGTGTGTGCAAAGTTTCATGACTTTTTGAGTATGTTTAGGCCCTCAAAAATGCGATTCATCCTGGAGAATAATAATAATAATAATAATAATAATAATAATAATAATAAACGGAGCAATTCCAAGAGGGTCCTCACACCATCGGTGCTCGGGCCCTAATTAAAGCTGCAAGCAGCGATGAACGGGCCCTCGCACCCGGGCTCACCGGCAGCGAGTGGCTTGAGAAATATGCATTTAAACTCATAAATATATGTGAAATATATCAAAGTTTATTCCATATATGTGCCAATCTTTCTGTTGCCAGCAGGTGGCGCTATCATTATAATGGAATATTGGCCTTCAGATGTGTTCAGGGCTGCACTCTTATCGAACATGTGAAGTTTGGGGAAGATCAAACATTTTATGCCTGAGTTACAACAAGTTCTCTTGCTGTGGCGAGACATCAAATTTTGTCATTTTTGCCATGGACACGCTCTTTAACAAAAACTCAAGATTGCCACAATTTAACATTACACAGGCCTTTAGATTAGACTGACCACAAAAATACATTAATGTCAAAATATCTCTAGGAGTAGTTTGTCTCAGCGTAAAATATGTCACTTCCTGTTGCCAGCAGGTGGCACTATGTCAATGTCAATGTCAATGTCACCTTTATTTATATAGCGCTTTAAACAAAATACATTGCGTCAAAGCAACTGAACAACATTCATTAGGAAAACAGTGTCAATAATGCAAAGATGATAGTTAAAGGCAGTTCATCATTGGATTCAGTTATGTCATCTCTGTTCAGTTAAATAGTGTCTGTCCATTTATTTGCAATCAAGTCAACGATATCGCTGTAGATGAAGTGTCCCCAACTAAGCAAGCCAGAGGCGACAGCGGCAAGGAACCGAAACTCCATCGGTGACAGAATGGAGAAAAAAACCTTGGGAGAAACCAGGCTCAGTTGGGGGGCCAGTTCTCCTCTGACCAGACGAAACCAGTAGTTCAATTCCAGGCTGCAGCAAAGTCAGATTGTGCAGAAGAATCATCTGTTTCCTGTGGTCTTGTCCTGGTGCTCCTCTGAGACAAGGTCTTTACAGGGGATCTGTATCTGGGGCTCTAGTTGTCCTGGTCTCCGCTGTCTTTCAGGGATGTAGAGGTCCTTTCTAGGTGCTGATCCAGCATCTGGTCTGGATACGTACTGGATCCGGGTGACTGCAGTGACCCTCTGATCTGGACACAGACTGGATCTGGTGGCCACGGTGACCTCGGAACAAGAGAGAAACAGACAAATATTAGCGTAGATGCCATTCTTCTAATGATGTAGCAAGTACATAGGTTGTTATGGGAAGTGTTTCCGGTTTACCTAATTAATGCAGCCTAAAAATCCTTTAACGGATTTGGATAATAAAAGCATATTAGTATGTTATGTGTATGCCAGGTTAAAGAGATGGGTCTTTAATCTAGATTTAAACTGCAAGAGTGTGTCTGCCTCCCGAACAATGTTAGGTAGGTTATTCCAGAGTTTGGGCGCCAAATAGGAAAAGGATCTGCCGCCTGCAGTTGATTTTGATATTCTAGGTATTATCAAATTGCCTGAGTTTTGAGAACGTAGCGGACGTAGAGGATTATAATGTAAAAGGAGCTCATTCAAATACTGAGGTGCTAAACCATTCAGGGCTTTATAAGTAATAAGCAATATTTTAAAATCTATGCGATGCTTGATAGGGAGCCAGTGCAGTGTTGACAGGACCGGGCTAATATGGTCATACTTCCTGGTTCTAGTAAGAACTCTTGCTGCTGCATTTTGGACTAGCTGTAGTTTGTTTACTAAGCGTGCAGAACAACCACCCAATAAAGCATTACAATAATCTAACCTTGAGGTCATAAATGCATGGATTAACATTTCTGCATTTGACATTGAGAGCATAGGCCGTAATTTAGATATATTTTTGAGATGGAAAAATGCAGTTTTACAAATGCTAGAAACGTGGCTTTCTAAGGAAAGATTGCGATCAAGTAGCACACCTAGGTTCCTAACTGATGACGAAGAATTGACAGAGCAACCATCAAGTCTTAGACAGTGTTCTAGGTTATTACAAGCAGAGTTTTTAGGTCCTATAATTAACACCTCTGTTTTTTCAGAATTTAGCAGTAAGAAATTACTCGTCATCCAGTTTTTTATATCGACTATGCAATCCATTAGTTTTTCAAATTGGTGTGTTTCACCGGGCTGCGAAGAAATATAGAGCTGAGTATCATCAGCATAACAGTGAAAGCTAACACCATGTTTCCTGATGATATCTCCCAAGGGTAACATATAAAGCGTGAAGAGTAGCGGCCCTAGTACTGAGCCTTGAGGTACTCCATACTGCACTTGTGATCGATAGGATACATCTTCATTCACTGCTACGAACTGATGGCGGTCATATAAGTACGATTTAAACCATGCTAATGCACTTCCACTGATGCCAACAAAGTATTCAAGTCTATGCAAAAGAATGTTGTGGTCAATTGTGTCAAACGCAGCACTAAGATCCAATAAAACTAATAGAGAGATACACCCACGATCAGATGATAAGAGCAGATCATTTGTAACTCTAAGAAGAGCAGTCTCAGTACTATGATACGGTCTAAATCCTGACTGGAAATCCTCACATATACCATTTTTCTCTAAGAAGGAATATAATTGTGTGGATACCACCTTTTCTAGTATCTTGGACAGAAAAGGGAGATTCGAGATTGGTCTATAATTAACTAGTTCTTTGGGGTCAAGTTGTGGTTTTTTGATGAGAGGCTTAATAACAGCCAGTTTGAAGGTTTTGGGGACATGTCCTAATGACAATGAGGAATTAATAATAGTCAAAAGAGGATCTATGACTTCTGGAAGCACCTCTTTCAGGAGCTTAGATGGTATAGGGTCTAACATACATGTTGTTGGTTTAGATGATTTAACAAGTTTATACAATTCTTCCTCTCCTATGGTAGAGAATGAGTGGAACTGTTCCTCAGGGGGTCTATAGTGCACTGTCTGATGTGATACTGTAGCTGACGGCTGAATGGTTGCAATTTTATCTCTAATAGTATCGATTTTAGAAGTAAAGTAGTTCATAAACTCATTACTGCTGTGGTGTTGGGAAATGTCAACACTTGTTGAGGCTTTATTTTTCATTAATTTAGCCACTGTATTGAATAAATACCTGGGGTTATGTTTGTTTTCTTCTAAAAGAGAAGAAAAGTAATCGGATGTAGCAGTTTTTAATGCTATGACTATAATTGAATATGGGCATGTAGATCTGTTAAGGGCAGAAGTCTTATCTAACATGCGAAGTTTGGGGCAGATTGGACATTGTATGTCTGAGTTACAGCAACTTCCTTTATCATGGCGAAACATCAAAATTTGTCAGGCCGCCATGGACACTCCCTTTAACGAAATCTCAAGATCTTCCCAATTTAACTTCGCAAAGGCCTTTAGATTTAACTGACCAAGTTTGATGTTGATCTGAACAAATCTCTAGGAGGAGTTCGTTAAAGTACAACCCCTGAAAATGCCAAAAACAACACCAATTTTGCAGAGAACTTTCTAAATAACTGACTTCCTGTTTGGATTCGGATTTCGTACCAAGAGACTTTTTCGTAGATATTGGTGTGTTACATGTGTGTACTGATTTTTGTACATGTATGTGAAACATAGCTTGAGGCGCACTCCGTTGAAAGTGTATATGCACTCAGTTGACAGTGTATAGGTGGCGCTATCGAGCCATTTTGCCACACCCAATGGAATATTGGCCTTCAGATCTGTTCAGGCCAGGACCCTTATCACACATGTGAAGTTTGGGCAAGATCGGACATTTTATGCCTGAGTTATAACATCTTTTATTCCCATGGCGACACATCAAACTTCGTCACGGCGCCATGGACACGCCTTTTAACGAAAACTCAAGATCTTCACAACTAAACATCACACAGGTCTTTAGATTAGACTGACCACAAAAATAACATCGATGTCATAAAATTTCTAGGAGTAGTTTGTCGCAGTGTAAAATATTTTACTTCCTGTTGCCAATAGGTGGCGCTATGACTATAACTGAATATTGGCATGTAGATCTGTTCAGGTCAAGAGTCTTATCCAACATGTGACGTTTGGGGCAGATTGGACATTGTATGTCTGAGTTACAGCAACTTCCTTTTTCATGGCGAAACATCGAAATTTGTCAGGCCGCCATGGACACGCCCTTTAACGAAACCTCAAGTCCTTCGCAATTTAACATCGCAAAGGGCTTTAGATTACACTGACCAAGTTTGGTGTTCATCTGAATAAATGTCTAGGAGGAGTTCGTTAAAGTACAACCCCTGAAAATGGCAAAAACAACACCAATTTTGCAGGGAAAATTCAAAATAATCGACTTCCTGTTGGGATTAGGATTTCGTACCAAGAGACTTTTTTGTAGGTATTGGTGTGTTACATGTGTGTACCAATTTTTGTACATGTACGTGAAACATAGATCGAGGCGCACTCCGTTGAAAGTGTATAGGTGGCGCTATCGAGCCATTTTGCCACACCCGATGGAATATTGGCCTTCAGATCTGTTCAGGCCAGGACTTTTATCAAACATGTGAAGTTTGGGGAAGATCGGACATTTTATGCCTGAGTTATAACATCTTTTATTCCCATGGCGGGACTTTGAATTTTGTCACGGCGCCATGGACACGCCCCTTAATGAAAACTCAAGATCTTCACAACTTAACATCGCACAGGCCTTTAGATTAGACTGACCACAAAAAAGACATTGATGTCATAAAATTTCTAGGAGTAGTTAGTCGCAGTGTAAAATATGTCACTTCCTGTTGCCAATAGGTGGCGCTATGACCATAACTGAATATGGGCATGTCAATCTGTTCAGGTTCGGAGTCTCATCAAACATGTGAAGTTTGGGGCAGATTGGACATTGTATGTCTGAGTTATAGCAACTTCATTTTTCATGGCGAATCATCGAAATTCGCCAGGCCGCCACGGACACGCCCTTTAACGAAAACTCAAGATCTTCACAACTTAACATCGCACAGGCCTTTAGATTAGACTGACCACAAAAAAGACATTGATGTCATAAAATTTCTAGGAGTAGTTAGTCGCAGTGTAAAATATGTCACTTCCTGTTGCCAATAGGTGGCGCTATGACCATAACTGAATATGGGCATGTCAATCTGTTCAGGTTCGGAGTCTCATCAAACATGTGAAGTTTGGGGCAGATTGGACATTGTATGTCTGAGTTATAGCAACTTCATTTTTCATGGCGAATCATCGAAATTCGCCAGGCCGCCACGGACACGCCCTTTAACGAAAACTCAAAATCTTCGCAATTTAACATCGCAAAGGCCTTTAGATTAGGCATACCAACTTTGGTGTTGATCTGAATTAATCTCTAGGAGGAGTTCGTTAAAATACAACGCATGGAAATGACAAAAATGACACAAAATTTGCTCATAAAATTAAAAATAACCGACTTCCTGTTGGGATTAGGATTTCGTACCAAGAGACTTTTTTGTAGGTATTGGTGTGTTACATGTGTTTACCGATTTTTGTACATGTACGGGAAACGGAGCTCGAGGCGCGCTATGTTGAAAGTGTATAGGTGGCGCTATCAAGCCATTTTGCCACACCCGATGGAATATTGGCCTACAGATGTGTTCAGGCCAAGACTCTTATCACACATGTGAAGTTTGGGGAAGATCGGACATTTTATGCCTGAGTTATAACATCTTTTATTCCCATGGCGAGACATCGAACTTCGTCACGGTGCCATGGACACGCCCCTTAACGAAAACTCAAGATCTTCACAACTTAACATTGCACAGGCCTTTAGATTAGACTGACCACAAAAAAGACATTGATGTCATAAAATTTCTAGGAGTAGTTAGTCGCAGTGTAAAATATGTCACTTCCTGTTGCCAATAGGTGGCGCTATGACTATAACTGAATATGGGCATGTCAATCTGTTCAGGTTCCGAGTCTCATCAAGCATGTGAAGTTTGGGGCAGATTGGACATTGTATGTCTGAGTTATAGCTACTTCATTTTTCATGGCGAATCATCGAAATTCGCCAGGCCGCCAAGGACACGCCCTTTAACGAAAACTCAAAATCTTCGCAATTTAACATCGCAAAGGCCTTTAGATTAGGCATACCAACTTTGGTGTTGATCTGAATTAATCTCTAGGAGGAGTTCGTTAAAATACAACGCATGGAAATGACAAAAATGACACAAAATTTGCTCATAAAATTAAAAATAACCGACTTCATGTTGGGTTTCGGATTTTGCTCCAAGAGACTTTTTTGTAGGTATTGGAGAGATACATGTGTATACCAATTTTCATACATGTACGTGAAACATAGCTCGAGGCGCACACCGTTGAACGTGTATAGGTGGCGCTGTCGAGCCATTTTGCCACACCCACTTCTGAAACCCATATCAGACGTAAATTTTTGCCAGTTCTGAGGTGTGTGCAAAGTTTCATGACTTTTCGAGCATGTTTAGGCTCTCAAAAATGCGATTCATCTTAGAGAATAATAATAATAATAATAATAATTAAAGCTGCAAGCAGCGATGAACGGGCCCTCGCACCCGGGCTCACCGGCAGCGAGTGGCTTTAGTAAATAGGTGAACGGTGAGACATATGCATTTAAACTCATAAATATAAGTAGAATATATCAATGTTTATTCCATATATGTTCCAATCTTCCTGTTGCCAGCAGGTGGCGCTATCATTATAATGGAATTTTGGCCTTCAGATGTGTTCAGGGCTGCACTCTTATCGAACATGTGAAGTTTGGGGAAGATCAAACATTTTATGCCTGAGTTACAACAACTTCTCTTGCTGTGGCGAGACATCAAATTTTTTCATTTTTGCCATGGACACGCTCTTTAACAAAAACTCAAGATTGCCACAATTTAACATTACACAGGCCTTTAGATTAGACTGACCACAAAAATACATTAATGTAAAAAAATCTCTAGGAGTAGTTTATCTCAGGGTAAAATATGTCGCTTCCTGTTGCCAGCAGGTGGCGCTATGACTATAATTGAATATGGGCATGTAGATCTGTTAAGGGCAGAAGTCTTATCTAACATGCAAAGTTTGGGGCAGATTGGAAATTGTATGTCTGAGTTACAGCAACTTCCTTTTTCATGGCGAAACATCGAAATTTGTCAGGCCGCCATGGACACTCCCTTTGACGAAATCTCAAGATCTTCCCAATTTAACATCGCAAAGGCCTTTAGATTTAACTGACCAAGTCTGATGCTGATCTGAATAAATCTCTAGGAGGAGTTCGTTAAAGTACAACCCCTGAAAATGCCAAAAGCAACACCAATTTTGCAGAGAACATTCTAAATAACTGACTTCCTGTTTGGATTCGGATTTCGTACCAAGAGACTTTTTCGTAGATATTGGTGTGTTACATGTGTGTACCGATTTTTGTACATGTACGTGAAACATAGCTTGAGGCGCACTCCATTGAAAGTGTATATGCACTCAGTTGAAAGTGTATAGGTGGCGCTATCGAGCCATTTTGCCACACCCAATGGAATATTGGCCTTCAGATCTGTTCAGGTCAGGACCCTTATCACACATGTGAAGTTTGGGCAAGATCGGACATTTTATGCCTGAGTTATAACATCTTTTATACCCATGGCGACACATCGAACTTCGTCACGGCGCCATGGACACGCCTTTTAACGAAAACTCAAGATCTTCACAAATAAACATCACACAGGTCTTTAGATTAGACTGACCACAAAAATAACATTGATGTCATAAAATTTCTAGGAGTAGTTTGTCGCAGTGTAAAATATTTCACTTCCTGTTGCCAATAGGTGGCGCTATGACTATAACTGAATATTGGCATGTAGATCTGTTCAGGTCAAGAGTCTTATCCAACATGTGAAGTTTGGGGCAGATTGGACATTGTATGTCTGAGTTATAGCAACTTCATTTTTCATGGCGAATCATCGAAATTCGCCAGGCCGCCACGGACACGCCCTTTAACGAAACCTCAAGTCCTTCACAATTTAACATCGCAAATGGCTTTAGATTACACTGACCAAGTTTGGTGTTCATCTGAATAAATCTCTAGGAGGAGTTCGTTAAAGTACAACCCCTGAAAATGGCAAAAACAACACCAATTTTGCAGGGAAAATTCAAAATAACCGACTTCCTGTTGGGATTAGGATTTCGTACCAGGAGACTTTTTTGTAGGTATTGGTGTGTTACATGTGTGTACCAATTTTTGTACATGTACGTGAAACATAGCTCGAGGTGCACTCCGTTGAAAGTGTATAGGTGGTGCTATCGAGCCATTTTGCCACACCCGATGGAATATTGGCCTTCAGATCTGTTCAGGCCAGGACTTTTATCACACATGTGAAGTTTGGGGAAGATCGGACATTTTATGCCTGAGTTATAACATCTTTTATTCCCATGGCGAGACTTTGAATTTTGTCACGGCGCCATGGACACGCCCCTTAACGAAAACTCAAGATCTTCACAATTTAACATTGCACAGGCCTTTAGATTATACTGACCACAAAAAAGACATTGATGTCAAAAGATTTCTAGGAGTAGTCTGTCGAAGTGTAAAATATGTCACTTCCTGTTGCCTATAAGTGGCGCTATGACTATAACTGAATATGGGCATGTAAATATGTTCAGGTCAGGAGTCTTATTAAACATGTGAAGTTTTGGGCACATTGGACATTGTATGTCTGAGTTATAGCAACTTCATTTTTCATGGCGAATCATCGAAATTCGCCAGGCCGCCACGGACACGCTTTTTAACGAAAACTCAAAATCTTCGCAATTTAACATTGCAAAGGCCTTTAGATTAGGCATACCAAATTTGGTGTTGATCTGAATAAGTTTCTAGGAGGAGTTCGTTAAAATACAACTCATGGAAATGGCAAAAATGACACAAAATTTGCTCATAATATTAAAAATAACTGACTTCCTGTTGGGTTTAGAATTTTGCTCTAAGAGACTTTTTTGTAGGTATTGGAGAGTTACATGTGTGTACCGATTTTCATACATGTACGTGAAACATAGCTCGAGGCGCACACCGTTGAACATGTATAGGTGGTGCTGTCGAGCCATTTTGCCACACCCACTTCTGAAACCCATATCAGATGTACATTTTCGCCTGTTCTGAGGTGTGTGCAAAGTTTCATGACTTTTTGAGTATGTTTAGGCCCTCAAAAATGCGATTCATCCTGGAGAAGAAGAAGAATAATAATAATTAAAGCTGCAAGCAGCGATGAACGGGCCCTCGCACCTGGGCTCACCGGCAGCGAGTGGCTTTAGTAAAAAGGTGAACGGTGAGAAATATGCATTTAAACTCATAAATATAAGTAGAGTATATCAATGTTTATTACATATATGTTCCAATCTTCCTGTTGCCAGAAGGTGGCGCTATCATTATAATGGAATATTGGCCTTCAGATGTGTTCAGGGCTGCACTCTTATCGATCATGTGAAGTTTGGGGAAGATCAAACATTTTATGCCTGAGTTACAACAACTTCTCTTGCTGTGGCGAGACATCAAATTTTGTCATTTTTGCCATGGACACGCTCTTTAACAAAAACTCAAGATTGCCACAATTTAAAATTACACAGGCCTTTAGATTAGACTGACCACAAAAATACATTAATGTCAAAAAATCTCTAGGAGTAGTTTGTCTCAGCGTAAAATATGTCACTTCCTGTTGCCAGCAGGTGGCGCTATGACTATAATTGAATATGGGCATGTAGATCTGTTAAGGGCAGAAGTCTTATCTAACATGCAAAGTTTGGGGCAGATTGGACATTGTATGTCTGAGTTACAGCAACTTCCTTTTTCATGGCGAAACATCGAAATTTGTCAGGCCGCCATGGACACTCCCTTTAACGAAACTTCAAGATCTTCCCAATTTAACTTCGCAAAGGCCTTTAGATTTAACTTACCAACTTTGGTGTTGATCTGAATTAATCTCTAGGAGGAGTTCGTTAAAATACAATGCATGGAAATGACAAAAATGACACAAAATTTGCTCATAAAATTAAAAATAACCGACTTCCTGTTGGGTTACGGATTTTGCTCCAAGAGACTTTTTTGTAGGTATTGGAGAGATACATGTGTATACCAATTTTCATGTAAGTACGTGAAACGTAGCTCGAGGCACACACCGTTGAACGTGTATAGGTGGCGCTGTCGAGCCATTTTGCCACACCCACTTCTGAAACCCATATCAGACGTAAATTTTCGCCAGTTCTGAGGTGTGTGCAAAGTTTCATGACTTTTCGAGCATGTTTAGGCTCTCAAAAATGCGATTCATCTTAGAGAAGAATAATAATAATAATAATAATAATAATAATAATAATAAACGGAGCAATTCCAAGAGGGTCCTCACACCATCGGTGCTCGGGCCCTAATTAAAGCTGCAAGCAGCGATTAACGGGCCCTCGCACCCGGGCTCACCGGCAGCGAGTGGCTTTAGTAAATAGGCGAACGGTGAGAAATATGCATTTAAACTCATAAATATAAGTGGAATATATCAATGTTTATTCCATATATGTGCCAATCTTTCTGTTGCCAGCAGGTGGCGCTATCATTATAATGGGATATTGGCCTTCAGATGTGTTCAGGCCAGGACTCTTATCGAACATGCGGAGTCTGGGGAAGATTGAACATTTTATGCCTGAGTTACAACAACTTCTCTTGCTGTGGCGAGACATCAAATTTTGTCATGGCGCCATGGACACGCCCTTTAACAAAAACTAAAGATCTCCACAATTTAACATTGCACAGGCCTTTAGATTAGACTGACCACAAAAAATACATTAATATCAAAAGATTTCTAGGAGTAGTTTGTCGCAGCGTAAAACATGTCACTTCCTGTTGCCAGCAGGTGGCACTATGAATATAATTGAATATGGGCATGTGGATATGTTAAGGGCAGAAGTCTTATCTAACATGTGAAGTTTGGGGCAGATTGGACATTGTATGTCTGAGTTACAGCAACTTCCTTTTTCATGGCGAAACATCGAAATTTGTCAGGCCGCCATGGACACGCCCTTTAATGAAATCTCAAGATCTTCCCAATTTAACTTCGCAAAGGCCTTTAGATTTAACTGACCAAGTTTGATGTTGATCTGAATAAATCTCTAGTAGGAGTTCGTTAAAGTACAACCCCTGAAAATGCCAAAAACAACACCAATTTTGCAGAGAACATTCTAAATAACTGACTTCCTGTTTGGATTCGGATTTCGTACCAAGAGACTTTTTCGTAGATATTGGTGTGTTACATGTGTGTACCGATTTTTGTACATGTACGTGAAACATAGCTTGAGGCGCACTCCATTGAAAGTGTATATGCATTCAGTTGAAAGTGTATAGGTGGCGCTATTGAGCCATTTTGCCACACCCAATGGAATATTGGCCTTCAGATCTGTTCAGGCCAGGACCCTTATCACACATGTGAAGTTTGGGTAAGATCGGACATTTTATGCCTGAGTTATAACATCTTTTATTCCCATGGCGACACATCAAACTTCGTCACGGCGCCATGGACACGCCTTTTAACGAAAACTCAAGATCTTCACAACTAAACATCACACAGGTCTTTAGATTAGATGGACCACAAAAATAACATTGATGTCATAAAATTTCTAGGAGTAGTTTGTCGCAGTGTAAAATATTTCACTTCCTGTTGCCAATAGGTGGCGCTATGACTATAACTGAATATTGGCATGTAGATCTGTTCAGGTCAAGAGTCTTATCCAACATGTGAAGTTTGGGGCAGATTGGACATTGTATGTCTGAGTTACAGCAACTTCCTTTTTCATGGCGAAACATCGAAATTTGTCAAGCCACCATGGACACGCCCTTTAACGAAACCTCAAGTCCTTCGCAATTTAACATCGCAAATGACTTTAGATTACACTGACCAAGTTTGGTGTTCATCCGAATAAATCTCTAGGAGGAGTTCGTTAAAGTACAACCCCTGAAAATGGCAAAAACAACGCCAATTTTGCAGGGAAATTTCAAAATAACCGACTTCCTGTTGGGATTAGGATTTCGTACCAAGAGACTTTTTTGTAGGTACTGGTGTGTTACATGTGTGTACCGATTTTTGTACATGTACTTGAAACGGAGCTCGAGGCGCGCTATGTTGAATGTGTATAGGTGGCGCTATCGAGCCATTTTGCCACACCCGATGGAATATTGGCCTACAGATGTGTTCAGGCCAGGACTCTTATCACACATGTGAAGTTTGGGGAAGATCGGACATTTTATGCCTGAGTTATAACATATTTTATTCCCTTGGCGAGACATCGAACTTCGTCATGGCGCCATGGACACGCCTTTTAACGAAAACTCAAGATCTTCACAATTTAACATCGCACAGGCCTTTAGATTATACTGATCACAAAAAAGACATTGATGTCATAAAATTTCTAGGAGTAGTTAGTCGCAGTGTAAAATATGTCACTTCATGTTGCCTATAGGTGGCGCTATGACTATAACTGAATATGGGCATGTCAATCTGTTCAGGTCAGGAGTCTTATTAAACGTGAAGTTTTGGACACATTGGACATTGTATGTCTGAGTTATAGCAACTTCATTTTTCATGGCGAATCATCGAAATTCGCCAGGCCGCCACGGACACGCCCTTTAACGAAAACTCAAAATCTTCGCAATTTAACATCGCAAAGGCCTTTAGATTAGGCATACCAACTTTGGTGTTGATCTGAATTAATCTCTAGGAGGAGTTCGTTAAAATACAACGCATGGAAATGACAAAAATGACACAAAATTTGCTCATAAAATTAAAAATAACCGACTTCCTGTTGGGTTTCGGATTTTGCTCCAAGAGACTTTTTTGTAGGTATTGGAGAGATACATGTGTATACCAATTTCCATACATGTACGTGAAACGTAGCTCGAGGCGCACACCATTGAACGTGTATAGGTGGCGCTGTCGAGCCATTTTGCCACACCCACTTCTGAAACCCATATCAGACGTAAATTTTCGCCAGTTCTGAGGTGTGTGCAAAGTTTCATGACTTTTCGAGCATGTTTAGGCTCTCAAAAATGCGATTCATCTTAGAGAATAATAATAATAATAATAATAATAATAATAATAATAAACGGAGCAATTCCAAGAGGGTCCTCACACCATCGGTGCTCGGGCCCTAATTAAAGCTGCAAGCAGCGATGAACGGGCCCTCGCACCCGGGCTCACCGGCAGCGAGTGGCTTTAGTAAATAGGTGAACGGTGAGAAATATGCGTTTAAACTCATAAATATAAGTAGAATATATCAATGTTTATTCCATATATGTGCCAATCTTCCTGTTGCCAGCAGGTGGCGCTATCATTATAATGGAATATTGGCCTTCAGATGTGTTCAGGGCTGCACTCTTATCGAACATGTGAAGTTTGGGGAAGATCAAACATTTTATGCCTGAGTTACAACAACTTCTCTTGCTGTGGCGAGACATCAAATTTTGTCATTTTTGCCATGGACACGCTCTTTAACAAAAACTCAAGATTGCCACAATTTAACATTACACATGCCTTTAGATTAGACTGACCACAAAAATACATTAATGTGAAAAAAATCTCTAGGAGTAGTTTGTCTCAGCGTAAAATATGTCACTTCCTGTTGCCAGCAGGTGGCGCTATGACTATAATTGAATATGGGCATGTAGATCTGTTAAGGGCAGAAGTCTTATCTAGCATGCGAAGTTTGGGGCAGATTGGACATTGTATGTCTGAGTTACAGCAACTTCCTTTTTCATGGCGAAACATCGAAATTTGTCAGGCCGCCATGGACACTCCCTTTAACGAAATCTCAAGATCTTCCCAATTTAACTTCGCAAAGGCCTTTAGATTTAACTTACCAAGTTTGATGTTGATCTGAATAAATCTCTAGGAGGAGTTCGTTAAAGTACAACCTCTGAAAATGCCAAAAACAACACCAATTTTGCAGAGAAAATTCTAAATAACTGACTTCCTGTTTGGATTCGGATTTCGAACCAAGAGACTTTTTCGTAGATATTGGTGTGTTACATGTGTGTACCGATTTTTGTACATGTACGTGAAACATAGCTTGAGGTGCACTCCGTTGAAAATGTATATGCACTCAGTTGAAAGTGTATAGGTGGCGCTATCGAGAAATTTTGCCACACCCAATGGAATTTTGGCCTTCAGATCTGTTCAGGCCAGGACTCTTATCACACATGTGAAGTTTGGGCAAGATCGGACATTTTATGCCTGAGTTATAACATCTTTAATTCCCATGGCGACACATCGAACTTCGTCACGGCGCCATGGACACGCCTTTTAACGAAAACTCAAGATCTTCACAACTAAACATCACACAGGTCTTTAGATTAGACTGACCACAAAAATAACATTGATGTCATAAAATTTCTAGGAGTAGTTTGTCGCAGTGTAAAATATTTCACTTCCTGTTGCCAATAGGTGGCGCTATGACTATAACTGAATATGGGCATGTAAATATGTTCAGGTCAGGAGTCGTATTAAACATGTGAAGTTTTGGGCAGATTGGACATTGTATTTCTGAGTTATAGCAACTTCCTTTTTCACGGCGAAACATCGAAATTTGTCAGGCCGCCATGGACACGCCCTTTAACGAAACCTCAAGTCCTTCGCAATTTAACATCACAAAGGCCGTTAGATTAGGCATACCAACTTTGGTGTTGATCTTAATGAATCTCTAGGAGGAGTTCGTTAAAATACAACGCATTGAAATGACAAAAATTACACAAAATTTGCTCATAAAATTAAAAATAACCGACTTCCTGTTGGGTTTCGGATTTCGTACCAAGAGACTTTTTTGTAGGTATTGGTGTGTTACATGTGTTTACCGATTTTTGTACATGTACGGGAAACGGAGCTCGAGGCGCGCTATGTTGAAAGTGTATAGGTGGCGCTATCAAGCCATTTTGCCACACCCGATGGAATATTGGCCTACAGATGTGTTCAGGCCAAGACTCTTATCACACATGTGAAGTTTGGGGAAGATCGGACATTTTATGCCTGAGTTATAACATCTTTTATTCCCATGGCGAGACATCGAACTTCGTCACGGTGCCATGGACGCCCCTTAACGAAAACTCAAGATCTTCACAACTTAACATCGCACAGGCCTTTAGATTAGACTGACCACAAAAAAGACATTGATGTCATAAAATTTCTAGGAGTAGTTAGTCGCAGTGTAAAATATGTCACTTCCTGTTGCCAATAGGTGGCGCTATGACTATAACTGAATATGGGCATGTCAATCTGTTCAAGTTCCGAGTCTCATCAAGCATGTGAAGTTTGGGGCAGATTGGACATTGTATGTCTGAGTTATAGCAACTTCATTTTTCATGGCGAATCATCGAAATTCGCCAGGCCGCCACGGACACGCCCTTTAACGAAAACTCAAAATCTTCGCAATTTAACATCGCAAAGGCCTTTAGATTAGGCATACCAACTTTGGTGTTGATCTGAATTAATCTCTAGGAGGAGTTCGTTAAAATACAACGCATGGAAATGACAAAAATGACACAAAATTTGCTCATAAAATTAAAAATAACCGACTAATAATAATTAACGTAGCAATTTCAAGAGGGTCCTCACACCATCGGTGCTCGGGCCCTAATAATAATAATAATAATAATAATAATAATAATAATAAACGGAGCAATTCCAAGAGGGTCCTCACACCATCGGTGCTCGGGCCCTAATAATAATAATAATAATAATAATAATAATAATAAACGGAGCAATTCCAAGAGGGTCCTCACACCATCGGTGCTCAGGCCCTAATAATAATAATAATAATAATAATAATAATAAACGGAGCAATTCCAAGAGGGTCCTCACACCATCGGTGCTCGGGCCATAATAATAATAATAATAATAATAAAAATAATAATAATAATAATAATAATAAACGGAGCAATTCCAAGAGGGTCCTCACACCATCGGTGCTCGGGCCCTAATAATAATAATAATAATAAACGGAGCAATTCCAAGAGGGTCCTCACACCATCGGTGCTCGGGCCCTAATAATAATAATAATAAACGGAGCAATTCCAAGAGGGTCCTCACACCATCGGTGCTTGGGCCCTAATAATAATAATAATAATAAACGGAGCAATTCCAAGAGGGTCCTCACACCATCGGTGCTCGGGCCCTAATAAATATAGCTGCAAGCAGCGATGGCGGGCTCAAGCCATCAGTGCAACGCCACCCCGGTGGCATCAGGAAACCTGTGCCCAGCGGGCATCAGCATCTACAGTAATCCTCTGGCAATCAAGTTTTAAGGGATACGACAGTTAAAGGGTTAATCCGACCCATCTAGACTTTGAAATCACATACACAGAACATATATATAACTTTAGTAACACTTTATTTTAATATACATAAAAAATGTATAAGGTGTGCATTGTAGCTGACACTTAAATGAACACATTACAATTGTTTTATGACTGCAAGTCTTTTTCCTCAAATGCATTTGAGCCCATGTGAAAAAGTAGCATAATTTACATGTGACTTACAGTTTGTTTTAATAAATATCAAACATTCAATTTAATTGTGCATTATAGCTGTCACCTAGATGAACAATTACAGTTGTTTTTATGTAAGTCATTCTCTTCAAATTACGAACATTCATCCGCAAACATGAGGTGCGAGCGGTCGTGATTTCTGAGTTCTGTGTTTGTTTATTTTTTTTATTATTATTATTTTTAGGAAGATTACAGCCTTTAATCTCCTCAAAATAAATGTGCATATAAACCATGAACAATTTAATTATAGCTGTATTTATAAAATGCTTACTAATGACTATTAATTTTGGGAGAAGGCTATATAAAGCATGAACTGACTATTTACTAATGCTTAGCTAATGAGTGCATCTATTATGAAGTGTTACCAATGCATTTACTAATGTTAACAAATGAGACATTATTTTAATGTGTTACCAAATCCTTAAATAATTTTAAAGTGTTTTGTTATGATTTTATTGACCTATAAGCATTTGTGAAATAGTTTTGCTTGCATTACAGCTTAGTCTTCATCTGTGAGCTGAACAGTTTTGCTGTTACATCCATGAAAATGTTAAATCCATGCATTTATGACCTCAAGGTTAGATTATTGTAATGCTTTATTGGGTGGTTGTTCTGCACGCTTAGTAAACAAACTACAGCTAGTCCAAAATGCAGCAGCAAGAGTTCTTATTAGAACCAGGAAGTATGACCATATTAGCCCGGTCCTGTCAACACTGCACTGGCTCCCTATCAAGCATCGCATAGATTTTAAAATATTGCTTATTACTTATAAAGCCCTGAATGGTTTAGCACCTCAGTATTTGAATGAGCTCCTTTTACATTATAATCCTCTACGTCCGCTACGTTCTCAAAACTCAGGCAATTTGATAATACCTAGAATATCAAAATCAACTGCAGGCGGCAGATCCTTTTCCTATTTGGCGCCCAAACTCTGGAATAACCTACCTAACATTGTTCGGGAGGCAGACACACTCTTGCAGTTTAAATCTAGATTAAAGACCCATCTCTTTAACCTGGCATACACATAACATACTAATATGCTTTTATTATCCAAATCCGTTAAAGGATTTTTAGGCTGCCTTAATTAGGTAAACCGGAACCGGAAACACTTCCCATAACACCCTATGTACTTGCTACATCATTAGAAGAATGGCATCTACGCTAATATTTGTCTGTTTCTCTCTTGTTCCGAGGTCACCGTGGCCACCAGATCCAGTCTGTGTCCAGATCAGAGGGTCACTGCAGTCACCCGGATCCAGTACGTATCCAGACCAGATGCTGGATCAGCACCTAGAAAGGACCTCTACATCCCTGAAAGACAGCGGAGACCAGGACAACTAGAGCCCCAGATACAGATCCCCTGTAAAGACCTGGTCTCAGAGGAGCACCAGGACAAGACCACAGGAAACAGATGATTCTTCTGCACAATCTGACTTTGCTGCAGCCTGGAATTGAACTACTGGTTTCGTCTGGTCAGAGGAGAACTGGCCCCCCAACTGAGCCTGGTTTCTCCCAAGGTTTTTTTCTCCATTCTGTCACCGATGGAGTTTCGGTTCCTTGCCACTGTCGCCTCTGGCTTGCTTAGTTGGGGACACTTCATCTACAGCGATATCGTTGACTTGATTGCAAATAAATGCACAGACACTATTTAACTGAACAGAGATGACATAACTGAATCCAATGATGAACTGCCTTTAACTATCATTTTTGCATTATTGACACTGTTTTCCTAATGAATGTTGTTCAGTTGCTTTGACGCAATGTATTTTGTTTAAAGCGCTATATAAATAAAGGTGACATGAGATTATGTTAATTCAAATAAATGTCATGTCACAGGGTGTCAGAGGTCAGTATCAAATAAGTTTGAAATTATTATTTGCAGCACAAATAAGTCTTTTTAGATAGTTTTTTCTTTAATTCCTGAAACTGTCAGAAAAGGATAAGGACTAAGAGATTTCTTAAGCTGTAACAAAAACAGCACAATTAGCAACAACAACAAAAAAAAAAAATAACAATTTAAAATACAGTTTTTTTTCTGGTGATTAAAGAGATGTTTAAGTCTCTCTCTCTCTCTCTCTCTCTCTCTCTCATTGTGTCTGCCACTCATGTGCTCATGCCCATCCCCCACTCACACACAGACACACAAACTCAGTCAATACCAAGCGTGCCGCACAAGCCCTGAAAAGTGAAGCCAAAACGTCTCGATCGCCCCCTGGTGAGTGGTCTTAGTATAGGTCATAAACCCCGCCTCCCCATGTTATTCAATGTGACGCGAGACCAACTAAACAATTAAATTACCCTTCAAATATCTTTTTTCTGAAGCTGTTTTTTGTCATTTACTGTAGTTTGTATCAAGCTAATGTAAATTCAAGTGTTCGTTTTTAAAATAAGTTGTTTTTTAGATAGTTATTTAATGCTCTAAAAACGGTGGTGTGACGTTGTGATTGACAGCTGTGATTGACAGCTCTCTGAGCCGAGGAGGCACTGAAGCGTCAACAGGCTTTTTTCATGATCTTCGGAGGACTGAGGAGATTGTATTTACCTTATTTTAATGAGATTGGAGTGGAACGGAGCAGACAGAGTTCACAGGAGCAGGACTCCACTTCCAAAACAGTGCAGATTACGGTATGTGCATTCTGCGAGGGAGAGTGAGGGCGGGGCACAGGGGCGGGGCCGTTGATTTCGCGGCTTTAAGGCTTTACTTCCTGCTTGCTACTGCGCATAGCTACTGCGCATAGCTACTGCGCAGAACTGGTCCCTAGATCGCTATCTGCGCAGGCGCAAGTCCAAGATGTCAGCGCCAGGCGAGTCCTCCATCTTTTTTTACAGTCTATGGTCAGCACACATACATTCCTCAAACAGAGGGACAGAGTGAGTTGAGATGTCTGACAGTTTTTTAATTTTCTTTTACAACCCGAATTCCGGAAAAGTTGGGAGGTTTTTTAAATTTTAATAAAATGAAAACTAAAGGAATTTCAAATCACATGAGCCAATATTTTATTCACAATAGAACATAGATAATGTAGCAAATGTTTAAACTGAGAAATTTTACACTTTTATCCACTTAATTAGCTCATTTAAAATTTAATGCCTGCTACAGGTCTCAAAAAAGTTGGCACGGGGGCAACAAATGGCTAAAAAAGCAAGCAGTTTTGAAAATATTCAGCTGGGAGAACATCTAGTGATTAATTAAGTTAATTGATATCAGGTCTGTAACATGATTAGCTATAAAAGCTTTGTCTTAGAGAAGCAGAGTCTCTCAGAAGTAAAGATGGGCAGAGGCTCTCCAATCTGTGAAAGACTGCGTAAAAAAATTGTGGAAAACTTTAAAAACAATGTTCCTCAACGTCAAATTGCAAAGGCTTTGCAAATCTCATCATCTACAGTGCATAACATCATCAAAAGATTCAGAGAAACTGGAGAAATCTCTGTGTGTAAGGGACAAGGCCGGAGACCTTTATTGGATGCCCGTGGTCTTCGGGCTCTCAGACGACACTGCATCACTCATCGGCATGATTGTGTCAATGACATTACTAAATGGGCCCAGGAATACTTTCAGAAACCACTGTCGGTAAACACAATCCGCCGCGCCATCAGCAGATGCCAACTAAAGCTCTATCATGCAAAAAGGAAGCCATATGTGAACATGGTCCAGAAGCGCCGTCGTGTCCTGTGGGCCAAGGCTCATTTAAAATGGACTATTTCAAAGTGGAATAGTGTTTTATGGTCAGACGAGTCCAAATTTGACATTCTTGTTGGAAATCATGGACGCCGTGTCCTCCGGGCTAAAGAGGAGGGAGACCTTCCAGCATGTTATCAGCGTTCAGTTCAAAAGCCAGCATCTCTGATGGTATGGGGGTGCATAAGTGCATACGGTATGGGCAGCTTGCATGTTTTGGAAGGCTCTGTGAATGCTGAAAGGTATATAAAGGTTTTAGAGCAACATATGCTTCCCTCCAAACAACGTCTATTTCAGGGAAGGCCTTGTTTATTTCAGCAGGACAATGCAAAACCACATACTGCAGCTATAACAACAGCATGGCTTCGTCGTAGAAGAGTCCGGGTGCTAACCTGGCCTGCCTGCAGTCCAGATCTTTCACCTATAGAGAACATTTGGCGCATCATTAAACGAAAAATATGTCAAAGACGACCACGAACTCTTCAGCAGCTGGAAATCTATATAAGGCAAGAATGGGATCAAATTCCAACAGCAAAACTCCAGCAACTCATAGCCTCAATGCCCAGACGTCTTCAAACTGTTTTGAAAAGAAAAGGAGATGCTACACCATGGTAAACATGCCCCGTCCCAACTATTTTGAGACCTGTAGCAGAAATCAAAATTGAAATGAGCTCATTTTGTGCATAAAATTGTAAACTTTCTCAGTTTAAACATTTGCTATATTATCTATGTTCTATTGTGAATAAAATATTGGCTCATGTGATTTGAAAGTCTTTTAGTTTTAATTTTATTAAAATTTAAAAAACGTCCCAACTTTTCCGGAATTCGGGTTGTAATCATACAGTGTTGTAAAGTCATGAAACTATGCATATGTCCTCAGAATGATTTGATCTCTGTATGAAAAAATGCTTTTAAGTGTTTGGAAGCTGCAATGTAAAAATACAAGACAATTAATGATTCCCTTTTTACTGTCATTTCAAAAAATCACCACGAAAAAACCATTCAAGCTAACCAAAATCCGTTCGCAATTTCAGTTCCTCAATGTTTTTTCTTCATGTAGACAAAGTTTGGTGTGTATAGTGTACTTCCCCTGTGAGGAGTATGCATTAATTCACAACTGTAAAATCTCAAAAATACACATTCAAATCAAAATAGCTGACTTCCTGTTGGTCGTAGCTGATGACTGTGAATTAGAAAGTTGTCTGTCTTGATAAGAACAATATACGTACCGAGTTTGGTGTCTGTAACTAAAACTAACCCCCCCACTTTTGACAAAAGGTGGCGCTATAGAGTGCCTCTTCCACACCCTTTTAAAAGCTTTTTCCATTGTCTAGCTATCAATAATACTGATATGTGTTTTAAGTTTCATGTAAATCTGAGGTTGTTATCTGCCTCAAAATCACCATAACAGAATATTCAAGTTTGACACGTTGCCATGGCAACAATATATAAGATATCAATATCCCCACAACAGATTTACATCGGCCATGTTTTGTCATTATTTTGACGAAGTTTGAAGCAAATCGAGTAAAAATAAGATGCTGTATTCAAAGCATTTTGAAAATGACTCGCTTCCTGCTGCCCATTGGTGGCGCTATAAAATTGACTTTTAATAGTCACATATATACGATCAGCATAATACAACGAACAAACTGATGAAGTTTGATGAAACTCAGAAATTGTATATGGTTGTTATTAGGCATTTCCTGTTTCTCATTTTTTGCCCTAATTTCAACGCCACGCCACGCGCAAACCGTTCGAGATATCAAAAATCCCCTGGCAATTTTTCATCCCCAATGTCTTGAGATCATGTTCACCGAGTTTGCTGGCAATCAAGTAAAAAACCTATGACAAGTATATCAAATTCCAGAGCATGCTTTTTTTAAACAGCCCTGAATAGCTGACTTCCTGTTGGGCGGAGCCTATGACATAGAGTGCAAAAGTTGTTCAGCTCAATGAGATCTATAAGTGTACTGAGTTTCATATAAATACATGCAAGTGTGTGTGAGCTATGGTTCAAGATTTCTGACTGTGTTCCAGGGGGCGCTGTAGAGCCCCTGTGCCACGCCCGGGTCCCAGTCTCTGTGGCGTCCTGATGGCCGCAGATTCCAATGTGTGTGCCAATTTTCAAGAGTTTTTGAGCATGTTAAGGCCCCCAAAAACCCCCGGAAGGTTTAATAAAAAATAAAAATAATAATAATAATAATAACAAGAATAATCCTTAGGGGAACAATAGGGCTCTTCACCCCTTCGGGCTTGAGCCCTAATTAAAGCAGCAAGCAGCGATGAAAGGGCCCTCGCACGCGGGCTCACCACCACCCGGTGCCCATAGGAGGAACAGTGAACGTTGGGCCATATGCTTATAAAATAGTAAATATTTGTGCCACATTTCCTGCTGCCAACAGGTGGCGCTATGATTATAACAGAATATTGACATGTAAATTTCTTCAAGCCAGGACTCTTACCAAACATGCAAAGTTTCGGGCAGATCAGACAAGTCATGTTTAAGTTAGTATAAAATAATTCAATTCCTGTTGCCAGCAGGCGGCGCTATACTTAGAATTGAATGTTGGCCTTTAGTTGTGTTCAGGCCAGTACTCTTATAAAACATGTGATGTTTGGGTAAGATGGGGAATTGTATGTATGAGTTACAACAACTTCCTGTTTTATAGTATTAATAGCATCGTTTTGCACATACTAAGTGTTGCTAGAATGTTTGAAAATATTTCTAGCATGATTAGCACACAATGGCATTTTTTACTCTGTTGCAAATAGTAGATAAAAGTGTTAAAAATGACACTTCCTGTTGCCAGCAGGTGGCGCAATGACTATAACCGAATATGGGCATGTTGATTTATTTATGACAGGACCCTTGTCAAACGTGTGAAGTTTGGGGCAGATCGGACATTGCTTGCCTGAGTTACAGCAACTTCCTTTTCACTACATTAGTAGCATGCTTTAGCCCTTAGCTAAGTGTTACTAGGATGTATTAGTATGTATCTAGCATTTTGCCAGCCTATTTAACACTTGTTGATGCTCTTTAATATGTTCCTAGGAGTCCATAACAGTGTTAACCTTGTCACTTCCTGTTACCAGCAGGTGGCGCTATGACTATAACTGAATTTGGCCATGGGTGTTTGTTCAGGACAGAACACCTATCACTCTTGTGAAGTTTGGGGAAGATCGGACATTGCTTGCCTTAGTTACAGCAACTTCCTTTTTCACTGCCTTAGTAGAATGCTTTAACACTTAGCTAAATGTTGCTAGCATGTATTAGCATGCTTATAAAATTTTGCCACCCTATTTAACCCTTGTTGATGCCTTTTATTATTTTGCAAGGAATCCATAACAGTGTTAAACATGCCACTTCCTGTTGCCAGCAGGTGGCACTATGAATATAATCAAATATGGGCATGTTGATGTTTTCAGGACAGGACTCTTGTCAAACGTTTGAAGTTCGAGGCAGATCGGACATTGCTTGCATCAGTTACAGCAAATTCCTTTTTCACTGCATCACTAGCATTCTTTAACATTTAGCTAAGTGTTGCTAGCATGTATTGGTATGTTTCTAGCATGTTGCCAGCCTTTTTAACACTTGTTGACACTTTTTAATATGTTCCTAGGGGTCCATAACATGTAACTTCCTGTTACCAGCAGGTGGCGCTATGCCTATTACTGAATTTGGTCATGGGTGTTTGTTCAGGACAGAACACCCATCACACGTGTGAAGTTTGGGGACAGATTGGACATTGCTTGCCTGATTTACAGCAACTTCGTGTTTCACTGCAATAATATGATGCTTTAGCACTTAGCTAATTGTTGCTAGCATGTATTAGTAGGTTACTAGCATGTTGCCAGCTTATTTAACACTTGTTGGCACTTTTTAATATGTTCCTAGGAGTCCATAACTGTGTTTACCATGTCACTTCCTGTAACCAGCAGGTGGCGCTATGACTATAACTGCATTTGGTCATGGGTGTTTGTTCAGGACAGATCACCCATAACACGTGTGAAGTTTGGGGCAGATCAGACATTGCTTGCCTGAGTTACAGAAACTTTCTGTTTCACTGCATTAGTAGCTTGCTTTAGCACTTAGCTAAATGTTGCTAGCATGTATTAGCCAGACATGGGGACTTGTGACTTGGTGACTTGGACTCGAGTCGACTCGAGTCGCTATTTTTATGACTAGTGAGTTGACTTGACAAAAAATAAAATACTTGAGACTTGACTCGGACTTGGAAGTTAAAGACTCGGGACTTGACTTGACTTGAGACAGGATGACTTGAATGACTTGAGTGTTAATCACATTATGTTTTCAGTTTGAATATAAAATATATAAATTATTTTAAAAAAATAAAATTGATTACTCAGCTGGAGCGCAGGCTGAGAATCGCGTTGTCATATCATGACATCATCAGTCATGCCCTCTCTACCTTACGCAGACCACGCCCACTTAGGTCAGATATCACATCACATCAACATCTCAGCTTGAGGGGTACTGAGGGTCATCGCTTTTGTCGTCAATAATTCGCGCCTAAAAACGCGTGGAAATCGCTAGTCGCGCCTCTTTCTCATTGTTTCCAAAGCGCTCGGGCAGTTGCGCCCCTGAGGCGTCGAGCGCGTCGCGACCGCGTTGCTTCCATTATGAGCGCGCATACCGGTGGCGCATACATGGTGGGATAGGCCACATAGTGCTCGGCTTGCAGACAAGACTCTCGAATCTTATATTTTGCAAGTGCAATACTTTGTAATAGAGGTAATGACTTACGGATGTACTCTGAGAGAGAGATTGTGTGTGTGTGTGTGTGTGTGTGACAGAGAGAGAGCGAGAGAGAGAGAGAGAGACACACACACACACACACTCATGCTTCACCTGATGAAGGAAACCCAAACTGAGTCTGACTCCAATCACAACCCCAACATTCAGAAACTAATTGACAAAAATCTGAAGTATAATTATGATGAAAAATGAAAAAAATTAATTTGAGCTCCAAACCAAACTCCAGTGTTATTCGGCCCTAAACAGAACCACAAAACTGGCAAATTACTTATCACTTAAGCAATTAAAAGAAAGACAAATCCTTTCAAAATATCGACTCAGTGATCATGATTTGGAAATAGAGATTGGTAGACATAAAAGATCCTGGCTACCGAGAGAAGAGAGACTGTGCAAACACTGTGAGCTGAATCAAACAGAGGATGAGAAACACTTCCTTCTTGTCTGTCCCAAATACAGCACTACAAGAGAAACATTCTTCCCACAGTTTGAAGCTTTGAATCCTTCATTCTTGTCTCTAAATGACTCGGAGAAACTACTCTATATACTTGGAGAGAATGAGACGGCAGTCACAATAGCTGCTAAATATTTATACACCATACACACCATACAAAAGGGATAATTTATTGTATTCAACTGTTTTATTTTATATTCTTAATTCTATATAATTACTATTATTAATATTAGAAATATTATCTGCTGCTGCTATTTCTATTGTATTTTATTGTAATCATATTTTATTCTGTATCTAAATGCTAAATTTGGCAATACTGTAACTCAAATGTCATGCCAATAAAGCAACTTGAACTTGAACTTGAGAGAGAGAGAGAGAGAGAGAGAGAGAGAGAGAGGAGAAATGTAAGAAAGTTTAATGTTGTATATAAACTGTGTTTGAGGGGAAGTTGTGGCCTAATGGTTAGAGAGTCGGACTTGCAATCGAAAGGTTGTGAGTTCGAGTCCCGGGCCGGCAGGAATTGTGGGTAGGGGGAGTGCATGTACAGTTCTCTCTCCACCTTCAATACCACGACTTAGGTGCCCTTGATAAAAGGCATCGAACCCCCAACTGCTCCCTGGGCGCCAAAGCATATGGCTGCCCACTGCTCCGGGTGTGTGTTCACAGTGTGTGTGTGTGTGTTCACTGCTCTGTGTGTGTGCACTTTGGATGGGTTAAATGCAGAGTACAAATTCTGAGTATGGGTCACCATACCTGGCCGAATGTCATGTCATGTCACGTCACGTCGTTTGAGAGAGAGAGAGGAGGGGGGGGTGTTCAGAGAGGAGTCTGTTGGATGTTTAGCTGTTATTTGTTTTATGGACTCAATGTTGAAAATGTAAAACATTTCTGTTGGCAGAAGTGAAAAATAAATAATTTTATGAAGTTACAATTTTGTTTGATTCCATGATGTATTTTACTGAACATGAGTATTTACAATGCAAATCCAAATTATTTTAATTTACTGTTACTTATATCTTGTCTTTTAACTTTATTAAGATCAGATTCTGCAGGTAAAATTACAATAATAAGGTGACTTGACTTGAACTTGACTTGACTTACTACAGGACTTGACTTGACTTGACATAACTTGTGACTTGACTTGGCTTGACTTGCCCAAGAAAAAAATACTTGGGACTTACTTGAGACTTGAAGGTTAAGACTTGAGACTTACTTGAGACTTGCACATGTGTGACTTGGTCCCATCTCTGGTATTAGCATGCTTATAAAATTTTGCCAACCTATTTAACCCTTGTTGATGCCTTTTATTATTTTGCAAGGAGTCCATAACTGTGTTAACCATGTCAGTTCCTGTTACCAGCAGGTGGCGCTATGACTATAACTGAATTTGGTCATGGGTGTTTGTTCAGGACAGAACACCCATAACACGTGTGACGTTTGGGGCAGATCGGACATTGCTTGCCTGAGTTACAGCAACTTCCTGTTTCATTGCATTAGTAGCATGCTTTAGCACATAGCTAAATGTTGCTAGCATGTTTTAGCATGCTTATAAAATTTTGCCAGCCTATTTAACCCTTGTTGATGCCTTTTATTATTTTGTAAGGAGTCCATAACAGTGTTAAACATGCCACTTCCTGTTGCCAGCAGGTGGCACTATGAATATAATTAAATATGGGCATGTTGATGTGTTCAGGACAGGACTCTGAACTTTGAAGTTTGAAGTTTGAGGCAGATCGGACATTGCTTGCATTAGTTACAGCAAATTCCTTTTTCACTGCATCACTAGCATGCTTTAGCATTTAGCTAAGTGTTGCTAGCATGTATTGGTATGTTTCTAGCATGTTGCCAGCCTTTTTAACACTTGTTGACACTTTTTAATATGTTCCTAGGACTCCATAACATGTAACTTCCTGTTACCAACAAGTGGCGCTATGCCTATTACTGAATTTGGTCATGGGTGTTTGTTCAGGACAGACACCCATCACACGTGTGAAGTTTGGGGACAGATTTGTCATTGCTTGCCTGATTTACTGCAACTTCCTTTTTTTACTGCAATAATATGATGCTTTAGCACTTAGCTAATTGTTGCTAGCATGTATTAGTAGGTTACTAGCATGTTGCCAGCTTATTTAACACTTGTTGGCACTTTTTAATATTTTCCTAGGAGTCAATAACTGTCTTAACCATGTCACTTCCTGTTACCAGCAGGTGGCGCTATGACTATTACTGCATTTGTTCATGGGTGTTTGTTCAGGACAGAACACCCATAACACGAGTGAAGTTTTGGATAGATCGGACATTGCTTGCCTGAGTTACAGCAACTTCCTGTTTCACTACATTAGTAGCATGCTTTAGCACTTAGCTAAATGTTGCTAGCATGTATTAGCATGCTTATAAAATTTTGCCAGCCTATTTAACCCTTGTTGATGCCTTTTATTATTTTGCAAGGAGTCCTTAACAGTGTTAAACATGCCACTTCCTGTTGCCAGCAGCTGGCACTATGAATATAATTAAATATGGGCATGTTGATATGTTCAGGACAGGACTCTTGTCAAACGTTTGAAGTTTGAGGCAGATCGGACATTGCTTGCATTAGTTACAGCAAATTCCTTTTTCACTGCATCACTAGCATGCTTTAGCATTTAGCTAAGTGTTGCTAGCATGTATTGGTATGTTTCTAGCATGTTGCCAGCCTTTTTAACACTTGTTGACACTTTTTAATATGTTCCTAGGACTCCATAACATGTAACTTCCTGTTACCAGCAAGTGGCGCTATGCCTATTACTGAGTTTGGTCATGGGTGTTTGTTCAGGACAGAACACCCATCACACGTGTGAAGTTTGGGGACAGATTGGACATTGCTTGCCTGATTTACAGCAACTTTCTGTTTCACTGCAATAATATGATGCTTTAGCACTTAGCTAATTGTTGCTAGCATGTATTAGTAGGTTACTAGCATGTTGCCAGCTTATTTAACACTTGTTGGCACTTTTTAATATGTTCCTAGGAGTCCATAACTGTGTTAACCATGTCACTTCCTGTTACCAGCAGGTGGCGCTATGACTATTACTGAATTTGGTCATGGGTGTTTGTTCAGGACAGAACACCCATAACACGTGTGAAGTTTGGGGCAGATCAGACATTGCTTGCCTGAGTTACCGCAACTTCCTGTTTCACTGCATTAGTAGCATGCTTTAGCACTTAGCTAAATGTTGCTAGCAGGTATTAGCATGCTTATAAAATTTTGCCAGCCTATTTAACCCTTGTTGATGCCTTTTATTATTTTGGAAGGAGTCCATAACTGTGTTAACCATGTCACTTCCTGTTACCAGAAGGTGGCGCTATGACTATAACTGAATTTGGTCATGGGTGTTTGTTCAGGACAGAACACCCATCACACGTGTGAAGTTTGGGGCAGATCGGACATTGCTTGCCTGAGTTACAGCAACTTCCTGTTTCACAGCGAAACATCAAACTTGTCAGGCCGCCAGGGACACACCCCTTGACGAAAACTCAAAAGCTTCGCAATTTAACGTCACAAAGGTCTTATGATGACCCTCACCAAATTTGAAGATAATCCGATTAAAACTGTAGGAGGAGTTTGTCAAAGTACGAGGCATGGAAACGGCAAAAACTGCACAGAAATCGTACAGGAAATTCAAAATAACTTACTTCCTGTTGGGTTTTGGATTTTGTACCAATAGACTTTTTTGTAGGTATTGGTGTGTTACACGTGCGTACCGATTTTCATGCATGTACGTGAAACGTAGCTCGAGGGACACTCTGTTGAAATTTACCAGGTGGCGCTATCGAGCCATTTTGCCACACCCAGTTCTGAAACCTATATCAGATGTAAATTTTCGCCGGTCCTGATGCGTGTGCAAAGTTTCGTGAGTTTTGGAGAATGTCTAGGCCCTCAAAAATGCGCTTCATTACGGAGAAGAAGAAGAAGAAGAAGAAGAAGAAATATAGCTGCAAGCAGCGATGGCGGGCTCAAGCCATCAGTGCAAACGCCACCCCGTTGGCATTGGGAAAACTGTGCCCAGCGGGCATAAGCATTTACAGTAATCCTCTGGCAATCAAGCTTTAAGGGATACGGCAGTTAAAGGGTTAATCCAACCCATCTAGACTTTGAAATTACATACACAGAACAATATATATAACTTTAGTAACACTTCATTTTAATATATATAAAAAATGTATAAGGTGTGCATTGTAGCTGACACTCTAATTAAACACAACCACAGCACCACCCAGTGGACAAAACCTTTACCATCCCCAAAATGTCTCCTACTATATATATATAAATATAAAAAATTAAATAAAACATATATATATATATATATATATATATATATATAAAATTGCATACGTTTTATTTAATTTTTTTATCAAGTGTGTACAACCCGAATACCGGAAAAGTTGGGACGTTTTTTAAATTTTAATAAAATGAAAACTAAAGGAATTTCAAACCACATGAGCCAATATTTTATTCACAATAGAACATAGATAACGTAGCAAATGTTTAAACTGAGAAATTTTACACTTTTATCCACTTAATTAGCTCATTTAAAATTTGATGCCTGCTACAGGTCTCAAAAAAGTTGGCACGGGGGCAACAAATGGCTAAAAAAGCAAGCAGTTTTGAAAAGATTCAGCTGGGAGAACATCTAGTGATTAATTAAGTTAATTGATATCAGGTCTGTAACATGATTAGCTATAAAAGCTTTGTCTTAGAGAAGCAGTCTCTCTCAGAAGTAAAGATGGGCAGAGGCTCTCCAATCTGTGAAAGACTGCGTAAAAAAATTGTGGAAAACTTTAAAAACAATGTTCCTTAACGTCAAATTGCAAAGGCTTTGCAAATCTCATCATCTACAGTGCATAACATCATCAAAAGATTCAGAGAAACTGGAGAAACCTCTGTGCGTAAGGGACAAGGCCGGAGACCTTTATTGGATGCCCGTGGTCTTCGGGCTCTCAGACGACACTGCATCACTCATCGGCATGATTGTGTCAATGACATTACTAAATGGGCCCAGGAATACTTTCAGAAACCACTGTCGGTAAACACAATCCGCCGTGCCATCAGCAGATGCCAACTAAAGCTCTATCATGCAAAAAGGAAGCCATATGTGAACATGGTCCAGAAGCGCCGTTGTGTCCTGTGGGCCAAGGCTCATTTAAAATGGACTATTTCAAAGTGGAATAGTGTTTCATGGTCAGACGAGTCCAAATTTGACATTCTTGTTGGAAATCACGGACGCCGTGTCCTCCGGGCTAAAGAGGAGGGAGACCTTCCAGCATGTTATCAGCGTTCAGTTCAAAAGCCAGCATCTCTGATGGTATGGGGGTGCATAAGTGCATACGGTATGGGCAGCTTGCATGTTTTGGAAGGCTCTGTGAATGCTGAAAGGTATATAAAGGTTTTAGAGCAACATATGCTTCCCTCCAAACAACGTCTATTTCAGTGAAGGCCTTGTTTATTTCAGCAGGACAATGCAAAACCACATACTGCAGCTATAACAACAGCATGGCTTCGTGGTAGAAGAGTCCGGGTGCTAACCTGGCCTGCCTGCAGTCCAGATCTTTCACCTATAGAGAACATTTGGCGCATCATTAAACGAAAAATACGTCAAAGACGACCACGAACTCTTCAGCAGCTGGAAATCTATATAAGGCAAGAATGGGACCAAATTCCAACAGCAAAACTCCAGCAACTCATAGCCTCAATGCCCAGACGTCTTCAAACTGTTTTGAAAAGAAAAGGAGATGCTACACCATGGTAAACATGCCCCGTCCCAACTATTTTGAGACCTGTAGCAGAAATCAAAATTGAAATGAGCTCATTTTGTGCATAAAATTGTAAACTTTCTCAGTTTAAACATTTGCTATGTTATCTATGTTCTATTGTGAATAAAATATTGGCTCATGTGATTTGAAAGTCTTTTAGTTTTCATTTTATTAAAATTTAAAAAACGTCCCAACTTTTCTGGAATTCGGGTAGTATATATATATATATATATTAGAGCTGTCAACGTTAACGCGTTAACGCATGCGATGAATTTTTGTCTGGTTTAACGTGTCAAAATATTTAACGAATGTAATGATAAAAGACTTCCTAGTCATCGGGAAGAAGGAGGCGGGAACCTGCGGACAATCAAACAAAGTCTTTAATTACAAAATAAACACAAAACAGCGCACCAGCCCCTCACGGACGACTGATGCGCACAAATAAAAACCAAAACACAACTAAAAGCCCAGGCCTGGTCCTCTCTCGCCCTTCACTGTCGTCGCTCCAGTTTTATATCCTTCCATCTCCTCTGTGGGACTCAAGACCGGTGGTGGGTCGCAGGTGTAGCAGATTTCCCAATCACTCCACCGACAGAGGGGAGAGAGGGGAGAGAAAAAAAAAAAATAAAATTCGGTTCCCAGACGCACTGCTGCTCGGCCCTCCACCGGCTGGGTGATCTCCTCTGCGGTGCCTGGTGGTGGCACTGGACGGCCCTCGCCAGACGGCACGACACTCCTCCGCCGCCCGGTGGACGGCGACGGCTCCTCCGGTTTTGGGCAGCCGGGAGGAGTCCCCTGTTCCGTGCTCCTCCAGATTCCTTCACGGAGGCAGCAGGCTCCGGCCCCCTGGCGAACGGCGCCGACTCCTCCACTCCCTCACGGACGGCAGCCGTCCCTCCATATCGTGGGCGGTCGGCAGCGAGCTCACCCGTCCCCGGCAACACGCTCCAGTCCACCGCCTCGAGCGTCCATGGCGGCATCCTCCTCGCCAGCTCTGTGGCACCGCGGATTCACCACAGCGGCGAGGGATCTTCAGCAGCGCGTCCCTCCTTCTCCCGGGCTTCGGCACCACTGTAATGATAAAAGTCTTCCTAGTCATCGGGAAGAAGGAGGCGGGAACCGGCGGACAATCAAACAAAGACTTTAATTACAAAATAAACACAAAACAGCGCACCAGCCCCTCACGGACGACTGATGCGCACAAATAAAAACCAAAACACAACTAAAAGCCCAGGCCTGGTCCTCTCTCGTCCTTCACTGTCGTTGCTCCAGTTTTATATCCTTCCATCTCCTCTGTGGGACTCAAGACCGGTGGTGGGTCGCAGGTGTAGCGGATTTCCCAATCACTCCACCGGCCTCGTGTTCCCACATCCCTCGGCCCCGCCCCACTCAATTGCGCAATTAACGCAGCATCCGTATTTTCTGCCATCCGTTGGCTAGCTTTACATTATATGATCACGCTCTTCTTCATTTAAATGCTTTTAAACATTTCAAGCGCGGCAAGACAAAAGAGAATGCGCTGTCTGTGAATGCCCTTATGTAACTCATACACACGTACAAACACACACACACACACACAATGCATAGACAGGGCGCCAGAATCCAGTTCTCTTAAGCGCTTGAACTAACAATAAACATCCCAAAGTGCCAGTTTTGTCGATTATCCTCATAAGAGCAATCTTAAATGATTTATATAAAGTCTAAAATGAACAAAAAGAGTTGTGAGAGAATGAGGCGAGATCCATAGACAGTATATAAACGGTGAGATCCGCGTGTCTGTCTGCTCTTAAAGGGACAGCAGCCAATAAAGCTTCCTGTCAGTAAAGTTAAAGAACAAAGGGAACAGAGAAAATGACTCGCTGCTCTTGACTAAATAACTTTTGTAGCTTTAATAAGGATTAGTTATTTAATTTATAGTTTATGCAGTGCAGACTGCATATAACTTTGATAACTTTATTAAATGTCTGTATATTTCCTAACTGTTAAGACAGGAAGGGCAGGAGTAAACATGACATTTATTATGGGTTTATGTTAGCATTGTTTTAAGTTTACTTAAATTAAAAACTGTTATATTTTTGAAGCCTAATAATAAATGTAAAAAAAAAAAATCAGTAGCTGTATTAATATCAGTAATACTGGCCTTCATTCATAAAAAGATGCCATTTAAACAAGTATTTAAATTTAACTGTGAAACTATTACATTAAAAAAATATGAAAAACGTACAAAAACATTTCTTATTTTATTGCGATTAATTGCGATTAATCACAGAAAAAATGTGTGATTAATCTAGTTAAAGTTTTTAATCGATTGACAGCACTAATATATATATATATATTACTTTTATTGCATATTGAAATAAATATTTATGAGTTCTGTATCAATCTGTGTTGTTGTTTGTTTACTTTATTTTTTCTTAGGAAGATAACTGACCCTTTATTTTCCTTTGTAATAAATGTGCTTATAAACCAAGAACAAGCTATTTATAGCTGCATTTATAAACTGCTTAGTATTGACTATTAATGTTAAAGAAAAGAAAAAGAAGAAAGTGACGCGACATTCAGCCAAGTATGGTGACCCATACTCAGAATTTGTGCTCTGCATTTAACCCATCCGAAATGCACACACACAGAGCAGTGAGCACACACACACACACACACACACTGTGAGCACACACCCGGAGCAGTGGGCAGCCATTTATGCTGCGGCGCCCGGGGAGCAGTTGGGGGTTCGATGCCTTGCTCAAGGGCACCTAAGTCGTGGTATTGAAGGTGGAGAGAGAACTGTACATGCACTCCCCCCACCCACAATTCCTGCCGGCCCGGGACTCGAACTCACAACCTTTCGATTGGGAGTCCAACTCTCTAACCATTAGGCCACGACTACCCCACAGGGCTTTATAAAGCAGTTATTATAAAGTGTTACCAATGCATTTACTAATGTTAACAAATCAGACATTATTTTACAGTGTTATCAAATCCTTAAATGATTTATAAGTGTTTTGTAATGATTTTATTGACCTATAAGCATTTGTGAAAGTTCTGCTTGCATTACAGCTTAGTCTTCATCTGTGAGCTGAACAGATTTACTGTTACATCCATGAGATTATGTAAATTCAAATAAATATCACGTCACAGGATGTCATAGGTCAGTATCAAATTAGTTTGAAATTATTATTTGCAGCACAAATAAGGTTTTTTAGGATTTTTAAAAATCCTTAAAACTGTCAGAAAAGGATAAGGCCTAAGATATTTCTATGTGAGTGGCTAAATTTATTTTTTGTTTTATAATACATAAACTATGAAATTATACAAAATGTATAAAAAAGTAAATAAATAAATACGAAGACACAAGCAGCTGGTAAATGCGGTCACTTAATATTCAAATCCAGTAGATCCACTTCAGATTTATTTCTCAACAGTTTATGTTCACATGGCTGTTTTTGTTTATATTCGCCAAGCTATTATGTATTTTGAAATAATCTTGTCCGTGATGTGTTCGTTCGTACGACGAAAGGCAGAATCCTGCAGCTCGAGAGAGATATATGTTATTCTGCCCGTCGTGCTTTCAAATAGTCTTTCACACTTAAACGGGTCACAAACACCTGCATTTAGCTTTTGTTGTGTTATAATGGGTGTATTGTGTGCATTTGTGGTAATATTTTATTTTAAAAAGCTCTTAAACAAGAATAAATTCGTTTGTTTTGACATCGTGACACTGTACGCGCTGATCGGAGCGGTGATTTCAGATAGGCAGCCGCAAATATTTCATTTTCACACAAACAGTTCAAAAACATATGAATTTAGCTCTTGGTGTGTTCTAATTGGTGAATTGTGTGATATCTCTTTAATGTTTTATTTTTAAAAGCTATAAAAGAAGAATAAACTAGTTTTTTTCTGAGCTCGTCATTCCACACGCTCCTGCTCAGAGCGGTGATTCATCTCTCGTATTTCTCACGTATCACTGACTACACATCAATTATTAATGATCCCTGAGCCGGTAATAATCAGATATGTTGGTTTAGCTTGTCAGTTTGAATTAAATCTAAGTATGTATTTGTATTTTAACCGATTTAAAAGTTAAGTTTAACCCTTTTTTAGTCCGGGAATTGCACCTGTAGGGGCGCTATTTCTCTCAGACAATGGAAGTCTAAGCACATATACTCAAAGAGAGGGACAGAGTGAGATGAGATGTCTGACAGTTTTTATAATTTTCTGTTATCCGTACAGTGTTGTAAAGTCATGAAACTATGCATATTTCCTCGAATGACTTTTTCATCTGTATGAAAAAATTCTTTGACGTGTTTGGAAGCTGCAATTTAAAAATACAATACAATTAATGATTCCATTTTTACGGTCATTTCAAAAAATCACCACGGCAAAACCATTCAAGCTATCCAAAACCCATTCACAATTTAAGTTCCTCAATGTTTTTTCAACATGTAGACAAAGTTTGGTGTGTCAAGTGTACTTCTCCTCTGAGCACTATGCAATTAATTCACAGCAGAATTTTCTCAAAAATCCATATTCAAGTCAAAATAGCCAACTTCCTGTTGATCGTAGCTGATGACTGTAAATTAGAAAGTTGTCCGTCTTGATAAGACCAATATATGTACTGAGTTTGGTGTCTGTAGCTAAAACTAACCCCCCAACTTATGACAAAAGGTGGCGCTATAGAGTGCCTCTTCCACGCCCTTTTTAAAGCTTTTTCCATTGTCTAGCTATCAATAATGCTGATATGTGTTTTGAGTTTCATGTAAATCTGAGGTTGTTATCTGCCTCAAAATCACCATAACAGAATATTCAAGTTTGACACGTTGCCATGGCAACAATATATAAGATATCAATATCCCCACAACAGATTTACATCGGCCATGTTTTGTCATTTTTCTGATGAAGTTTGAAGCAAATCGAGTAAAAATAAGATACTGAATTCAAAGCATATTGAAAATGACTCAATTCCTGCTGCCAGTTGGTGGCGCTATAACGTTGACTTTTAATAGTCACATATATACGATCGGTATCATACATCGAACAAACCAATGAAGTTTGATCAAACTCAGGCAATGTATGTGGATGTTATTAGGCATTTACTGTTTCTAATTTTTTGCCCTAATTTCAACGCCACGCCACGGGCAAACCGTTCGAGATATCATAAATCCCCTGGCAATTTTTCATCCCCAATGTCTTGAGATCATGTTGACCGAGTTTGGTGGCAATCAGGTAAAAAAACTATGACAAGTATATCAAATTCCAGAGCATGCTTTTTTTAAACAGCCCTGAATAGCTTACTTCCTGTTGGGCGGAGCCTATGACATAAAGCGCGAAAGTTGTTCAGCTCAATGAGATCTATAAGTGTACTGAGTTTCATATAAATACATGCAAGTGTGTGTGAGCTATGGTTCAAGATTTCTGACTGTGTTCCAGGGGGCGCTGTAAAGCCCCTGTGCCATGCCCGGGTCCCAGTCTCTGTGGCGTCCTGATGGCCGCAGGTTCCAATGTGTGTGCCAATTTTCAAGAGTTTTTGAGCATGTTAAGGCCCCCAAAAACCCCCGGAAGGTTTAATAAAAAAAATAAATAAATAATAATAATAATAATAAGAAGAAGAAGAAATATAGCTGCAAGCAGCGATGGCGGGCTCAAGCCGTCAGTGCAAACGCCACCCCGGTGGCATCGGGAAAACTGTGCCCAGCGGGCATAAGCATTTACAGTAACCCTCTGGCAATCAAGTTTTTTTTTTTTTTTTTTTTTACTTTCTTTTTATTGGGAAAAGCAAAACAATACAATATTTCAATTCACAGATACAATTTATCCTTTTTTCCCCCTTTTTTCTCCCTTCTTTCCTTTTTCCTCCCTCTTTAAACATAAATGAATATGTACATGGACACATACACGCATATAAAACACATATATATACATCCACATGCACACAAACACATACAAATGCATAAAAATATGCATAATCAAAAACAAACCAAAAACACTTTGATCAAGATGTAGGAGAAAATCATTACAATGGATCACAGAGTACTATAATAAACAATGAACACCCCCCCCCCACTCACCCACCCACCCCACCCACCCCACGGCACACCACGACCACCACACATATTACTGGTTATTTATGCAATAGAAAATAGTACAAAAAAAAAAAAAAAAGGCACACATTCAATTGGGTAGTACCACTAAATCAGTGAAATAGGAAATAAAAGGTTGCCATTTATGGAAAAATTTGACTGTACATCCTCTCAACGTGTATTTAATTTTCTCAAGTTTTAAAAAATACATGACGTCTCTGAGCCATCGAGAGACAGAAGGATATTTAGCTGACTTCCAGTGTAACAATAAAGAGCGCCTTGCTAGTAAAGATGTAAAAGCTATGATGTCCTTTTGTGTAGGGTTAAGTGCAAGTGAGGGGTCAGGAATTCCAAATATAGCAATCAGAGGACAAGGTTGGAGATTTACCCCAAGAACAGAGGACATAATATTAAAATAACCCAGCCAGAAATCTTTCAAATCAGGACAAAAAAAAAACATGTGGCTAAGATGACAAGGTGAGCCATGACATTTATCGCATTTGTCTTCCACGTCCGGGTATATTTCTGATAGTCTAAGCTTAGAGAAATGTACCCTATGTAAGACCTTAAATTGAATAAGTCCAAGACGAGCACAAGTCGTGGTAGAACGTATCCTCTCTATGGCCTGTTCCCATGACTCCTCCTGTATTTGTATTCCCAGTTCCCTTTCCCATGTACACTTAAGTTTGCCAATTGAATCATCGCTAAAAGCTAAAATAATGTCATACAGCTCAGAAATGATTCCTCTGTTATGAGGGACAAATTAAAGCATGGTTTCCCAGCAATGCTCTGGAGGTAAAGAGGGGAAATTAGGGAAACACTTAGCGACAAAATTGCGAGTTTGAAAATAGCGAAACAGATGACTAACAGGGAGTTCATAGCGAGATGACAAATTGGTAAAACTGTCGAAGACACCGTCTACATATAAATCCCTAAATTGTGTTATACCCTTGTCATACCACAGTGAAAATGTCGAATCTGAAAGCGATGGAGGAAATAAGTGGTTGTCATTGATAGGACCCAAGGAAGAACCATTTACAAATTTAAAGTGTCGTCTAAATTGATACCAGATTTTGAGCGTATTAAGAACCACTTGATTATCGGTATATAGAGAAGGTGTTGTGGGTAAAGAGGTATAAAGTAAAGCAGGTACAGAAGATCCCCTACAGGATGATAGTTCCAATTTACACCAAGAGGATCCAGGGGATTTTAACCAGTAGCAAAGTTTATGAATGTGAGCCGCCCAATAGTAATTAAAAAAATTAGGTAATGCTAGTCCTCCACTAAGCCTGCATCTCTGCAGTAGAGTTTTACGAATCCTAGGAGGTTTTCCACCCCAAATAAAAGAACAAATTAACTTATCAAGTGCGACAAAAAAATGTTTTGGCAGAAAAAGAGGAATTGACTGGAATAAGAATAGAAATTTTGGTAAAATATTCATTTTAACAGCATTGATCTTGCCGATTAAAGAAAGGGGGAGGTTACCCCATCTTTGAATATTGGTTGTAATCTTAGAGATAAGGGGAGTGAAATTCGCAGAAGAAAGGCTAGACATAGAACGTGTCACGTTGACACCGAGGTATTTAAACCCTGATGGACTAAATCGAAAAGGCAAATCTGACTGATGCATATGACATGCTGCAGTATTAATGGGAAAACACTCACTTTTCTCCAAATTTAATTTATAACCTTCTCCAGAATACTTAAAACAGCAGGGATAGAGAGTGAAGGATCAGATATATATAATAGCAAATCATCCGCATACAATGATAGTTTATATTCAGTTCTGTTACGGATGATTCCTTTGAATAAAGGGGAAGATCTTAATGTAATTGACAGAGGCTCGATAGCAATAGCAAAGAGCAAAGGTGATAAGGGACACCCTTGGCGAGTTCCACGTTCAAGGGTAAAATAATCAGAATAGACATCATTAGTATGAACACTGGCCTTAGGAGATGAATAGAGGAGGCGAATCCAAGAAATAAAATTTTCACCAAATCCAAATTTTTTTAAAACTGCAAACAAGTACTCCCACTCTACCCTATCAAATGCCTTCTCTGCGTCCAAAGAAATCACAAGCTCAGGAAGTTCAGCAGAGTGTTTAGAATAAATTATATTGAAAAGTGTACGGGTATTAAAAAACAATTGACGTCCCTTTATAAAACCATTTTGCTCTTCGGATATAATATGAGGAAGCACATTCTCTAAGCGGGATGCAATTACTTTAGCCAATACCTTGACGTCAGCGTTAAGCAAAGACAATGGTCTGTAAGACCCACAGGAGGTTGAATCTTTGTCCTTTTTGAGAAGGAGAGCAATAGTAGCTTGTGTCATGGTAGGTGGTAAAGAACCACTTTCCAGGGATTCAGTGAATACGGATAAAAGTAATGGTGCCAATTTGCCAATAAATTTTTTTAAAAATTCAATCGGAAACCCATCGGGGCCTGGGGCTTTATTAGATTGCATGACATTAATTGCATTTAATACTTCTTCAAGAGAGAGTGGAGAGTCCATTTGCATGGCAGTAATAGAATCAATGACAGGGTTCGAAAGATTCTGAAGAAATGTATTAATTTTAGTGTTATCTGTAGGAAATTCAGATTTATATAATAAAGAGTAAAATGATTTAAAAGTAGCTTTAATTTCTAAGGGGTCTGCAGTAATAATGTCATAAGTGTTTTTAATAGTAGGTATCAAACGGGAAGTGGCCTGTCGTCGTAACTGATGTGCCAGTAAACGACTTGCCTTATCACCATGTTCGTAGTATGAGCCACGGCTACGTAGTAGCAAGCGCTCTGCCTCTTTAGTTGAAATAAGATCAAATTCTGCTTGCAAATCGAGACGCTGCTTAAGAAGTTCTGGAGAAGGGTTCAATGCATATTTCTGATCAAGGTTACTGATCACAGATGTAAGTGCATTAAGCTTACCATTAATCTTTCTATTAGAAAGAGCAGAGTAAGAAATAATTTGACCTCTCAGGTAACATTTAAGTGTTTCCCACAGCAATGAATACGAAGAGGAGTCATTGTGATTAAAAGACAAGAACTCATCAATAGAGTTTGAAATGAGTTCACAGAATTCTTTGTCTGCCAAAAGAAGAGAGTTAAATCTCCAAAGTGGTGGGCTAGGTTTATAATTAAAGAGTTGAATATCTAATAATAGAGGTGAATGGTCAGATATTACAATACCTAAATAGTCAGAAGAATTAACACATGAATTAAGTGTACTATCAATAAAAAAGTAATCAATTCTAGAGTATGAATGGTGCACCTGGGAAAAGAAAGAGAATTTTTTAATAGAGGGGTTACGGGATCTCCATGGATCAATAAGACTATTCTGTTCCATAAAATCAGAGAATGCTTTAGACATAGCAGATCGAGTCAGATTTCGAGGATTAGACCGATCCAAGATTGGGTCAAAAACACAATTTAGATCCCCACCAAGGATCAGCAAGTGTGTGTTCAAGAAGGGGATGTTACTCAGAAATCTGTTAGCGAATTCAACATCATCGAAGTTAGGGGCGTATACGTTTACCAACAAAACCTTCTTTTGCATCAGGGTCCCAGCAACTATAAGATATCTGCCATTCCTATCAGCAATAACATCAGTGGATGAGAACTGAACTTTTTTGTTAATTAAAATGGCGACCCCCCTTGCTTTTGAATTAAAATTTGAGTGGAAGACTTGGCCTACCCAGGGGCAATGTAACCTGCACTGATCTTTAACACGAAGGTGAGTCTCCTGCAAAAATACTAAATCAGAGTTTAAACGTTTCAAGTGCGCAAAAACCTTAGATCTCTTAACAGGATTACCATACCACATATATTCCAACTGATGAATCTGAGAGGTGTGCCTGACCCAGCAATGCTGGGATATATATTGTCATTAACCATCTGAATAAAAAAAAATCAAAATGGTCATACAGAGCCGAGGTGAAACACCCTCCCCTCCCCACCCCCCCCACCCCATCAATCCCTTAAACACAAATACACCCAAAGTCCCCATATAACTACGGAACAAAGGAGACAGCAGTGTTTCCCACAATAACCACAAGTTGTCCACAATAGTGTTGAACAACCCGGAGACAATGCCGAACAAACAAAAGCGAGAGAGAGAGAAAAGAAAAAAAAAAAAAAACTCCCGCCGATCTCAACATTATTTAACAAATGCGCATGAATACAGTAGAGCACGTGAAAATACAAATGAACAAATAACAGTAGGCCCTCAGAGTCTTGCGCAAATAGATGCAGAAGGCATAAAATGAGAAAACACAAAATATGGTATAGTCTTGTTAACAAGATTGAGGAAAATAAAAAAAATAATAATAAAAAAAAATGTACCTGCTACAAACAAACCATAATTACATTAATTTAGTAAGTGTAGCAAGCCAGAAAACTATCTAAATCTGAACAAAATATATAGATTTAAGACTGGAGTAGAACAGATCTTAAAGGCTATTGGAGCTCACCCAGGAACCAAAGTTTTGACAAAGTCGCTGGCTTCCTCCGCAGAAACGAAATCCTTCTCAACACCGTTGTATGTGACGCGAAGTCGCGCTGGATGAAACAGACCATAACGCGCACCATCAATGCCACGAAGTTGGCGTCTAACCTCATTGAATGCAGCCCGAGCCCGAGCTATCTTGGCGGTGTGGTCAGGAAAGACTGAGACAGTCACGCCTCTGACTTTAATCTGTCGGAGCTCTCTAGCGCGGCGCAGAATGTCCACACAGTCACTGTGATAATGAAACCTGCACACAATGGCTCGCGGACGGTCACCAGGCTTGGGTTTGGGTTGGAGGGTGCGGTGGGACCGGTCCAAAAGCGGCTCCTTTTCCAGATTGAACGCTTCCTTCAGCAAGGCGGCCACAGCTGCAGTGGTACAGGTGTCAGGGCCCTCCGGTACACCCACTATCCTCACGTTGTTGCGCCGTGATCTAGACTCCAAGTCTTCACATTTATTTTCCAGCTTGGCTACGTTAGCTGTGAGGCGCTCGATAGTAGTTTTCATCTCGGCGATGTCATCGGAACACTCAGTGAGTGCGTGCTCCATTTCTCCAACCGTATCTTTAAGCTTGGACATGGTAGCCTTGGTAGCAGCTTTATCATTCGCCAGCTGTGACTTTACCGCTTGCAGGTCAAGCCTAATAGTAGGCAGAGCATCCCCGAGTGTATCCTGGAGTTCCTTTTTAAAAATATCAGCAATCTCTTTCCTCACCGAGGCCAATAACTCGAGCTTGAATGCATTGATGTCAAGGTTAGCATGCGCCGAGGCGCCCTCGACCTCTGAGGCAACAGATGACCCACTCGAGGGTGTGGTCGCGATTTGAGGACTAGGCCGCAGTTGTGTCTGAATAGTTTTGCGAGATTTAGAGTTCTTTCCAGCCATCTTACGCAGTCCAGAGTTAAACTTTCTAACAAAAAAAAATCAGCGGAGCAAGACTATACTAAATATGTGTCGAAAAAGTGCAAAAGAATTACAATATTAATCAAAATCGGCAGGAGCTTCCAAACTCACGTCTTACTCCATTAGAGCTCAGCAGCGCCCCCTCAGGCAATCAAGTTTTAAGGGATACGGCAGTTAAAGGGTTAATCCGACCCATCTAGACTTTGAAATCACATACACAGAACAATATATATAACTTTAGTAACACTTTATTTTAATATATATAAAAAATGTATAAGGTGTGCATCGTAGCTGACACCTAAATAAACACATTACAATTGTTTTATGACTGCAAGTCTTTCTCCTCAAATGCTATTGAGCTTCAAATTTGCGTTTGAGCCCATGTGAAAAAGTATCAATTTACATATGACTTACAGTTTGTTTGAATAAATATCAAACATTCAATTTAATTGTGCATTATAGCTGTCACCTAGATAAACAATTACAGTTGTTTTTATGACTGTAAGTCATTCTCTTCAAATGCTACTGACGTTTGAAAAGTGTATAACAATATCACATGTAACTTTAGAGACGGTCCCTAAATTTGAGACTCTCGAATGTCCACTGTCAAGCCAACTTTATGCCTGTTTTTGTTTTGTTTTTTACTTTATTTTTCTTTTCTCTGTGCCTGATTGTTGATGTTCTTTACCCGGGCATAGATGTCCATCCATCAATAATGAACATTCATCCGCAAACATTAGGTGCGAGCGGTCGCGAGCGCGGATGGGTGAATGGCGCATGTTTTTTTTTTTTTTTGAGCAACTGGGATGGTGCCCCCTCTGGGAGTTGGTGCCCTACGAAGACTGCGTACTCTGCATATAGGGAGTGGCGGTACAATCTGGAGGATATATTCCTCAAACCGTCGTACAAGAGGAGGTGATGCTAGTCCTTCAATAATCTCTCAAAACCTATCTGTTCATAAAGCCTATATATAAAGTCTTAATATAGTATTCCACAATACGTTGTGCTATTCTAATTAAGTCATTTTTTGGGATCTTTTTACATCTCTCAGAACCTGACATGTTGTAATTCGTAGACTCCAGGAAAGTTGCAGTTCTGGAAAATGGTTGCACTGTAGACTAAATTCTCACTGATTTTTTCACACCTAATTCTTCACTTTAATTCTTAATTCTTTTGCAGTTTACGTGTTTCTGGTCTTCTCCACCTGTTTGTTTTTCTGACCCTTCTGACCCAGTAAGCATTTTGCTGTCCAGTGGTCATGTCTTTACTTTGCAATTACTGTAGTGATCTAATTTTGAATATTTCTCATGAGGATCTAATAATTTTGTTTTTTTCAGTCTGAGTGAAATGTCTTTTTTGGCTCATTTTATCAGTAAAGGAAAAAGTGCCTCATAATTCTGCACAACTGAATATAAGGAGTTTTTTTTTTCTCTTCCAGTCTTTTTTCACATCCCATTCGTCAATATTTGTGTTATCACAAATCCCGGAAAATGCTTGTTGTAGTCCAAACAATTTGTTCGTTGTAGTTTTTAAAAAGTGATTTTTGTTAAATAAAATATCTCCTTTTGAATTGGACTTTCAGCTTTGTAACTTTGCAGAACTTTTTTATGCTGAAACAGCAACATTACAGACTAACTAAAGTTGAAAAAGTGAAAAAGCCTAATAGCACTCCTTTAATAGGCATTATTAAGCAGTTCATAAATACAGCTATAAATATTTTGTTATTGAGCATATCTATAAAGTTCAATCATTGTATTTTTTTCATACTTTAAGGATCAATTTATCATTTATAAATTATTGCATTATTTACAAACCAGTTATTAAGGAGTTGTCAGTGGTTTATGAGATCATTAAGAAAGTGAAATTAAATGATTAATGAACTATTTTAGTGTAAATATATAAATCTTATTATTTAGACACATGATAATAGTTGGTCAGTTTGCTAATAACTGCTTTATTGACATATATTCCAGCTGTAATTCATGATAAAGTCAGGTTTTTATAAAATATTTAGTAATTGCCAGCTATCTATTTTTGTGAGCTTATCTATAGTGAGGACTATTTATACATTTATAGCATTCACAAAGGAGATTTAAAGAATCATTGATCTTCCAAACTGAAAAGTTAAACACAACACAGAGGGATAAAGAACACAGAAATATTTTTTTCAAGATACAAAAAATGAAACTGTACAGCTGTACACTCGATAAAAAAAAATTAAATATAAACTTTTGCATTTTTATATATATATATATATATATAAGGGGTGTAACGGTTCACAAAATTCACGGTTCGGTTCGATACGATACACTGGTGTCACGGCTCGGTACGTTTTAGATACAGCAAAAAGAAAAAATTGGCAGATAAATTTCCTTGATTTTTAAAAAATGTTTATTAAATGTTTATTAAAACTAACAAAGTATGTTTTTTTTTTTTTTTACATTGAACAATGATGGAGCTATTCTTTACCCATCTTCTATGGTGTTTTCTTAGCAGCATACTGTATAAAACAAAAACAGCTCCTTGTAAAAAAAATGAAAATGTTATATTATTGTAGTAGTTATATGAACAAATACAAAGATGTAACTTTTTACATGGAACTCTATAACTCTTTATATTGAGTGTGTTTTTACTCAATTGGTTCTCTATAGGGCTTATGTTTTTTGGAACAAAGCAGGAATTACGGTCTGTCTGAAATGGGCTCCTGAAGGAATATTGTAACGGGGCTCAATTACATTAAGCATGTTCTTAAAACCTACGTTTTCCACTACAGAGTAAGGCGCTCGCTCACTCAGTACGCGCTGAAGGCTCGTTGCAAAATGGCTAATGCGTTTAACAGACCAGAAATAGAAGATCCTCCAATAACCAACAGGTCTGGTGTTTGGGTGCACTTTGGATTCCCTGTAAGCTATAATGGTGATGATAGAATGAATGGTAAATAGTAAGGTCTCAAATCCGCGGCTATAACGTAAATGTAGCCTACCAATCGCCGTGGTGATGTCTTTTGCACTGTTTGAATCCGTTGGAAATGTCTGTCTAAATGCTGCGGGGATAGTTTGTTGCGTGTATGTTTCTCCTTTTTTTCGTCTTTTCCCAGATACTGACACACTAAGGTGATGTCGGCGTAAATGAGTTGACGTTTCAAGTCTTCCCGCTGGTGTTTTTTTTTTTTTGTATTCACGCTGGTGTACCCTAGATGCGACATATCGTTGTTTTTTTTATCCACCACTCTCTTTCCATCACCATTATAGCTTACAGGGAATCCAAAGTGCACCCAAATCGGTATATATATATATATATATATATATATATATATATATATATATATAAATTCAAGTGTACAGTTTTCTTTTATTGCATCTTGAAATAAATATTTTTGAGTTCTGTGTTTGTTTATTTTTTTCCGATGTCAGTATCAAATGAGTTTGAAATTATTATTTGCAGCACCAATAAGTATTTTTAGATTTTTTTTAAATTCCTGAAACTGTCAGAAAAGGAAAAGGCCTAATAGATTTCTAAAGCTGTAATGAAAACAGCACAATTAGCAACAACAACAAAAAATTAAAGCTGCAAGCAGCGATGAACGGGCCCTCGCACCCGGGCTCACCAGCAGCGAGTGGCTTTAGAAAATAGGTGAACGGTGAGAAATATGCATTTAAACTCATAAATATAAGTAGAATATATCAATGTTTATTCCATATATGTGCCAATCTTCCTGTTGCCAGCAGGTGGCGCTATCATTATAATGGAATATTGGCCTTCAGATGTGTTCAGACCAGGAGTCTTATCACAAATGTGAAGTTTGGGGAAGATCGGACATTTTATGCCTGAGTTACAACAACTTCTTTTCCTGTGGCGAGACATCAAATTTTGTCATGGTGCCATGGACACACCCTTTAACAAAAACTCAAGATCTCCATAATTTAACATTGCACAGGCCTTAAGATTAGACTGACCACAAAAAAATACATTAATGTCAAAATATTTCTAGGAGTACTTTGTCAAAGCGTAAAATATTCCACTTCCTGTTGCCAGCAGGTGGCGCTATAACTATAAGTGAATATGGGCATGTAGATCTGTTAAGGGCAGAAGTCTTATCTAATATGTGAAGTTTTGGGCAGATTGGACATTGTATGTCTGAGTTACAGCAACTTCCTTTTTCATGGCGAAACATCGAAATTTGTCAGGCCGCCATGGACACTCCCTTTAACGAAACCTCAAGATCTTCCCAATTTAACTTCGCAAAGGCCTTTAGATTTAACTGACCAAGTTTGATGTTGATCTGAATAAATCTCTAGGAGGAGTTTGTTAAAGTACAACCCCTGAAAATGCCAAAAAAAAACACCAATTTTGCAGGGAACATTCTAAATAACTGACTTCCTGTTTGGATTCGGATTTCGTACCAAGAGACTTTTTCGTAGATATTGGTGTGTTACATGTGTGTACCGATTTTTGTACATGTACGTGAAACATAGCTTGAGGCGCACTCCATTGAAAGTGTATATGCACTCAGTTGAAAGTGTATAGGTGGCGCTATCGAGCCATTTTGCCACACTCAATGGAATATTGGCCTTCAGATCTGTTCAGGCCAGGACCCTTATCACACATGTGACGTTTGGGCAAGATCGGACATTTTATGCCTGAGTTATAACATCTTTTATTCCCATGGCGACACACTGAACTTCGTCACGGCGCCATGGACACGCCTTTTAACGAAAACTCAAGATCTTCACAACTAAACATCACACAGGTCTTTAGATTAGACTGACCACAAAAATAACATTGATATCATAAAATTTCTAGGAGTAGTTTGTCGCAGTGTAAAATATTTCACTTCCTGTTGCCAATAGGTGGCGCTATGACTATAACTGAATATGGGCATGTAAATATGTTCAGGTCAGGAGTCTTATTAAACATGTGAAGTTTTGGGCACATTGGATATTGTATGTCTGAGTTATAGCAACTTCATTTTTCATGGCGAATCATCGAAATTCGCCAGGCCGCCACGGACACGCCTTTTAACGAAAACTCTAAATCTTCGCAATTTAACATTGCAAAGGCCTTTAGATTAGGCATACCAAATTTGGTGTTGATCTGAATAAGTTTCTAAGAGGAGTTCGTTAAAATACAACGCATGGAAATGGCAAAAATGACACAAAATTTGCTCATAATATTAAAAATAACCGACTTCCTGTTGGGTTTAGAATTTTGCTCTAAGAGACTTTTTTTTAGGTATTGGAGAGTTACATGTGTGTACCGATTTTTATACATGTACGTGAAACATAACTCGAGGCGCACACCGTTGAACATGTATAGGTGGCGCTGTCGAGCCATTTTGCCACACCCACTTCTGAAACCCATATCAGATGTACATTTTCGCCGGGTTTTAAGGTGTGTGCAAAGTTTCATGACTTTTGAGTATGTTTAGGCCCTCAAAAATGCGATTCATTCTGGAGAATAATAATAATAATTAAAGCTGCAAGCAGCGATGAACGGGCCCTCGCACCCGGGCTCACCGCCAGCGAGTTGATTTAGTAAAAAGATGAACGGTGAGAAATATGCATTTCATGTCATAAACATAATTGCAATATGTCAAAGTCATTAATATGTGCCAATCTTCATGTTGCCAGCAGGTGGCGCTATCATTATAATGGAATATTGGCCTTCAGATGTGTTCAGGCCAGGACTCTTATCAATCATGTGAAGTTTGGGGAAGATTGAACATTTTATGCCTGAGTTACAACAACTTCTCTTGCTGTGGCGAGACATCAAATTTTGTCACAGCGCCATGGACACGCCCTTAAACAAAAATTCAAGATCTCCACAATTTAACATTAAAAAGACCTTTAGATTAGACTGACCAAAATAAAATGTTGATGTCATTAAATTTCTAGGAGTAGTTTGTTACAACGTAAAACATGTCACTTCCTGTTGCCAGCAGGTGGCGCTATGGCTATAACTGAATATTGGCATTTAGATCTGTTCAGGTCAAGAGTCTTATCCAACATGTGAAGTTTGGGGCAGATTGGACATTGTATTTCTAAGTTACAACAACTTCCTTTTTCATGGCGAAACATCGAAATTTGTCAGGCCGCCATGGAATTCTAAATAACCGACTTCCTGTTGGGATTCGGATTTCGTACCAAGAGACTTTTTTGTAGATATTGGTGTGGTACATGTGTGTACCGATTTTTGTACATGTTTGTGAAACATAGCTCGAGGTGCACTCCGTTGAAAGTGTATATGCACTCAGTTGAAAGTGTTTAGGTGGCGCTATCGAGCCATTTTGCCACACCCAATAGAATATTGGCCTTCAGATCTGTTCAGGCCAGGACCCTTATCACACATGTGAAGTTTTGGCAAGATCGGACATTTTATGCCTGAGTTATAACATCTTTTATTCCCATGGCGACACATCGAACTTCGTCACGGCACCATGGACACGCCTTTTAACGAAAACTCAAGATCTTTTCAACTAAACATCACACAGGTCTTTAGATTAGACTGACCACAAAAATAACATTGATGACATAAAATTTCTAGGAGTAGTTTATCGCAGTGTAAAATATTTCCCTTCCTGTTGCCAATAGGTGGCGCTATGACTATAACTGAATATTGGCATGCAGATCTGTTCAGGTCAAGAGTCTTATCCAACATGTGAAGTTTGGGGCAGATTGGACATTGTATGTCTGAGTTACAGCAACTTCCTTTTTCATGGCGAAACATTGAAATTTGTCAGGCCGCCATGGACACGCCCTTTAACGAAACTTCAAGTCCTTCGCAATTTAACATCGCAAAGGCCTTTAGATTAGGCATACCAACTTTGGTGTTGATCTGAATGAATCTCTAGGAGGAGTTCGTTAAAATACAACGCATGGAAATGACAAAAATGACACAAAATTTGCTCATAAAATTAAAAATAACCGACTTTCTGTTGGGTTTTGGATTTCGTACCAAGAGACTTTTTTGTAGGTATTGGTGTGTTACATGTGTGTACCGATTTTTGTACATGTACGTGAAACGGAGCTCGAGGCGCGCTATGTTGAAAATGTATAGGTGGCGCTATCGAGCCATTTTGCCACACCCAATGGAATATTGGCCTTCAGATCTGTTCAGGCCAGGACTCTTATCACACATGTGAAGTTTGGGGAAGATCAGACATTTTATGCCTGAGTTATAACATCTTTTATTCCCATGGCGAGACATCGAACTTCGTCACGGTGCCATGGTTACGCCTTTTAACGAAAACTCAAGATCTTCACAACTTAACATCGCACAAGCCTTTAGATTAGACTGACCACAAAAAAGACATTGATGTCATAAAATTTCTAGGAGTAGTTAGTCGCAGTGTAAAATATGTCACTTCCTGTTGCCAATAGGTGGCGCTATGACTATAACTGAATATGGGCATTTCAATCTGTTCAGGTTCAGAGTCTCATCAAACATTTGAAGTTTGGGGCAGATTGGACATTGTATGTCTGAGTTATAGCAACTTCATTTTTCATGGCGAATCATCGAAATTCGCCAGGCCGCCACGGACACGCCCTTTAACGAAAACTCAAAATCTTCGCAATTTAACATCGCAAAGGCCTTTAGATTAGGCATACCAACTTTGGTGTTGATCTGAATTAATCTCTAGGAGGAGTTCGTTAAAATACAACGCATGGAAATGACAAAAATGACACAAAATTTGGTCATAAAATTAAAAATAACCGACTTCCTGTTGGGTTTCGGATTTTGCTCCAAGAGACTTTTTTGTAGGTATTGGAGAGATACATGTGTATACCAATTTTCATACATGTACGTGAAACGTAGCTCGAGGTGCACACCGTTGAACGTGTATAGGTGACGCTGTCGAGCCATTTTGCCACACCCACTTCTGAAACCCATATCAGACGTAAATTTTCGCCAGTTCTGAGGTGTGTGCAAAGTTTCATGACTTTTCGAGCATGTTTAGGCTCTCAAAAATGTGATTCATCTTAGAGAATAATAATAATAATAATAATAATAATAATAATTAAAGCTGCAAGCAGCGATGAACGGGCCCTCGCACCCGGGCTCACCGGCAGCGAGTGGCTTTAGTAAATAGGTGAACGGTGAGAAATATGCATTTAAACTCATAAATATAAGTGGAATATATCAAAGTTTATTCCATATATGTGCCAATCTTTCTGTTGCCAGCAGGTGGCGCTATCATTATAATGGAATATTGGCCTTCAGATGTGTTCAGGGCTGCACTCTTATCGAACATGTGAAGTTTGGGGAAGATCAAACATTTTATGCCTGAGTTACAACAACTTCTCTTGCTGTGGCGAGACATCAAATTTTGTCATTTTTGCCATGGACACGCTCTTTAACAAAAACTCAAGATTGCCACAATTTAACATTACACAGGCCTTTAGATTAGACTGACCACAAAAATACATTAATGTCAAAAAATCTCTAGGAGTAGTTTGTCTCGGCGTAAAATATGTCACTTCCTGTTGCCAGCAGGTGGCGCCACGACTATAATTGAATATGGGCATGTAGATCTGTTAAGGGCAGAAGTCTTATCTAACATGCGAAGTTTGGGGCAGATTGGACATTGTATGTCTGAGTTACAGCAACTTCCTTTTTCATGGCGAAACATCGAAATTTGTCAGGCCGCCATGGACACTCCCTTTAATGAAATCTCAAGATCTTCCCAATTTAACATCGCAAAGGCCTTTAGATTTAACTGACCAAGTTTGATGCTGATCTGAATAAATCTCTAGGAGGAGGAGTTAAAGTACAACCCCTGAAAATGGCAAAAACAACACCAATTTTGCAGGGAAAATTCAAAATAACTGACTTCCTGTTGGGATTAGGATTTCGTACCAAGAGACCTTTTTGTAGGTATTGGTGTGTTACATGTGTGTACCAATTTTTGTACATGTACGTGAAACATAGCTCGAGGTGCACTCCGTTGGAAGTGTATAGGTGGCGCTATCGAGCCATTTTGCCACACCCGATGGAATATTGGCCTTCAGATCTGTTCAGGCCAGGACCCTTATCACACATGTGAAGTTTGGGGAAGATCGGACATTTTATGCCTCAGTTATAACATCTTTTATTCCCATGGCGACACATCAATCGTCGTCACGGCGCCATGGACACGCCTTTTAACGAAAACTCAAGATCTTCACAACTAAACATCACACAGGTCTTTAGATTAGACTGACCACAAAAATAACATCGATGTCATAAGATTTCTAGGAGTAGTTTGTCGCAGTGTAAAATATTTCACTTCCTGTTGCCAATAGGTGGCGCTATGACTATAACTGAATATTGGCATGTAGATCTGTTCAGGTCAAGAGTCTAATCCAACATGTGAAGTTTGGGGCAGATTGGACATTGTATGTCTGAGTTACAGCAACTTCCTTTTTCATGGCGAAACAATCGAAATTTGTCAGGCCGCCATGGACACGCCCTTTAACGAAACCTCAAGTCCTTCGCAATTTAACATCGCAAAGGCCTTTAGATTTAACTGACCAAGTTTGATGCTGATCTGAATAAATCTCTAGGAGGAGTTCGTTAAAGTACAACCCCTGAAAATGGCAAAAACAACACCAATTTTGCAGGGAAAATTCAAAATAACTGACTTCCTGTTGGGATTAGGATTTCGTACCAAGAGACCTTTTTGTAGGTATTGGTGTGTTACATGTGTGTACCAATTTTTGTACATGTACGTGAAACATAGCTCGAGGTGCACTCCGTTGGAAGTGTATAGGTGGCGCTATTGAGCCATTTTGCCACACCCGATGGAATATTGGCCTTCAGATCTGTTCAGGCCAGGACCCTTATCACACATGTGAAGTTTGGGGAAGATCGGACATTTTATGCCTCAGTTATAACATCTTTTATTCCCATGGCGACACATCAATCGTCGTCACGGCGCCATGGACACGCCTTTTAACGGAAACTCAAGATCTTCACAACTAAACATCACACAGGTCTTTAGATTAAACTGACCACAAAAATAACATAGATGTCATAAGATTTCTAGGAGTAGTTTGTCGCAGTGTAAAATATTTCACTTCCTGTTGCCAATAGGTGGCGCTATGACTATAACTGAATATTGGCATGTAGATCTGTTCAGGTCAAGAGTCTTATCCAACATGTGAAGTTTGGGGCAGATTGGACATTGTATGTCTGAGTTACAGCAACTTCCTTTTTCATGGCGAAACATCGAAATTTGTCAGGCCGCCATGGACACGCCCTTTAACGAAACCTCAAGTCCTTCGCAATTTAACATCCCAAAGGGCTTTAGATTATACTGACCAAGTTTGGTGTTCATCTGAATAAATCTCTAGGAGGAGTTCGTTAAAGTACAACCCCTGAAAATGGCAAAAACAACACCAATTTTGCAGGGAAAATTCAAAATAATCGACTTCCTGTTGGGATTAGGATTTCGTACCAAGAGACTTTTTTGTAGGTATTGGTGTGTTACATGTGTGTACCAATTTTTGTACATGTACGTGAAACATAGATCGAGGCGCACTCCGTTGAAAGTGTATAGGTGGCGCTATCGAGCCATTTTGCCACACCCGATGGAATATTGGCCTTCAGATCTGTTCAGGCCAGGACTTTTATCAAACATGTGAAGTTTGGGGAAGATCGGACATTTTATGCCTGAGTTATAACATCTTTTATTCCCATGGCGGGACTTTGAATTTTGTCACGGCGCCATGGACACGCCCCTTAAAGAAAACTCAAAATCTTCACAACTTAACATCGCACAGGTCTTTAGATTAGACTGACCACAAAAAAGACATTGATGTCATAAAATTTCTAGGAGTAGTTAGTCGCAGTGTAAAATATGTCACTTCCTGTTGCCAATAGGTGGCGCTATGACTATAACTGAATATGGGCATGTCAATCTGTTCAGGTTCAGAGTCTCATCAAACATGTGAAGTTTGGGGCAGATTGGACATTGTATGTCTGAGTTATAGCAACTTTATTTTTCATGGCGAATCATCGAAATTCGCCAGGCCGCCACGGACACGCCCTTTAACGAAAACTCAAAATCTTCGCAATTTAACATCGTAAAGGCCTTTAGATTAGGCATACCAACTTTGGTGTTGATCTGAATTAATCTCTAGGAGGAGTTCGTTAAAATACAACGCATGGAAATGAAAAAAATGACACAAAATTTGCTCATAAAATTAAAAATAACCGACTTCCTGTTGGGTTTCGGATTTTGCTCCAAGAGACTTTTTTGTAGGTATTGGAGAGATACATGTGTATACCAATTTTCATACATGTACGTGAAACGTAGCTCGAGGCGCACACCGTTGAACGTGTATAGGTGGCGCTGTCGAGCCATTTTGCCACAGCCACTTCTGAAACCCATATCAGATGTAAATTTTCGCTAGTTCTGAGGTGTGTGCAAAGTTTCATGACTTTTCGAGCATGTTTAGGCTCTCAAAAATGCGATTCATCTTAGAGAAGAATAATAATAATAATAATAATAATAATAATTATTAAAGCTGCAAGCAGCGATGAACGGGCCCTCGCACCTGGGCTCACCGGCAGCGAGTGGCTCTAGTAAATAGGTGAACGGTGAGAAATATGCATTTAAACTCATAAATATAAGTAGAATATATCAATGTTTATTCCATATATGTGCAAATCTTCCTGTTGCCAGCAGGTGGCGCTATCACTATAATGGAATATTGGCCTTCAGATGTGTTCAGGGCTGCACTCTTATCGAACATGTTAAGTTTGGGGAAGATCAAACATTTTATGCCCGAGTTACAACAACTTCTCTTGCTGTGGCGAGACATCAAATTTTGCCATTTTTGCCATGGACACGCTCTTTAACAAAAACTCAAGATTGCCACAATTTAACAGTACACAGGCCTTTAGATTAGACTGACCACAAAAATACATTAATGTCAAAAAATCTCTAGGAGTAGTTTGTCTCAGCGTAAAATATGTCACTTCCTGTTGCCAGCAGGTGGCGCTATGACTATAATTGAATATGGGCATGTAGATCTGTTAAGGGCAGAAGTCTTATCTAACATTCAAAGTTTGGGGCAGATTGGACATTGTATGTCTGAGTTACAGCAACTTCCTTTTTCATGGCGAAACATTGAAATTTGTCAGGCTGCCATGGACACTCCTTTTAACGAAACCTCAAGATCTTCCCAATTTAACTTCGCAAAGGCCTTTAGATTTAACTGACCAAGTTTGATGTTGATCTGAATAAATCTCTAGGAGGAGTTCGTTAAAGTACAACCCCTGAAAATGCCAAAAACAACACCAATTTTGCAGAGAAAATTCTAAATAACTGACTTCCTGTTTGGATTCGGATTTTGTACCAAGAGACTTTTTCGTAGATATTGGTGTGTTACATGTGTGTACCGATTTTTGTACATGTACGTGAAACATAGCTTGAGGCGCACTCCGTTAAAAGTGTATATGCACTCTGTTGAAAATGTATAGGTGGCGCTATCGAGCCATTTTGCCACACCCAATGGAATATTGGCCTTCAGATCTGTTCAGGCCAGGACCCTTATCACACATGTGAAGTTTGGGCAAGATCGGACATTTTATGCCTGAGTTATAACATCTTTTATTCCCATGGCGACACATCAAACTTCATCACGGCGCCATGGACACGCCTTTTAACGAAAACTCAAGATCTTCACAACTAAACATCACACAGGTCTTTAGATTAGACTGACCACAAAAATAACATTGATGTCATAAAATTTCTAGGAGTAGTTTGTCGCAGTGTAAAATATTTCACTTCCTGTTGCCAATAGGTGGCGCTATGACTATAACTGAATATTGGCATGTAGATCTGTTCAGGTCAAGAGTCTTATCCAACATGTGAAGTTTGGGGCAGATTGGACATTGTATGTCTGAGTTACAGCAACTTCCTTTTTCATGGCGAAACATCGAAATTTGTCAGGCCGCCATGGACACGCCCTTTAACGAAACCCCAAGTCCTTCGCAATTTAACATCGCAAATGGCTTTAGATTACACTGACCAAGTTTGGTGTTCATCCGCATAAATCTCTAGGAGGAGTTCGTTAAAGTACAACCCCTGAAAATGGCAAAAACAACGCCAATTTTGCAGGGAAATTTCAAAATAACCAACTTCCTGTTGGGATTAGGATTTCGTACCAAGAGACTTTTTTGTAGGTACTGGTGTGTTACATGTGTGTACTGATAGTTGTACATGTACTTGAAACGGAGCTCGAGGCGCGCTATGTTGAAAGTGTATAGGTGGCGCTATCGAGCCATTTTGCCACACCCGATGGAATATTGGCCTACAGATGTGTTCAGGCCAGGACTATTATCACACATGTGAAGTTTGGGGAAGATCGGACATTTTTTGCCTGAGTTATAACATATTTTATTCCCTTGGCGAGAAATCGAACTTCGTCATGGCGCCATGGACACGCCTTTTAACGAAAACTCAAGATCTTCACAATTTAACATCGCACAGGCCTTTAGATTAGACTGACCACAAAAAAGACATTGATGTCATAAAATTTCTAGGAGAAGTTAGTCGCAGTGTAAAATATGTCACTTCCTGTTGCCTATAGGTGGCGCTATGACTATAACTGAATATGGGCATGTCAATCTGTTCAGGTCAGGAGTCTTATTAAACATGTGAAGTTTTGGACACATTGGACATTGTATGTGTGAGTTATAGCAACTTCTTTTTCATGGCGAATCATCGAAATTCGCCAGGCCGCCACGGACACGCCCTTTAACGAAAACTCAAAATCTTCGCAATTTAACATCGCAAAGGCCTTTAGATGAGGCATACCAACTTTGGTGTTGATCTAAATTAATCTCTAGGAGGAGTTCGTTAAAATACAACGCATGGAAATGACAAAAATGACACAAAATTTGCTCATAAAATTAAAAATAACCGACTTCCTGTTGGGTTTCGGATTTTGCTTCAAGAGACTTTTTTGTAGGTATTGGAGAGATACATGTGTTTACCAATTTTCATACATGTACGTGAAACGTAGCTCGAGGAGCACACCGTTGAACGTGTATAGGTGGCGCTGTCGAGCCATTTTGCCACACCCACTTCTGAAACCCATATCAGACGTAAAGTAGGTTTTTCGAAAAATTGAAAATAGCGAAAAAACTAAACCTTGCGATTTTTGAATTTTGGGGTTTATTCGACTTGGCATGAGCCAATGATTCAGAGGAAAAAAGAATTTCCATTTTCTGACTTACGGTTCAAAAGTTATTAGCATAGAAATATTGAAAGTTTGGACAAGTGGTGGCGCTAGAGAGTTGGAGTTAGAGACTTTAAATTTGCTATAGTTAATGTTGGGACTGTCCTCTATCAGTGTGCCAAATTTCACAACTTTCCCGCAAGCGGTTCTATGGGCTGCCATAGACTTTCGGCGGAAGAGGAAGAATGATAAATATAGCTGCAAGCAGCAATTACGGGGCCAAGCACTCCAACGGCAAATGCAGGAGCTAAGCATGGCATGGAGCATCACACCAAATGCATTAATGAGCAATAACAGCAATTTTAGGATTATTGTAATTTAAATGGCTAAAAAAATCATAAATACCACCTCTAGTAGCATGATTACTTGGCTTATCAAGTTTGACCAATAGGTGGCACTGTTATAAAATCAATTTGGTGTACTCTGTGTGACTTTTCAATGACACACACAAAGTTTGGTGTTAATTTGCCAAAGCATTCCAGAGATACAGCCTCAAGTGTCATTTTGTCATTGTGCCTCAAATTCGTCGCTGTGGTATGTGAAAACGGTTTTGTCTATCAACACAAAATCCATAACTTTGTGTCAGCATAGTCTGAAGATCATCTGATTCGAATTTGGTGAAAATCGGACCTACGGTTGATGAGGAGTTCGAAAAAGTAGGTTTTCAACATGAATAAAAATGGTGGACCGAAAGTTCAGCATACACTGGCATATTTGGTATCTATGTTATCGGCATAAGCCAGGGAATAATTTGAGCCCAGTTTCATTCAAATAGGCTAATGCAATAAAAAGTTATTAGCATTTTTAAAAGTGTAATTATTCATGGTTAATGAATGGTTTATTACTCTTGACCAATAGGTGGCGCTGTTACCAAATTTATGTGGCATGGTCAGTGTGAGGTGGCGATGACACATACAAAGTTTGGTGCAAATATGTCAAAGCATTGCAGAGATACAGCCTCAAATGCATTTTGGCACCCTTCCAGCAAATTCGTTGATGCGCTAAATGAGAACCGTTTCGTATATCGACACGAAATCCATAACTTTTTGCCAGCATGATCTGAAGATGATTCACGTCAAATTTGGTGAAAATTGGACTAACGGTCTAGGAGGAGTTCGAAAAAGTAGGTTTTCAACATTAATCAAAATGGCGGACAGGAAGTATGGCCAATTTTCGCATAATTGGTATCAATGCTCTCGGCATGACCCAGAGAATATAGGAAGACCATTTTAATTTAAAATTTATTAGCATTTTTGTGATATTTCATTACAACTCTTGACCACAAGGTGGCGCTGCCACCAAACTTTTTGAGTACCTTCAGGGCACGGAGACAAATATTTTTGTAATTATTTTCGTAAAGATACGATGTTGCGTTAAAAAAATACAGCATTTTAAAACATAATTCAAAATGGCCGACGCCTAAAATGGCCGACACAGGAAAATTGGATATCATACGACTCGACATGACTCACTGAATCTAAAGAGACCAGTTTTGTGATTTTTGGCCAAACCATTCAGAAGTTATAAGCCAAAATATGCATTTTTAATATCTCCTGACCACTAGGTGGTGCTGCGTCGAAACACTGCAGGTAGTCTCAGGTCATGGTTACTATAACACACACCAAGTTTGGTCTCAATATGCCAAACCGTTGCCGAGATATAGCCTCACGTGTATTTTTGCGTGCTTTTCGTCAAATTTGTTCACGTGTCATTCAAGAACGGTTGGATGAATCAACTTGACTTCCATAACTTTTTGCCAGCATGGTCTGAAGATGATCTGAGCCAATTTTCGTGGCAATCGGACTAACCGTCTAGGACGAGTTCGAAAAAATAAGTTTTTCAAAAAATTGAAAATAGCGAAAAAACTAAACCTTGCGATTTTTGAATTTTGGGGTTCATTCGACTTGGCATGAGTCAAGGATTCAGAGGAATCAGGATTCATTTCTGGCTTACAGTTCAAAAGTTATTAGCATACAAACATTGAAAGTTTGGACAAGTGGTGGTGCTAGAGAGTAGGAGTTAGAGACTTCAAATTTGCTATAGTTAATGTTGGGACTGTCCTCTATCAGTGTGCCAAATTATACAACTTTCCCGCAATCGGTTCTATGGGCTGCCATAGACTTGCGGCGGAAGAAGAAGAAGAAGAAGCAGAATAATAATAACGCCAACGATTAAAATAGGTGCCTACGCACCTTCGGTGCTTGGCCCTGTGGGATTACAAATTTATAAAATGTTAAATATAGGTTCCAATATAATAGTAGGTAATAAAGGCTGACATATCCAAGAAGATCAAATCAAGAAAATCAAGAGTCTGAGATAATGACCTTTTGTCTTTGTGCTCTTCCTCACCAGTCTTGCCAGACTGATTGAATTAGCACCTATGCATTTGAATGACACTGTTATGCTGATGAGATCAAGGCTGAGAAAATTAAAGTGTCTGACATTTTCCTGATTCAATTTGCATGCTTTGTTTACGGTATGGATCCCTCCCACTTGAATGTATAAAAACTACAATGTCTTAAGGATAAGTTAGACTTTTGATGACTGCAGCGCCACGCAGACCGTTCTCAATAAAGAATCCTGCTGAAGATTACCCAAGAGTCTCCTGGTCTTCGTTTCTGAGTTCCCGACAGTTTTTGGCGCCGTGACCCGGATAGAGCTTCTCACCTGAATCCAGATTGAAACTGCAATCTCAACAAAGATCTGACTTCATTCCAGTCTGAATCTTTCTGTACAACCAATGGTTGGTGAGTGTACCTCCATCCAAAAGAACCTTTAAGACCAGAACAAATGTTATCCTCTGCGCCGTCAGAGAAGAGTTGAGCTGTAGGGTTTGGTTAACTAAGTTACCCTCTAAAAATTATATTTTAGAGATGGAAATAATCCTCTGTTTAGGCAGGGAAGATTAGCATCACATGCTAATATTTTGCTATCCTCTGTGTCTCGGCAGGGAAGTTTAGCGTAAAGTGCTAGAAGTTTGTGTTAATTTTTGGTACTCTCTGTTGATCAGAGAAGTTTTAGTGTTTTGATTGTGTGGTAAAAAAAAAGGAAACTCACAAGATGTTTAGAAAGAATGCTAGATTGATCCCCACAACTGAAAAAGGTGGTCTCGCGACTCCTTTGTGGTCTGATAGCAAATTCAAATCATTGTTAGGTGTGCAAATGAACCTAATAGTCACTGAGAAAGTTAGACAAGAACTAACTCAGAAATATGATATCCATCCAGACAAAACATGGTCTGTAGATGAGTGTAAAAAGGTACTAGGAGCATGTATTCGCAAGAACAATTTGAAAGGCATTATCTGCTGCCACAGAGAATTTGCCTTAGCGCTAGCTACGCAACAGTCTCAGCGTAACTCAGAACTAGAGGAACAGAACAAAGAGCTCAGAGCTAGAGTATCCTTTTTGACTAGGAAATTTAACCGCAACAAAGCTGCAGCAAAAACTGATGTGGAAGAAGTTAGTCAGACTGATAGCATTTATCCTGATTTACAAACTTTCTTTGAAACAGATGTAGCCATCCAGTCAGTAACTGATGTGCCTGTAGATTCTGTTAAGGTTTGTGGCGCTAGGAGGAGATCTCAGGGAACTGAGGGAACTCAAAGTGTTGCTCCCAACCCCTCTGTTGTCCAGGTACAAACTGTTACCAAAGTTCGAGGACCTAAAGATATAGAGAGACTATCCCAGAGCTTACCCTCAGCACGCACACATTTTTCTGAATTTAGAAGAGCATTAATCAGCAAAATGCGTCTCTACGACATGTCAGAAGTCACACAGCTAATGTCACAAATTCTAACTGAATCTGAATTCAACACCTTTGAGTCTGCTGTTACTTCTGAATTACAACATGTCAGTAAAGGCGATTTGAGGGAAGGTGTTTTGAAAATTCAAAAAAATATTATGGGACCCAAAATAGACTGGTCTAGAATCACTAACTGCATGCAAAGGAAAGAAGAAACTGTGAGTGAATACACTGAAAGATTTTGTCAGTCAGCAGTAACGTACAGTGGGATCGTTGATGATCCTGAAAGTGTGCTAGATGACAAGGGACCATTAGTGCGCATCTGGTCAGATGGCCTTGTAGCGGAGTACAGAAAAGCCTTGCCATTCCTAGATCTCACTTGGTCTAACAAAACTCTCAGAAGTAATCTAGACAGTTTAGCTACATGGGAAAGAGATGCGGATGTTAAGACAAAAGTGAGAGTAGCAGCAGCAGCTACATTTAGCACAAGGAAACATGACCATAGATGGCCTAAAAGAGAAGGCAAATGCAATTACTGTGAAAGATCAGGTCACTGGGAGAAAGAGTGTAGAAAGAAGTTGAAAGATAGTAGAAGAAATGTTATGCATAATTCTGCTCCTTCTCAGCCCGCCTACAATCCTGAAGTAATTCCTACAATGACCACAGAAACTTTAGGACAACTCGCTCAGGTTCTTCTAAAAGCACAAAAAGAACAGGAAAAAAATTAATTGTTGGGGCTGTGAGTAGCTACCTTTACCCTGTAATCCATCACAATGACAAAATAATTTTTGTGAAAGGTAGCATACAAGAGAAAGAGATTGACTTTTTGCTTGATACAGGTGCAGAAATTACCGTAATTCCTATAAAATTGGCTGAAGGTTTAAACATCCCATACAAGAAAACTAAACTTTGTTTAACAGGTATAATAGGTGAAGATTCTGTTTTGTAGATGTACAATTAGGCCCAAAGACTCCAAAGACTACAAAATTGCTATGTGCTCCATTAAATACAGGTGCAATTCTAGGCATGGATCTACTCAGACAAGTACATCTGACTTTAGACATGTCCTCAGAATCTGCTAGCATAAAAATTTCATCAGCACAAGTTTCTACCAATAATGTAATAACTCCTGAGTATGCTTTCTTACAGAATCATCCAATTTGGGCTAAAGACAAAGATGATTGTGGGTTTTTGACAGGTGTAGAACCAGTCAAATTGACAGGAACGCCACCTCCTGTTACCAAACAATATCCTATCAGTAAGGAAGCTATACAGGGGATAAAACCTATTGTGGAAAAATTGCTGAAGCAAGGAGTGCTAGTTAAAACAAACAGTCCCTGTAACTCACCCATATGGCCCATCAAGAAATCTAATGGGACATGGAGACTCACCATAGACTACAGAGTAGCCAATAAACATATTGATAAAATCACCCCCCTAGTGGCAGATCCATCTACAATTTGTAATGGCTTACCATTAGATTGTAAGGTTTTTTCTGTAATTGATATGTCTAATCGATTCTTTTCTGTACCCTTGCACTCTGACAGCCAGACATGGTTAGCTTTTACAGTTGACTATGAACAATATCAGTGGACACGTTTGCCCCAGGGATTTCAGAATTCCCCAACTTTATACCATCAGGCTGTCAGACGTGATTTGTGTGACCCAGAATGTCCAGTAAAACAGTCCACTATGATTCAATATGTCGATGATATTTTGGTAGCCTCTACAGATCACGAGGTACATCAAACTGAATTGGCAGCATTGTTGGACTATTTGCAGAAAAGAGGACACAAATGTAGCTTTCTCAAAGCTCAAATTGCTAAAAACCAAGTCACATTTCTGGGTCAAACAATTGGTGCAGGAAATAGATCTATTACACAGGATCGAGCCGCTTCAGTCAAAGCCATACCTCCACCTACGACCATTAAAACACTCAGATCATTTTTAGGAACAGCAGGTTACTGTAGACCTTGGATTGAAGAATATGCCTCAATTGCTCAGCCTCTCTATGACTTGTTGAAAGGCCAGGTTAAAGATTCTGATACTGTTTGTATGGAAGAAATTCACCTCAAAGCTTTCAATGATTTAAAGAGAGCACTATGTCAAGCACCAGCATTAGGAATTGCACAATCTAATAAACCCTTTGTGCTTTATGTACATGAACACTTAGGCTTTATGACTGCATGTTTAATGCAAGATCATGGGGGCAGTTTACGCCCAATTCATTACTATTCATGTAAACTTGACATAGTTGCTCAAGGCATGGGCCCATGGGTTGCACTTTATCTTACAGTACGTGTACTAACATGTACTTATAGTGTACTTACAGTGTATTTATCTAAGAAAGTTCTGGTAACACAAGGTAACTACATGGGGTAGAGTTAGGTTTAGGGGTAGGTTCAGGGTTAGTACCTAGTTATTACATAGTTATTGTAATTACTATAATAAGTACATAGTATGTACATGAGGAACAGGACTGTAAAATAAAGTGCTACCGGCCCATGTCTTAGAGCAGTGCAGGCAGTTCATCTAGCTCTTCAGGCTTCAACAGGAATGGTGCTAGGACAGACTATAAATGTAAGATGTCCTCATGCAGTGTCCGCACTAATGAATCAAGCAAAAGTAACTTTTGTCACCTCCTCTCGCTGGGGAAATTGGTTAACGACCCTCACAGCCCCGAACATTGTTTTACAACGTGCACCAGTAACAAACCCATCCTCATGTATGATGTCTGCAATGACTGAAGTTTTGTTAGAGGATCAAGGTGAAATAACTCACGATTGTGTTACGCTTACATACGCAGCTATGAGTGACATAAAAGAAACTCCCGTAGAGAATGCAGAATTGGAGTTGTTTGTTGATGGTTCAGCTCAAGTCATTGAGGGAAACAGACGAGCAGGTTATGCAGTAACTTCCACCACTGAAGTTGTAGCTTCAGGCCGTCTTCCAGATCATTTTTCAGCTCAAGCTGCAGAACTAGTAGCCTTAACTAGAGCATGCACGCTAGCTTCAGGATCGATTGCAAATATCTACACTGATTCCAGATATGCTTTTGGGGTGGTTCATGATTTTGGTGTCATTTGGCAAACTAGACAGTTTCTAACTTCTGCTGGATCCCCCATCAAGCATGCTGGATTAGTAAAAGATTTATTGTTTTCCATGAAACTTCCAAAGAAATTAGCGGTGATCAAAGTGAAAGCACATCTCACAACTAACACTGCAGAAGCTAAAGGTAATACTCTTGCTGATGTAGCTGCTAAACAGGCTTGTTCCTATGCAACTGTACAAGTGTGTTCAGATAGTATAGCACAGAAGACAATTCTGCCTCCTAAATCAATTATTGATCTGTACAAAGACGCTCCTCTAAATGAAGCATGGACATGGTTAGACAAAGGGGCCACAGTGGATTCATCTGGATGCTGGACCAAAGAGGGGAAGTATGTCGCTCCCGAATCACTGCTGCCATATTTGGCTCAACAAATACACAATTTGGGTCACAGTGGTCCAGCAACGATGAATCACAGGTTCTCAAATCAATGGTGGAATCCAAAATTCAGAAATGTAGCAACCGAAACAGTCAAGAGATGTGTTACATGTCAAAAAAATAATGATGTGCCAGCAGCAGCTACAGCAGCAACACATACTCCAGCTCCACCAGGACCATTTTGTCACCTGCAAGTTGATTACATATCATTGCCTCCTTGTAAGGGAAAAACTGATGTTTTGGTAGTATTGGACAAGTTCTCTAGATGGCTAGAAGCTTATCAAACAGGGCGTGCTACAGCTGCACATACTGCTAAATGTCTAGTCACTGATTTCATTCCCAGATGGGGATTACCAGATTGCATTGACTCAGATCAAGGTACACACTTCACAGGACAGGTAGTCAAGGAAGTGTCTAAAATGTTGAAAATTAAGTGGAATCTTCACTGCCCCTATAGGCCACAAGCATCAGGACAAGTTGAACGAGCAAACAGAACTATAAAAACCAGGCTAAGCAAAATGCACCAGGAAGGAGTACCATGGGTCGAGGCACTGCCAGCTGGATTGTCAAAGTCAAAGTCACCTTTATTTATATAGCGCTTTAAACAAAATACATTGCGTCAAAGCAACTGAACAACATTCATTAGGAAAACAGTGTCAATAATGAAAAAATGATAGTTAAAGGCAGTTCATCATTGAATTCAGTTATGTCATGTCTGTTCTATTAAATAGTGTCTGTGCATTTATTTGCAAGTTTTTTTTGCAACAATTGTTGAATTATTATTAAAAAAATTATTTGCAACAATTGTGTAGTATGAGAGCGTCCCCTAACAGATCAGTAGGACTGAGCCCTCATGAGATTATTACAGGACGCCCAATGCAGATGTCAGGTGTGATTGATCTTAGAAATGCTGATGTACACATAGCCTCAGATGCCCTGATCACTTACTGTGAAAACCTCACAAAGGCAGTACAGAGTGTTAAATTTTCGTGTGAATCAGACAAACCGTCTAGGACGAGTTCGAAAGAGTAGGTTTTTCAAAAAATTCAAAATGGCGGCCATATTTCTATGACGGAAAAGGACTTCATAGGGTGCAATCAAATTGGCATGAGCTCAGAAATCAGAGGAAAAAATAATTTTGTTGATTGGCCTTACGGTTAAAAAGTTATTAACAAAAATAAAGTGAAATTTTGGACAGTTGGTGGCGCTAGAGGGAATGTCTTAGACACACTAAAATTGGTGTAATTAATGTTGGGACTGTCCTCTATCAGAATGTCAAACCAAAACAACTTTCCCACAATCAGTTCTATGGGCTGCCATAGACTCCCAGTCGGAAAAAGGAAGAATAATAAATATAGCTGCAAGCAGCAATTACGGGGCCAAGCACTCCAACGGCAAATTTAGGAGGTAAGCATGGCATGGAGGACCACATCAAATGCAACAGTGAGCAGTTACAGCAGTTTTAGGATAATTGTAATTGAAATGGCTGAAAAAGCATAAATACAACCACTAGTTAATAAGATCAAATGGCCTATCACTTTTGGCCAAAAGGTGACGCTGTTATCAAATCAATTTGGTGTACTCTGTGTGACTTGTCAATGACACACACAAAGTTTGGTGTCAATATGCCAAAGCATTGCAGAGATACAGCCTCAAGTGTCATTTTGGCATTGTGCCTCAAATTCGTCGCTGTGGTATGCAAAAACGGTTTTGTCTATCGACACAAAATCCATAAGATTTTGTCAGCACAGTCTGAAGATCATTTGATTCAAATTTGGTGAAAATCGGACCTACGGTTGATGAGGAGTTTGAAAAAGAAGCTTTTCAACATAAATCAAAATGGCGGACCGGAAGTTCAGCTTAATCTGACATATTTGATATCTATGTTGTCGACATAAACCAGGGAATATTTTAAGACCAGTTTCATTACAATAGGCTAATGCATTAAAAGGTTATTAGCATTTTTATAAGTGTAATTATTCATGGTTAATGAATGGATTATTACTCTTGATCAATAGGTGGCGCTGTTACCAAATTTATGTGGCATGGTCAGTGTGAGGTGTGGATGACACATACAAAGTTTGGTGCAAATATGTCAAAGCATTGCAGAGATACAGCCTCAAATGCATTTTGGCACCCTTACATCAAATTCGTTGATGCGCTAAATGAGAACCATTTCGTATATCGACACGAAATCCATAACTTTTTGCCAGCATGGTCTGAAGATGATCCATTTCAAATTTAGTGAAAATCGGACTAACGGTCTAGGAGGAGTTTGAAAAAGTAGATTTTTAACGTTAATCAAAATGGCGGACAGGGCGTTCAGATTTCCTACAAAAAAAAATTGGTATGTCTATTGTCGGCAGAACCCAAGGAATATTTTGAGATCAGTTTTATTACAATAGCCTAATGCAATCAAAAGTTATTAGCATTTTTGGAAATTTCATAATTGAAGGTTAATGAATGGTTAATTACTCTTGGCCAATAGGTGGCGCTGTTACCAAATTGATGTGGCATGGTCAGTGTGAGGTGACAATGACACATACAAAGTTTGGTGCAAATATGTCAAAGCTTTGTTGAGATACAGCCTCAAATGCATTTTGGCATCCTTCCAGCAAATTTGTTGATGCGCTAAATGAGAACCGTTTCGTATATTGACACGAAATCCATAACTTTTGGCCAGTGGCGTCTGAAGATGATTCACGTCAAATTTGGTGAAAATCGGACTAACGGTCTAGGAGGAGTTCGAAAAAGTAGATTTTCAACATTACTCAAAATGGTGAACAGGAAGTATGGCCAATTTTGGAATAATTAGATTCTATGTTCTCGGCAGGTCGCAAAGAATATAGGGATACCATTTTCATTTCAATAGTCTAATTTATTCAAAAGTTATTAGCATTTTTTAGATATTTCATTATAACTCTTGACCACAAGGTGGCGCTGCCACCCAACTTTTTGAGTACCTTCAGGGCATGGAGCTGAATATTTTTGTAATTATTTTCGTAATGATACGGTAATGCGTAAAAAAATACAGCATTTTAAAACATAATTCAAAATGGCCGACGCCTAAAATGGTTGACACGGAAAAATTGGATATCATTCGACTCGACATGACCCACCGAATCTAAAGAGACCAGTTTTGTGATTTTTGGCCAAACCATTCTGAAGTTATAAGCAAAAATATGCATTTTTTATATCTCCTGACCACAAGGTGTTACTGCGTCGAAACACTGCAGGTAGGCTCAGGTCATGCTTGTTATAACACACCAAGTTTGGTCTCAATACACCAAACCGTTGCTGAGATATAGCCTCACATGCATATTTGCGTGCTTTTCGTCAAATTTGTTCACGTGTTATTCGAGAATTGTTAGACGAATCAACTTGAATTCCATAACTTTTAGCCAGCATTGTCTGAAGATGGTCTGAGCCAATTTTCGTCAAATTCGGACTAACCGTCTAGGACGAGTTCGAAAAAGTAGGTTTTCAAACAATCGAAAATAGCGAAAAAACTAAACCTTGCGATTTTTTTATTTTTTTTTTATTAAGATATTAGCATAAAAATATTGAAATTTTATACAAGTGGTGGCGCTAGAGAGTTAGAGTTAGGGACTTCAAATTTGCTGTAGTTAATGATGGGACTGTCCTCTATCAGTGTGCCAAATTATACAACTTTCCTGCAATCGGTTCTATGGGCTGCCATAGACTTGCGGCGGAAGAAAAAAATGACGCTAACGGATACAATAGGTGCTTTGCACCTTCGGTGCTTGGCCCCTAAATATAGCTGCAAGCAGCAATTACGGGGCCAAGCACTCCAGCGGAAAGTTGAGTAGCTAAGCATGGCAAGGAGCATCACATGAAGTGCAACAAAGAGCAATTAAACCAATTTTAGGATGATTGTAATTGAAATGGCTAAAAAAACATAAATACAATCTCTAGTAGTATGATTTCTTGGCTTATCAAGTTTGACCAATAGGTGGCGCTGTTTATCAAATCAATTTGGTGCACTCTGTGTGACTTGTCAATGACACACACAAAGTTTGGTATCAATATGCCAAAGCATTGCAGAGATACAGCCTCAAGTGTCATTTTGGCATGATGCCTCAATTTCGTCGCTGTGGTATGCAAAAAACAGTTTCGTCAATCGACACAAAATCCATAAGATGTTGTCAGCACAGTCTGAAGATCATTTGATTCAAATTTGGTGAAAATCGGACCTACGGTTGATGAGGAGTTCGAAAAAGAAGCTTTTCAACATAAATCAAAATGGCGGACCGGAAGTTCAGCTTAATCTGACATATGTGGTATCTATGTTGTCGGCATAAGCCAGGGAATATTTTGAGACAAGTTTCATTACAATAGGCTAAAGCATTAAAAAGTTATTAGCATTTTTAAAAGTGTAATTATTCATGGTTAATGAATGGTTTATTACGCTTGACCAATAGGTGGCGCTGTTACCAAATTTATGTAGCATGGTCAGTGTGAGGTGTGGATGACACATACAAAGTTTGGTGCAAATATGTCAAAGCATTGAAGAGATACAGCCTCAAATGCATTTTGGCACCCTTCCAGCAAATTCGTTGATGCGCTAAATGAGAACCGTTTCGTATATCCACAAGAAATCCATAACTTTTTGCCAGCATGGTCTGAAGATGATCCACGTCAAATTTGGTGAAAATCGGACTAGCGGTCTAGGAGGAGTTCGAAAAAGTAGGTTTTTAACATTTATCAAAATGGCGAACAGGAAGTATGGCCAATTTTCGCATAATTGGTATCGATGCTCTCGGCATGACCCAGAGAATATAGAGAGATGATTTTCATTTAAATAGTCTAATTTACTCAAAAGTTATTAGCATTTATTAGATATTTCATTATAACTTTTGACCACAAGGTGGCGCCGCCACCAAACTTTTTGAGTACCTTCAGGGCATGGAGCCGAACATTTTTGTAATTATTTTCGTAACGATACGGTAATGCGTTCAAAAAATACAGCATTTTAAAACATAATTCAAAATGGCCGACGCCTAAAATGGCCGAAACGGGAAAATTGGATATCATTCGACTCGACATGACTCACTGAATCTAAAGAGACCAGTTGTGTGATTTTTGGCCAAACCATTTAGAAGTTATAAGCCAAAATAATAATTTTTCATATCTCCTGACCACTAGGTGGCGCTGCATCGAAACACAACAGGTAGTCTCAGGTCATGCTTGTTATAACACACACCAAGTTTGGTCTCAATATGCCAAACCGTTGCCGAGATATAGCCTCACATGCATTTTTGCGTGCTTTTCGTCAAATTTGTTTACGTGTCCTTCGACAACGGTTGGACGAATCAACTTGAATTCCAAAACTTTTTGCCAGCATGGTCTGAAGATGATCTGAGCCAATTTTCGTGAAAATCGGACTAACCGTCTAGGACGAGTTTGAAAAAGTAGGTTTTTCGAAAAATTGAAAATAGCAAAAAAACTAAACCTTGCGATTTTTGAATTTTGAGGTTCATTCGACTTGGCATGAGCCATGGATTCAGAGGAAAAAAGAATTTCCATTTTCTGGCTTACGGTTCAAAAGTTATTAGCATACAAACATTGAAAGTTTGGACAAGTGGTGGCGCTAGAGAGTAGGAGTTAGACACTTCAAATTTGCTATAGTTAATGTTGGGACTGTCCTCTATCAGTGTGCCAAATTATACAACTTTCCCGCAATCGGTTCTATGGGCTGCCATAGACTTGCGGCAGAAGAAGAAGAAGAAGAATAACGCCAACGAAAACAATAGGTGCCTACGCACCTTCGGTGCTTGGCCCCTAGTAATAATAATAATAAACGGAGCAATTCCAAGAGGGTCCTCGCACCATCGGTGCTCGGGCCCTAATTAAAGCTGCAAGCAGCGATGAACGGGCCCTCGCACCTGGGCTAACCGGCAGCAAGTGGCTTTAGTAAATAGGTGAACGGTGAGAAATATGCGTTAGACTCATAAAAATAAGTAGAATATATCAATGTTTATTCCATATATGTGCCAATCTTCCTGTTGCCAGCAGGTGGCGCTATCATTATAATGGAATATTGGCCTTCAGATGTGTTCAGGGCAGGACTCTTATCGAACATGTGAAGTTTGGGGAAGATTGAACATTTTATGCCTGAGTTACAACAACTTCTCTTGCTGTGGCGAGACATAAAATTTTGTCAAGGCGCCATGGATACGCCCTTTAACAAAAACTCAAGATCTCCACAATTTAACATTGCACAGGCCTTTAGATTAGACTGACCACAAAAAAATACATTAATGTCAAAAGATTTCTAGGTGTAGTTTGTCGCAGCGTAAAATATGTCACTTCCTGTTGCCAGCAGGTGGCGCTATGACTATAACTGAATATGGGCATGTAGATCTGTTAAGGGCAAGGGTCTTATCTAACATGTGAAGTTTGGGGCAGAGTGGACATTGTATGTCTAAGTTACAGCAACCTCCTTTTTCATGGCGAAACATCGAAATTTGCCAGGCCGCCATGGACACGCCCTTTAACGACACCTCAAGATCTTCGCAATTTAACATCGCAAAGGCCTTTAGATTACACTGACCGAGTTTGGTGTTGATCCGTATAAGGTCTTGGTGTGTAGGTATTGGTGTGTTACATGTGTGTACCGATTTTTGTACATGTAAGTGAAACATAGCTCGAGGCGCACTCCGTTGAAAGTGTATAGGTGGCGCTATCGAGCCATTTTGCCACACCAGATGGAATATTGGCCTTCAGATCTGTTCAGGCCAGGACTCTTATCAAACATGTGGAGTTTGGGGAAGATCAGACATTTTATGCCTGAGTTACAAATTTTATTCCCAGGGCGAGACATCAAACTTTGTCACGGCGCCAAGGACACGCCCTTTATCGAAAACTCAAGATATTCACAATTCACTATCGCAAAGGCCTTTAGATTAGACTGACAAAAATAAAATGTTAATTTTATTAAATTTCTAGGAGTAGTTCATTGGAGCGTAAAGCATTCACTTCCTGTTGCCAGCAGGTGGCACTATGACTATAACTAAATTTGGGAATGTTGATCTGTTCAGGTCAGGAGTCTTATCAAACATGTGAAGTTTGGTGCAGATTGGACATTGTATGTCTGAGTTATAGCAACTTCATTTTTCATGGCGAATCATCTAAATTCGCCAGGACGCCACGGACATGCCCTTAAACGAAAACTCAAGATCTTCGCAATTTAACATCGCAAAGGCCTTTAGATTACACTGACAAACTTTGGTGTTGATCTGAATAAATCTCTAGGAGGAGTTCGTTAAAGTATAACCCCTGAAAATGGCAAAAACAACAAAATTTTTGCTTGAGAAAAAAAAATATAACTGACTTCCTGTTGGGATTTGGATTTCGTACCAAGAGACTTTTTTGTGTACCGATTTTCATACAAGTACGTGAAACGTAGCTCAAGATGCACTTCGTTGAAAATTTATAGGTGGCGCTGTCGAGCCATTTTGCCACACCCACCTTAGCAAACCATATCATACCTAATCTTTTGCCAGTTCTGATGTGTGTGCCAAGTTTCATGACTTTTCGAGAAAGTTTCAGAAAAAAAAAAAAATAATAATAATAAACAGAGCAGAAACAAGAGGGTCCTCGCACCATCGGTGCTCAGGCCCTAATAAACGGAGCAGATGCAATAGGGTCCTCGCACCTCGGTGCTCGGGCCCTAAAACCGGAGCAGATACAATAGGGTCCTCACACCTTCGGTGCTCGGGCCCTAATAAACAGAGCAGATACAATAGGGTCCTCACACCATCGGTGCTTGGGCCTTAATTAAAGCTGTAAGCAGTGATGAAAGGGCCCTCGCACCCGGGCTCACCACCACCCGGTGCCCATAGGAGGAACAGTGAACGTTGGGCCATATGCTTATAAAATAGTAAATATTCGTGCCACATTTCCTGCTGCCAACAGGTGGCGCTATGATTACAACTGAATATTGGCATGTTAATGTCTTCAGGTCAGGACTCTTGTCAATGTCAATGTCACCTTTATTTATATAGCGCTTTAAACAAAATACATTGCGTCAAAGCAACTGAACAACATTCATTAGGAAAACAGTGTCAATAATGCAAAAATGATAGTTAAAGGCAGTTCATCATTGGATTCAGTTATGTCATCTCTGTTCAGTTAAATAGTGTCTGTGCATTTATTTGCAATCAAGTCAACGATATCGCTGTAGATGAAGTGTCCCCAACTAAGCAAGCCAGAGGCGACAGCGGCAAGGAACCGAAACTTCATCGGTGACAGAATGGAGAAAAAAACCTTGGGAGAAACCAGGCTCAGTTGGGGGGCCAGTTCTCCTTTGACCAGACGAAACCAGTAGTTCAATTTCCAGGCTGCAGCAAAGTCAGATTGTGCAGAAGAATCATCTGTTTCCTGTGGTCTTGTCCTGGTGCTCCTCTGAGACAAGGTCTTTACAGGGGATCTGTATCTGGGGCTCTAGTTGTCCTGGTCTCCACTGTCTTTCAGGGATGTAGAGGTCCTTTCTAGGTGCTGATCCACCATCTGGTCTGGATACTTACTGGATCCGGGTGACTGCAGTTACCCTCTGATCTGGACACACACTGTATCTGGTGGCCACGTTGACCTCGGAACAAGAGAGAAACAGACAAATATTAGCGTAGATGCCATTCTTCTAATGATGTAGCAAGTACATAGGGTGATATGGGAAGTGTTTCCGGTTCCGGTTTACCTAATTAATGCAGCCTAAAAATCCTTTAACGGATTTGGATAATAAAAGCATATTAGTATGTTATGTGTATGCCAGGTTAAAGAGATGGGTCTTTAATCTAGATTTAAACTGCAAGAGTGTGTCTGCCTCCCGAACAATGTTAGGTAGGTTATTCCAGAGTTTGAATTGGGAGCTTGATATGCTTGATGCTTGATAGGGAGCCAGTGCAGTGTTGACAGGACCGGGCTAATATGGTCATACTTCCTGGTTCTAGTAAGAACTCTTGCTGCTGCATTTTGGACTAGCTGTAGTTTGTTTACTAAGCGTGCAGAACAACCACCCAATAAAGCATAACAATAATCTAACCTTGAGGTCATAAATGCATGGATTAACATTTCTGCATTTGACATTGAGAGCATAGGCCGTAATTTAGATATATTTTTGAGATGGAAAAATGCAGTTTTACAAATGCTAGAAATGTGGCTTTCTAAGGAAAGATTGCGATCAAATAGCACACCTAGGTTCCTAACTGATGACGAAGAATTGACAGAGCAACCATCAAATCTTAGACAGTGTTCTAGGTTATTACAAGCAGAGTTTTTAGGTCCTATAATTAACACCTCTGTTTTTTCAGAATTTAGCAGTAAGAAATTACTCGTCATCCAGTTTTTTATATCGACTATGCAATCCATTAGTTTTTCAAATTGGTGTGTTTCACCGGGCTGCGAAGAAATATAGAGCAGAGTATCATCAGCATAACAGTGAAAGCTAACACCATGTTTCCTGATGATATCTCCCAAGGGTAACATATAAAGCGTGAAGAGTAGCGGCCCTAGTACTGAGCCTAGAGGTACTCCATACTGCACTTGTGATCGATAGGATACATCTTCATTCACTGCTGTTATTAAGCCTCTCATCAAAAAACCACAACTTGACCCCAAAGAACTAGTTAATTATAGACCAATCTCGAATCTCCCTTTTCTGTCCAAGATACTAGAAAAGGTGTTATCCACACAATTATATTCCTTCTTAGAGAAAAATGGTATATGTGAGGATTTCCAGTCAGGATTTAGACCGTATCATAGTACTGAGACTGCTCTCCTTAGAGTTACAAATGATCTGCTCTTATCATCTGATCGTGGGTGTATCTCTCTATTAGTTTTATTGGATCTTAGTGCTGCGTTTGACACAATTGACCACAACATTCTTTTGCATAGACTTGAACACTTTGTTGGCATCAGTGGAAGTGCATTAGCATGGTTTAAATCGTACTTATATTACCGCCATCAGTTCGTAGCAGTGAATGAAGATGTATCCTATCAATCACAAGTGCAGTATGGAGTACCTCAAGGCTCAGTACTAGGGCCGCTACTCTTCACGCTTTATATGTTACCCTTGGGAGATATCATCAGGAAACATGGTGTTAGCTTTCACTGTTATGCTGATGATACTCAGCTCTATATTTCTTCGCAGCCCGGTGAAACACACCAATTTGAAAAACTAATGGATTGCATAGTCGATATAAAAAACTGGATGACGAGTATATTCTTACTGCTAAATTCTGAAAAAACAGAGGTGTTAATTATAGGACCTAAAAACTCTGCTTGTAATAAACTAGAACACTGTCTAAGACTTGATGGTTGCTCTGTCAATTCTTCGTCATCAGTTAGGAACCTAGGTGTGCTATTTGATCGCAATCTTTCCTTAGAAAGCCACGTTTCTAGCATTTGTAAAACTGCATTTTTCCATCTCAAAAATATATCTAAATTACGGCCTATGCTCTCAATGTCAAATGCAGAAATGTTAATCCATGCATTTATGACCTCAAGGTTAGATTATTGTAATGCTTTATTGGGTGGTTGTTTAAATTTTAAAGATTTTAAAATATTGCTTATTACTTATAAAGCCCTGAATGGTTTAGCACCTCAGTATTTGAATGAGCTCCTTTTACATTAAAATCCTCTACGTCCGCTACGTTCTCAAAACTCAGGCAATTTGATAATACCTAGAATATCAAAATCAACTGCAGGCGGCAGATCCTTTTCCTATTTGGCGCCCAAACTCTGGAATAACCTACCTAACATTGTTCGGGAGGCAGACACACTCTTGCAGTTTAAATCTAGATTAAAGACCCATCTCTTTAACCTGGCTTACACATAACATACTAATATGCTTTTATTATCCAAATCCGTTAAAGGATTTTTAGGCTGCATTAATTAGGTAAACCGGAACCGGAAACACTTCCCATAACACCCTATGTACTTGCTACTTCATTAGAAGAATGGCATCTACGCTAATATTTGTCTGTTTCTCTCTTGTTCCGAGGTCACCGTAGCCACCAGATCCAGTCTGTATCCAGATCAGAGGGTCACTGCAATCACCCGGATCCAGTACGTATCCAGACCAGATGCTGGATCAGCACCTAGAAAGGACCTCTACATCCCTGAAAGACAGTGGAGACCAGGACAACTAGAGCCCCAGATACAGATCCCCTGTAAAGACCTTGTCTCAGAGGAGCACCAGGACAAGACCACAGGAAACAGATGATTCTTCTGCACAATCTGACTTTGCTGCAGCCTGGAATTGAACTACTGGTTTCGTCTGGTCAGAGGAGAACTGGCCCCCCAACTGAGCCTGGTTTCTCCCAAGGTTTTTTTCTCCATTCTGTCACCGATGGAGTTTCGGTTCCTTGCCGCTGTCGCCTCTGGCTTGCTTAGTTGGGGACACTTCATCTACAGCGATATCGTTGACTTTATTGCAAATAAATGCACAGACACTATTTAACTGAACAGAGATGACATAACTGAATCCAATGATGAACTGCCTTTAACTATCATTTTTGCATTATTGACACTGTTTTCCTTATGAATGTTGTTCAGTTGCTTTGACGCAATGTATTTTGTTTAAAGTGCTATATAAATAAAGGTGACATTGACTGCTACGAACTGATGGCGGTCATATAAGTACGATTTAAACCATGCTAATGCACTTCCACTGATGCCAACAAAGTCTTCAAGTCTATGCAAAAGAATGTTGTGGTCAATTGTGTCAAACGCAGCACTAAGATCCAATAAAACTAATAGAGAGATACACCCACGATCAGATGATAAGAGCAGATCATTTGTAACTCTAAGGAGAGCAGTCTCAGTACTATGATACGGTCTAAATCCTGACTGGAAATCCTCACATATACCATTTTTCTCTAAGAAGGAATATAATTGTGTGGATACCACCTTTTCTAGTATCTTGGACAGAAAAGGGAGATTCTAGATTGGTCTATAATTAACTAGTTCTTTGGGGTCAAGTTGTGGTTTTTGATGAGAGGCTTAATAACAGCCAGTTTGAAGGTTTTGGGGACATATCCTAATGACAATGAGGAATTAATAATAGTCAGAAGAGGATCTATGACTTCTGGAAGCACCTCTTTTAGGAGCTTAGATGGTATAGGGTCTAACATACATGTTGTTGGTTTAGATGATTTAACAAGTTTATACAATTCTTCCTCTCCTATGGTAGAGAATGAGTGGAACTGTTCCTCAGGGGGTCTATAGTGCACTGTCTGATGTGATACTGTAGCTGACGGCTGAATGGTTGCAATTTTATCTCTAATAGTATCGATTTTAGAAGTAAAGTAGTTCATAAAGTCATTACTGCTGTGGTGTTGGGAAATGTCAACACTTGTTGAGGCTTTATTTTTCGTTAATTTAGCCACTGTATTAAATAAATACCTGGGGTTATGTTTGTTTTCTTCTAAAAGAGAAGAAAAGTAATCGGATCTAGCAGTTTTTAATGTTTTTCTGTAGGATATGTTACTTTCCCGCCAAGCAATACGAAATACCTCTAGTTTTGTTTTCCTCCAGCTGCGCTCCATTTTTCGGGCTGCTCTCTTTAGGGTGCGAGTATGCTCATTATACCATGGTGTCAAACGGTTTTCCTTAACCTTCCTTAAGCGTAAAGGAGCAACTTTATTTAAAGTGCTAGAAAAGAGAGAGTCCATAGTTTCTGTTACATCATCAAGTTGTTCTGAGGTTTTGGATATGCTAAGGAATTTGGATACATCAGGAAGATAACTTAAAAAGCAGTCTTTTGTGTTAGAAGTGATGGTTCTTCCATACTTGTAACAAGAAGTAGAATTTACAATTTTGGCTATATGAATTTTGCAAAGAACTAAATAATGATCTGAGATATCATCACTTGGCTGAATAATTTCAACACCATCAACATCAATTCCATGTGACAGTATTAAATCTAGAGTATGCTTTCGACAATGAGTAGGTCCTGAAACGTGTTGTCTAACACCAATAGAGTTCAGAATGTCTATAAATGCTGATCCCAATGCATCGTTTTCATTATCAACATGGATATTAAAATCACCAACTATTAAAACTTTATCTGCAGCCAGAACTAACTCGGATGTAAAATCACCAAACTCTTTAATAAAGTCTGTATGGTGCCCTGGTGGCCTGTATACAGTAGCCAGTACAAACATAACAGGGGATTTATCATTAACATTTGTTTCTTTGGATAATGTTATATGAAGTACCATTACTTCAAACGAGTTATACTTGTAGCCTGCCCTCTGAGAAATCCTGAAAACGTTGTTATAATTTGAGCAACACCTCCACCTTTGCCTTTTAGACGTGGCTCATGTTTATAACAGTAATCTTGGGGGGTGGACTCATTTAAAATAATGTAATCATCAGGTTTTAGCCAGGTTTCTGTCAAACAGAGTACATCTATATTATGATCAGTGATCATATTATTTACACAAAGTGTTTTCGTAGAAAGGGATCTGATATTCAATAAGCCAAGCTTTATCATTTGTTTATCCATATTGCTTCTGTTTTTTTTTTTTGAACCTCAATTAAATTGTTAATCTTAACTTGGTTTGGACGTTTTTTGTATTTTCTAGTTCGGGGAACGGACACAGTCTCTATAGTGTGATATCTAGGTGAAAGAGTCTCTATGTGCTGAGAATTAACTGACCTCTGTGATGGGAGGCAGCTAGCAGACGGTCGGTTTAGCCAGTCTGTCTGCTTCCTGACCTGGGCCCCAGTTAGTCAAGTATAAACACTAAGACTATTTGCCATATTTCTAGAGAGAAGAGTGGCGCCACCCCAGGAGGGATGAAGACCATCTCTTTTAAACAGGTCAGGTCTGCCCCAAAAGCTCGTCCAATTGTCTATGAAACCTATGTTATTCTGTGGGCACCACTTAGACATCCAGCCATTGAGTGATGACAATCTGCTATGCATCTCATCACCACGGTAAGCAGGGAGGGGACCAGAGCATATTACAGTGTCTGACATCGTGCTTGCAAGTTCACACATCTCTTTAATGTTATTTTTAGTGATCTCCGACTGGCGAAGTCGAACATCATTAGCGCCGGCATGAATAACAATCTTACTGTATTTACATTTAGCATTAGCCAGCACTTTTAAATTTGCCAAGATGTCAGGCGCTCTGGCTCCCGGTAAACATTTGACTATGGTGGCTGGTGTGTCTATATTCACGTTCCGTACAATAGAATCACCAATAACTAGAGCACTTTCATCAGGTTTCTCAGTGGGTGCATCACTGAGTGGGGAGAACCTGTTTAATGTTTTGATCGGAACAGAAGAGCGGTGTTTTGACCCACGACTACGCTGCCTCACCGTCACCCAGTTGCCCTGCTGCTGGGGCTCTGTTTCCGGAACCGAACAATGTACAGGAATCCCTGAGCTTGACGCATCCAAAGCCGTATCTAGAGCCCTAACATTCTTACTGTCCTCAATTAAAGTTTGGATGCGTGTCTCTAATTCTGAAATCTTCTCTGTCAGCCTAACTATTTCCCTGCATTTATCACATGTGAATCCCTCATCAGCGACAGAGATAGATAAACTGTACATGTGGCAAGAGGTGCAAGTAACAATGACGGGAGAAGCCATTACTCACCGTGCTTGATGAAATATTCTTACTGCGGTTGTTTGATGAACTTGTGAAAAACTGGAGCGAGGTAGAGGAGAAAAGAAAACAGCGATAGGTTCGAATGAAAACGCTAATGACAAGCTAACGAGTGCTAACGCTTTGCAGGTGTACTGCACTCACGGATATAAAATAAAAGTGAACGATCAAAGTTAATCTGATAAGATTGATCGATAATATCAGAAATATGGTGTGAATTAAGTTATATTTTACCATTTTAAAAAACAGAGAGTGATAGTAAGATAAAGATTCTAGAGAAAAAAATAAAATAAAAACAGCTACACGGAGCTACAATTTGCTACAGAAGGCCAATAGGAGGTAGAGAAAACACTGTCCAACAGCGACACCCGCGAAACGTGCAAACATGCAAAGTTCCGGGCAGATCAGACACCTCATGTTTAAATAAGTATAAAATAATTCATTTCCTGTTGCCAGCAGGCAGCGCTATACTAATAGTTGAATATTGGCCTTTAGTTGTGTTCAGGCCAGGACTGTTATAAAACATGTGAAGTTTGGGTCAGACTGGGAATTGTATGCATGAGTTACAACAACTTCCTGTTTCATAGTATTAATAGCATCCTTTAGCACATAGTAAGTGTTGCTAGCATGTTTGGGAATATTTTTAGCATGATTAGCACACAATGGCATATTTTAATGTGTTGCAAATAGTGCATAAAAGTGTTAAACATTACACTTCCTGTTGCCAGCAGGTGGCGCTATGACTATGTACGATTATCGAGCATCGCGTTAGTTCAGTCAGGTCACGTTAGTCACGCTTGCATCAGCTGACAGTCAGCTGTTCCTGACTTGTACCAATCCAGTCTTGACACCTATCACCTGCGGTCTATTTAAATTCCCATTCTCCAGTGTCTCTTCCATCGCATTGCTGCTTGCAATTAACCGATCGCATCGCTGCTTGCAAATCAAACTGTTGCAGTTTGTTTCAGAACATCGGAAATCCGCATCTAAGATAAGTGAATGCTTTTTAATCCATATCGCTGTGTATGTTGCCTGGTGGTTAACATGGTTTTGCATCGGTTGCAGGAACGAATATTAAGCATATTTGCAGCAGCATTTATACATCTGTGTTCATACACCTGGAGCAATACGCAGCTAGAGCATGCAATCGCTCTAAGGACATGCAGATAAGGCCATGAGAACAGGGTTAAATGAGACCAGCATTCTCGTGTAAGCGTGATTTAGCGGCGAAATATCATGTCACTTATGTTATTTCTAAGGTTGATGTCACATTAGCTGTGTGAGTGTTTCAGATGCACATACATAGGCTTATAAAAACGTGACAAAAATAGCCACGTGTATTTTATTTCTTCATTCAGATTTAAAGATTCGGTGAACCACATGAGACGTTATCTAATCCGATGTGGTGTTTACATGTGCTCGTGCTCCGATTTTGGGACATAAGTGGCTACGATGACATGCAAATTACCACAGAAAAAACAAAACAAAACGGGGTTGCATTAATATTTTTAATAGCTGCTCGCACTTGCTTGGAATTAACTGACTAATATTTAACCTCTAGTGTTCATTCGTGTGCTCCGTCATGTGGCCTGAACAAGATCACATACACCCTAAGGCCGTCTTCTATCGTACCACGTGGTGTGATCGGGGCCATTAAGTATACCCACTTGTTTTGTTGCTTCGCAAAATCTGTAAATTACTATCATGAGTCGTTTCCCTTTAATGGTGTACCATAAAGTTGTGAAACTAGTGATTCTTTTTTGTAATTGGTGCATTATCAGTTCTGTCATCTCACATTTCCCCGCCCATCATCTACTGAGTGCGTGTGTCCGCTACAGCGAGACAACTCCGCTCAAATGCCATCGGGAGCAACGGGATATTTCTGGTCCGGTTGAGTGAGAGCTGATCGCCGAAGCGAGGGAATTCTCCCCTACTTTAGGAACTGTTTCTAAATAACGCCAAACTGCAAAAAAGTGTGAAGCGGCGCTACGCACTGCATCCGCCAGCTGCATGCAAGAGCAGAGTCTCCTGCACAGCGCTGCATTTGCATAACAAAGTAAAGTGATAAACCGCTTCATCCATTCAGATGTGACACAGAATTATTGATACTATCGTGTCGTGTGACACATGAGAACATTAAAGGTTCTGTAGTGTTGCTGGCTGAAAACATCCACAATAATGTTAATGGCATGAAGAGGTAAACTGGAAAACACCAAGGCATGTCAATTCAGCAAGGGGAAATAACTGTAGCCAAAGACCTTCTTTAATGAAGCTCTGAAATGAATTGTATTATGATATTTAAAAAAAAAGGTAAATTTACATTGTAAAATACACGATTTCTCACCAAATTTTGTTAAAACATGAATCACGAAGGGGCAGCTTATGAATGAAGATAGTGCTTGCAATGAGCTATCTTACAACATTTACAAATGGGTTTATGAATCTGTAATAATTCATACAATGACAGGCAAATTTTTGGTCAAGTGTTTTCATTGAGCTATTCACTATCATAGGCTGCATCCGAAAACTGAAAAATGCTGCCTTCGTACGTCGCATTCCAAGGTAGGAAGGCATCAAGACACGTCCGAAATCAATGTCAACTTTATTTCCTGTCTCCTGAGATGACTTCATCTGGCCGGTTTTTGAAGGCAGCATACATGTATCCCTCAGTTTGTGTGTAAATGTATGTTTCTGAACAAAATTTTTCCACTTATGTAATTTCTAGCGAGAAATTAATATTGCAGTAATGAAATATCCACTTAGTTATAACCAAAGCTCTCTATATTTTGCTGTAGATCATTAAACCATTACTCCGCCTCAGAAGCCTGTCCGAAATCCATTTCATGAGGTGCCTTCGGGCAAAAACGCTGCCTGCAAAGTCATTGACTGATTAGATAGCAAGGCAGCAAGTCACCTGCCTACGTTTTCGGATGTAGCCATAGTGTTGTTTCTAAGCTGAAAAGCAGTTAATTGTGCTTCACTTATTACATCAGCTTTCTGCTCTGGTCATGAGATTCCAGATTCCATTCTAATGTGTGTTATTGTATAATTGGAATTTTATCATCTTTGTCCACTATTTCCCAGTCTCTACTGTAATGTCAGTGTCTACTAATCACTGAATGCACAGCGTTGCTGACATCACGTTCCTATTCTGAGGACCGACTGTTGATGTGATTACATGGATACAAGTAATCAGTTTAACATGTTTACATGGCAGGATTTTAATTTAGTTCGGCTATAGAAGGTTATCCTACCTCTCAACAGATTACCATTTCGGTTAAGGCGTTTTTATTCTGACTGAGGTGTTTATATTTAGCATTTTCATTCAGACTGGACACCATTTTAAGTTTCCGAAGGGTGCATGCTTCCCCTGCTGGACTACCACCCTCCATTATGCAACCTACAGCATTAACGCATATTACATGTTCCTCATGCCGCAGCAAGGGGTCGTATGTATCACACATTTGCTTAAAGAGGGGCTACAATGGTGTTTCATGGATTCAGAGTTGTTCAGTGTTAAAGAGATGGATTTTCATGCTAAACATGGCCAATTCGGATGAGTGGAGAAATCTTACTTCTGGGTGGTACAAGTTTCGGTAGTTTTTTCGATGAAGAATCTAATGACGTAGACGATGGTGGAACTCCTTATGAGCATTTCTCTTGGGAAAGCACGCCCAAGCACATGTCGACCTGAGGAGAGCGAGACCTCGCCCATAAACACACTTCATCAAGAAATCGTTGGCAGCACTGCATAGGATTTGTTTGAGAATGTCTCCAAATAATTGTGTTTTGGATGTGAGGGGAAAGTTTACCACGTTCAGCTTCTCAAAGAACCTAGCTTTACATGGACCGTGGATGCAGTTGCTTTTCTGGGGCAGCATTGGAGTGTAGCAAGTGTTGTGTTCTAGTCATTTCAGTGATGAATGTTTTATAAACAAGAACAGGTTGACGCTGGATTTGCACATCGTTTGCTATTAAAACATGGTAGAAGACCCCAGTCAGGTAAGTACAACTGCATCAGATTTATGTCTTTTGTTGGAAATCAGCACATATGTGAATATATGTTATGGAAACAACACAAAACCTCAGTATTATAGCTCTACCCACAGCATGCCTCCAGGAGTTTGGTTTTTCCAGAGAGAATCGTAAGCTGTATTTTTGTTTTGCAGATATGACCAGGCTGGGGACTTTTGGAGATGGGGATTCGTACTGCTCTGTGGGTACTCGGGATTGGCATGAAATTTAAGCATTTTAAGAAACATGCTTGTTGCACATCCGCAGTTGCTTAACTTGGGGTGATGCATCCCTTTGTGATTTTTAAAGAATGGTAGATACATAAAATTGGATAATACTGCCATCATATCAGACTGCTGCTGCTAGGGGCATATGCTTCCCTCTTTACAATCACAGTTGCTTAAGCATATTAAGAACATACTTGTTGCACATCCTCTATTGCTTAACTTTGGGTGACGCTCCCACCCCCCACCTTAATGTGATTTTTCAGCATGTTAGACTTAAATTGAATGATATACAAACTGCCATCGTATTAGGCTGCTGCTGCTAGGGGTGTATGCTTCCCCCATACAGTTCATTCAAATATTTTGCATAAGCAGCTAAAGCAACATGCTTGTTGTATGCTTCTCTCCGAGTTTGGGTGATGCTTCCCCCATAAATATAGTATCAAGCAACATTTCTCATTGCTGGCCATTCAAATTGCATCAGTTGTGTTGGGGAGTTTTGGCATATGGTTGTTTTGGGGGTTTGTCTTGCTGCTCTCCCCGCTCTGTCCAAGCATGGCTGCATGGATAGGCGTGTGGAGTGTTGCCCAGAACATAACCATACCGCCAACACTAACTCTATGCAATTATAATCGTCATAAATGTACTTGACGGAAGTGGTCCTGATTGAAATCGAGCATCGCGTTAGTTCAGTCAGGTCACGTTAGTCATGCTTGCATCAGCTGACAGTCAGCTGTTCCTGACATGTAACAATCCAGTCTTGACACCTATCACCTGCGGTCTATTTAAATTCCCATTCTCCAGTGTCTCTTCCATCGCATTGCTGCTTGCAATTAACTCCCTCCTCCAACCCCAACTCCACCAACTGAACCAGTAATCCGATCTAACTTAGTTTTTTTCTTTACAGTCTCTTCATTGGAAGCAGTCACTCACATTTTGTTTACAACTCAAGTAATTGTGAATTGTAATTATATATATTCTTATGGTTCTGTTCTGTACCCCAGGGGGGTTTGTCTTGCTGCTCTCCCCGCTCTGTCCATGGACAGGCGTGTGGAGTGTTGCCCAGAACATAACTATACCACCAACACTAACTGTATGCAATTATAATCGTCATAAATGTACTTGACGGAAGTGGTCCTGATTGAAACATGCATGTTGATGTATTTAGGACAGGACCCTTGTCAAACGTGGCAGATCGGACACTGATTGCCTGAGATACTGCAACTTCCTTTTTCACTGCATTAGTAGCATGCTTTAGCACTTAGCTAAGGGTTGCTAGCATGTTTTAGTATGCTTCTAGAATTTTGCCAGCCTATTTAACACTTGTTGATGCTTTTTATTATTTTGCATGGAGTCCATAACCGTCTTAAACATGCCACTTCCTGTTGCCATTAGGTGGCGCTATGACTATAATCGCATACAGGCATGTTAATGTGTTCAGGAAAGGACTCTTATCAAACTTGTTCAATTTGGGAAAGATTGGACACTGTATGCCTGAATTACAGTAACTTCCTGATTCACTGCAGTAATATGATGCTTTATCATTTAGCTAAGTGTTTCTACCATGCTGGATCGGACGTTGCTAGCCTGAGTTACAACAACTTCAGTGCAATAGTTGCATGCGTTAACACTTAGCTAAGTGTTGCTAGCATGTTTTATTATGCTTCTAGAATTTTGCCAGCCTATTTAACATTTGTTGATGCTTTTTATTATTTTGCAAGGAGTCCATAACAGTTTTAAACATGCCACTTCCTGTTGCCAGCAGATGGCACTATCATCGAATATGGGCATGTTGATGTGTTCAGGAGAGGACTCTTATTAAATTTTTTTCAATTTGGGGCAGATTAGACACTATATGCCTGAATTACAGTAACTTCCTGTTTCACTGCATTAAGATGATGCTTTAGCAATTAGCTAAGTGCTGCTAGCATGCTTTAGTTATGTTTCTAGCATGTTGACAGTATATTTAGCACTTGCTGACGCTTTTTAATATGTTGCTAGGAGTCCACAACAGTGTTACACATGACACTTCCTGTTACCAGTCAATGGTGCTATGACTATAACTGAATTTGGTCATGGGTGTTTGTTTGGAACAAAACACCTATCACACGTGTGAAGTTTGGGGAAGATTTACATTTTAAAAAATCATTCTAAACAGCTTGAATAAAACCTGTTAAAACCCTCTATGGTACGGAGTTGCCATATGGCAACAATTCATTTATATTCATGTCCTTGTTATTCTGAAAAAACTACGATATATCACATTATGGGAATTAAAAGGGTAGGCCTTAAGGTAGCCAATGATGTGCTGTTTTTAAGTCACATGAAAACTGAATGTCCTCCCAAAACTCATTTTCCCATGGTCAACCTCACACAGAAGACACCTGTTTAAGTGCTCCAGAAATTGCTCTATTAACCTAATTTCTAAACCTTTTTTCTCAAAGGGGATTTTTTTGCAACATCTTTGGTAAGTAAATTAGATATTTTAATTCATAAATCAATTTTGTCTAACATAGTTTTACTGTAAATTAAGAAAATATCAAGGTTGCCATATGGCAACTCTGTACCACTATGGAAAAATAGGTGTGTTGCCATATGGCAACACTGTACCACAGTGGAATTGCAGTAATGTATTTCCCCATTGGGATTTTTTATATATAGTAGCATCAATAAAATTATCACAGTTATTTAATGATTTGAAGTGTTTATTGTAGTATAGTTGTATTTATGTATAAATAACAAAATTATGTCTGCTTTTCAGAAAATGAATATAGCTATATTTTATGGAAAGGGCTATAGGAAGAGTGCAGAGTTGGCCTGTAATGGAGAAGAAAGGGAAGTGCAAATACCCTGGTTGCAGGGGGAACATCCGCATGAAGTGCAGCAAATGTGACTTTGCACCTGTGCATCACAGCTAAAAGGATCTGCTTTTTGCAGTTTCATGGGATGTCATGAAATTTGACATGAGTTGGATTGAGACGGGTGCTCATGGATGGACTGGAAAACACACACTGAGGGGCAGCTGTGGCCTAATGGTCAGAGTGTTGGACTAGTTACCCAAAGGTCACCAGTTTGAGTCTCGGTGCTGGCAGGAGTTGTAGGTGGGAGGTTGTGAATGAACAGCGCTCTCTTCCTCCCTCAATACCCATGGCTGAAGTGCCCTTGAGCAAGGCACTGAACCCCCAGTTGCTCCCTGTGTGCTGGATCTATAGCTGCCCACTGCTCCGGGTGTGTGTTCACTTCTCACTGCTGTGTGTGTGCACTTGGATGGGTTAAATGCAGAGCACCAATTCCAAGTATGGGTTACCAACCTTGGCATATGTCACAACTTTCACTTTTCACTTTACTTCAGGGAGCCGCCTATCGTAATACCTGTATTTTATGTTTTCATGTTCTACATGGTATTTGTGCATGTTCCAAGCTACCATACATTTACTTAACTTGTATAAAATACTTTCAAAAATATTTGTTTTTGTTGTTGTTAACTTTGTGGATGTAAAACAATAAAAAGTTGATGAATTTGATATCCATATATGGTACAAAAGCTATTTTTTTTGCCTGTTGCAAGCATTATAATAATACTTTTAAGTACCATTTTGAAGGTTAAATGAAAGGAAACTACCTACTTTTGGTTTGCACGAGTTCCAAGTATAACAATCTATCAGAGGTGGGTAGAGTCATAGATATCATATATAAACGCTAGATATCTTATGGCGCAGTCACTTCCGGCATCACCGTTCGGCCATCTTGTCACAGGCAGGCTTAATGTAAAGTGAATGATCAGCACGCACACAAATCCTCTTATCTCGCTGAAATCTGGACGGATTTACAAACGGTTTGGTTTCTTACAAACATTATTAACGTGGCTATAATTCCGAATGCTTGAACATGTACGTTATAATTATTCATATGTATGCAGTGTCATAGCTACATCTCTGACATTTATAATAAACCAAACCGTTTGAAAATCGGTTAAAAATTGAGCAAGTTATGGTTATTTAAAAGTACATGCACCATTAAACGAGTGAGCGAGCTGCCTGTGGCATGATGGCCGCCAATGTGCTGATGTCGACCTCCATTGGCCAGCAGCGCGCATGAGACATCTAGCGTTTATATGATATCTATGGGTAGAGTACCCAAGATATCTATGGGTAGAGTACCCAAAAACTGTACTCAAGTAAAAGTAAAAGTACTTATAGAAACATTTACATCAGCCTTTACTCAAGTCTTCAATGTCACATAATCCTTCAGAAATCATTCCAATATGTTGATTTACTATCAATGATGTTCTTTTTATCATAATCCTAAACAAAATGTCACAGGTTCCAAAACAATATTAAGCAGCAAAACTGTTTCCAGCACTGGTAATAAATCAATTTATTAGAATTATATTTTGAAGGATCATAACTCTGAAAACTGGAGTAACAGCTGATGAAAATTCGGATTTGCATCACGAAATAAATTATATTTTAAAGTATGTATTGTATATGTATAAATAACCTCTGACACGGAGAAGAGAGAAAACTCCTCACATGACCGTTAAGTTACAGAACATCTTTCTGTTTACTTAAGTAACAGATATAGGTGTCATGCCATAACATATTTTTAATACGACTGACTTTATATTAAATGTGAATTTAACATTGAAAGTCAATGTGATATAAAAACTGCTACTAATTTTTCATTGTTCATAAAGAGAGCAAATAACATTTACGTTCTCAAAGGTCATTTTCACTGACAGTCTAGAGTTCAATCACTCTCAAAAAATTAAAATCACTGAAACTGTTAACACTGTGAAATCAATATCTTAATTATAGATTCGTACACACATCTGCACTTAGTTGTTTCTGACGAGAGAATTTGCCAGAAAGAGGTATTCAGTCAGTGAGCGAGTGAGTGAAGGAAGCACCGGGATTGTAATGATGACTCATCTGAACGCCTCTGATTGGCCATTGCATTCATAAGCTCAACAGAATCGTGTGTGATTGGTTATAATGCTCAGTGCTGTAAAAACGCATCTATCTCTGGCTCACTGCCAGCCAGCGAACACAGATCTGAATTCAGCAGCTGATGATATGACTTGCTGAACGTACTTGCACGGTGTGTTTGTATCAGTGGTGGACGAAGTACACAAATCAAGTACTTGAGTAAAAGTACAGATACATATAATAAAATATTACTCCAGTAAGAGTAAAAATATTCCTTTTTCAATTTTACTCAAGTGAAAGTACAAAAGTACTCGATTTTTTATGTACTTAAATAAAAAAGTACTGAAATTTTATATAGGCTACTTAAATTTTATATTCGCACATATTTTTAATAATCTTACTGCTGAAAATACCTGGGATTTTTTCCAAAATAACAACTATATGGAGTCAAGATATATTTTTGTTGTTGATATGGACTACGCTGATGAGAGTGATGTTAACTGTGAAAGCTTACACTGTGATGTACCTGAGAGAAAACAGATGACCATCTGATTTTCACCAGTAAGAACAAAGTCTTTTAAAGTTTGTTGTTTTACAGAACATCACAGTTAGGACTTTATATGACATGATAATAAGGCCTGAAGTTAGGAAGAACATTTTAAAGGAAAATATAATTATATTTTCATAATCAGGCCCCCCCTCGCATAGAGGTTTTCAAGAGCTGGTGTGAATAAATATAGATTTAAGCTCAAAGAGACGGGATAGTCTGCACATTATTTGATATTTTATTCGGACCCAGAATACAGCGAGATGAACATCACAGAGCGCTGAACTCTCCTGCAGTGTGTGTTTCATTCATACTCGAAGCCGAAGGGTGCTCTCGCGCAGAAAGTCATATGAGGAAATTCCTAATATGGGCAAAAGCGTCCAGCTATCGCTGTATGAAAGCAGTTTTTACACAGAAAAAAAAGGCCAGAAACTTTTGGAAACACGAAGACATTAAACATACGATTGCAATAATATATGTTTTTTTAAGTCATCTTCAGCAGGTGATAAATAAAGTATGAACAATGCAGTGCTAATTGACAAAAACATTTTGTAGTATATAAACAAATCATTATTATTATTATTTGTTATTGTCCAGCAGTTATAGATTTCTAAGCCAATTAAAAGTTAGAAATTTTAGAAAAATTTAAGTTGCCTATTGTATCCACTACCAGTCAACAGTTTTTGAACAGTAAGCTTGTTAATATTTTTTAAAGAAGTCTCTTCTGTTCACCAAGTCTGTATTTATTTGATCCAAAGTACAGCAAAACAGAACAATTGTGAAATATTTTTACTAACCTATTTATATTAACTGTTTTGTATTTGGATATATTTCAAAATGTAATTTGTTGAAATTTCAAAGCTGAATTTTAAGCATCAATACTCCAGTCAGACAATCCTTCAGAAATAATAATTTAAAAAAAAAGGTTTCTTTGATGAATAGAAAGTTCAGAAGAACAGCATTTATTTTGAAATAGAAATCTGGAATAATCTGAAATAGAAAATTATGTCTTTATCATCACTTTTGATCAATTTAAAGTGAAGTGACGTGACATACAGCCAAGTATGGTGACCCATACTCAGAATTTGTGCACTGTATTTAACCCATCAAAAGTGCACACACACAGCAGTGAACACACACACACCGAGAACACACACCCAGAGCAGTGGGCATCATTTATGCTGCGGCGCCTGGGGAGCAGTTGGGGGTTCGGTGTCTTGCTCAAGAGAACCTTAGTCATGGTGTTGCCGGCCTGAGACTCGAAACCACAAAAGAGACCTTGCTAAGTAGAAGTGTTCATTTCTATAATTTATTTTCCAAAAAACAAAAATTATATTGACAGTAAGCTTTTGAATGATATATAGTGTACAATGTTGCAAAAGCTTTTTATTTCACATAAATGCTAATTTTTGGATCCTTATATTCATCAAAGAATACTTAAAAAAAAATACTCATGTTTTAAATATTGATAATCAGCAAATCAGCATATTAGAATGATTTCTGAAGGATGTGACACTAAAGACTGGAGTAATGATGCTGAAAATACAGCTTTGATCACAGGAATAAATTACAATTTAAAATACATTCAAATAGGGGAAAAAATTATTTTAAATATAAAAATATTTCACAATATTACTGTTTTTTTGCTGTACTTTGGATCAAATAAATGCAGGCTTGGTGAGCAGAAGATACTTCTTTAAAAACATAAAAAATATTACTGTTCAAAAACTGTTGATTGGTAAGCTATATAGATTAAAGAAATGTTATATAGCCTACATATATAGCCTATATATATATCATTTCTGTCCCCCTCACTTCTGAAAAGATGGCTACGCCCCTGGATTTTTTCCTTCTCAAACCTTGTCTGTGGTGTAAAAACACCCCTGGCCAAACAGGGTGCATCTCTTCCCACTTTGATAATTACTGTAGTTACCATGTTCTGAACATCACATCCTTTCTTTTTTCCCCAGATGTAATCTATATATATATATATATAGGTGGTTGAATAAAAATATTTGGACATTATTTATAAAAAGTACCTCAACTTAGCACCAGCAAGCTTGTAAGCTAGACAGTTAGCATCAGCTAACAATATTTACTTATTTTCAGTACGGTTGTGAATAAACATTCATGTCTGTCTACTCGTCTAGTTAATCCAAACGTTACTGTTGATAAACAATATAAAAACAGACTTCACATAGGGATGGTAGCATTTTAATAAAACTGTTAACATTACGGCAGCGGGGAATTTGAACGTGCATGAGTTATTGTATTTAATCTGTGTAATTTTAATGTTTGTTTTTTTATTTTTTTATTTATTTTATTTTTTTTTACCTAAAATTGATGTGTCTGCATCGTCTGCACTCGAGTATTTCAGTGGGCTTAAATAGATCACTCTTTACAACGGATTTAGTTCCCACACAACTGACAATTTTGACCTAAATATGATTTTCAGTTACAATAATTAATCCAAAATTTCGACATTAGTAACTTACTTTTAGCAACATCAGACGCACGCGCGCTCACAAGATCTCCCGGTTCTTACTTCTGTAGACTCGCACTAAACGGTTCATTTGAATCAGTGAGTGGTCGACTCCAGAACAGCTGCAATCCATAGACAGTAGGCTGCAATTGGATCATTCTAATTCGTAAACGAATCGTTTGGTGCGATTTGCGATCCGATTTAAGTTTATTTTGAAAAGACTCAGTTCGTTCATGATGAATCAAACACCGCTTCTGCGTGTCGGAGCACGTGATATATTATAGGGAGTAACGATATGTTTTATGAAATGTAGTGAAGTTAAAAGTACGATTTTATGCTTTGGTATGTAGTGAAGTAAAAGTAAAAGTTACTCAAAATAAAACTACTCCAGTAAAGTACAGATACTTGAAAAATTGACTTAAGTAAAGTTTTACGAAGTAAAGCTACTTCGTTACTGTCCACCACTGGATTGTATTAATATTAATAAAATATTAATCTGCTAGTTTTTGTCTTTTGGAAGCTGCATTCAACTTGGTTCCCTTCTGTTATAAGTCACACGTACAACAAACTATGTCACAGTGGTATCGTGTACTGTAATCGAATGTAGCCCAAGTTATTACCTGTTGAACAGTAGACAGCACGCGGTGTTCATCTAATAAAGATCTTCATCGCTATCAAATAGCCTTTGCAGATTTGCTTTCAATTCAATGCAGTTCCATTTTAACGCTGCTGATGTTAAACGTTACAACTCTGAGTGAACCGCTTCAGACGCTCAGCGCACGCGGCAGGGAACTGAACGAATCATTCAAACTGATTCATGAACCTATTCACTCGTTTTGCCAACTGGTTTGATCAAGCCTTTGAACAGAATTGACTCAAAAGAATGAATCATTCGCGAATGGGCATCGCTCATTGTCCAGAGAAAAGTAGACGGCGCGTTTGGATCAAACTGAAGCATTTATAACATTTATTGCATTAAGATAAAGTAACGAGAGGAGCGTCGCCCACAGTAACTAAGTGAAAGTACAGATTTTTTCCAAAAAAATTACTCAAGTAAGAGTAAGTACCCATCTTTAAATATACTCAAATTGGTATTAGTCACCCAAAAAATTCACACATAAAAAAAGCAGCCAAGACAAAGACAAAAGCAGCTGGTAAATGCAGTCACTTTAATATTCAAATCCAGTATCATGATCCACTTCAGATTTATTTCTAAACGGTTTATGTTCACGTGGCTGTTTTCGTTTATATTTGCCAAGCTATTATGTATTTTGAAATTATCTTGTCCTTACAACGAAAGCCAGAATCAGTGTCCTGCAGCTCGACAGATCGATGTTTGTCTGCCCTCAGACAGTCTTGCGCTGTCTTTAATTTGGACACTTAAACAGCTAACAAACACCTGAATTCTGCTCTTGTTGTGTTATAATGGGTGGATTGTGTGCATTCGTGGTACAATTTTATTTTAAAAAGCTCTTAAACAAGAATAAATTCGTTTTTTTCTAAACTCGTGCGGTGATTTCAAATAGGTCAGAGAGGCTGCCGCGAATATTTCATTTTCACACTTTACAGTCACAAACATCTGAATTTAGCTCTTGGTGTGTTCTAATTGGTGGATTGTGTGATATTTTTTCAATTTGGGGCAGATTAGACACTATATGCCTGAATTACAGTAACTTCCAGTTTCACTGCATTAAGAAGATGCTTTAGCATTTAGCTAAGTGCTGCTAGCATGCTTTAGTTATGTTTCTAGCATGTTGACAGTATATTTAGCACTTGCTGACGCTTTTTAATATGTTGCTAGGAGTCCACAACAGTGTTACACATGACACTTCCTGTTACCAGTCGATGGTGCTATGACTATAACTGAATTTGGTCATGGGTGTTTGTTTGAAATCATTCTAAACAGCTTGAATAAAACCTGTTAAAACGCTCTATGGTACGGAGTTGCCATATGGCAACAATTAATTTATACTCATGTCCTTGTTATTCTGAAAAAACGTACTCGGTTACTAACGTAACCTCGGTTCTCTCTAGAAGAGGGAACGAGTACTGCGTCTTAGCTAAGACGCTGCGGGAAAAGTCTCTTTTCACGATACACTGAAGCAAAAAAATTATCCTTAATTTTGAAATATTGTAAAACGCATTTGCAGCAGCATACTGCTCGCTCGCTCATTGGCTGCTCTGCGGCAACTGCATAAGCCTATCGAGCGCAGGCTGATGCAACATCAGACCAATGATGCTTCGCGCCCTCCATGCCACTTCCCGCCGAAATGGGTGTGGCCTAGCCCTATAAAGGGAGCTCGAAAAGGCTGACTCACCTTTTACCTTTACCTTTATTTATATAGCGCTTTAAACAAAATACATTGCGTCAAAGCAACTGAACAACATTTATTAGGAAACAGTGTCAATAATGCAAAAATGATAGTTAAAGGCAGTTCATCATTGGATTCAGTTATGTCATCTCTGTTCAGTTAAATAGTGTCTGTGCATTTATTTGCAATCAAGTCAACGATATCGCTGTAGATGAAGTGTCCCCAACTAAGCAAGCCAGAGGCGACAGCGGCAAGGAACCAAAACTCCATCGGTGACAGAATGGAGAAAAAAACCTTGGGAGAAACCAGGCTCAGTTGGGGGGCCAGTTCTCCTCTGACCAGACGAAACCAGTAGTTCAATTCCAGGCTGCAGCAAAGTCAGATTGTGCAGAAGAATCATCTGTTTCCTGTGGTCTTGTCCTGGTGCTCCTCTGAGACAAGGTCTTTACAGGGGATCTGTATCTGGGGCTCTAGTTGTCCTGGTCTCCACTGTCTTTCAGGGATGTAGAGGTCCTTTCTAGGTGCTGATCCAGCATCTGGTCTGGATACGTACTGGATCCGGGTGACTGCAGTGACCCTCTGATCTGGACACAAACTGGATCTGGTGGCCACGTTGACCTCGGAACAAGAGAGAAACAGACAAATATTAGCGTAGATGCCATTCTTCTAATGATGTAGCAAGTACATAGGGTGTTATGGGAAGTGTTTCCGGTTCCAGTTTACCTAATTAATGCAGCCTAAAAATCCTTTAACGGATTTGGATAATAAAAGCATATTAGTATGTTATGTGTATGCCAGGTTAAAGAGATGGGTCTTTAATCTAGATTTAAACTGCAAGAGTGTGTCTGCCTCCCGAACAATGTTAGGTAGGTTATTCCAGAGTTTGGGCGCCAAATAGGAAAAGGATCTGCCGCCTGCAGTTGATTTTGATATTCTAGGTATTATCAAATTGCCTGAGTTTTGAGAACGTAGCGGACGTAGAGGATTATAATGTAAAAGGAGCTCATTCAAATATTGAGGTGCTAAACCATTCAGGGCTTTATAAGTAATAAGCAATATTTTAAAATCTATGCGATGCTTGATAGGGAGCCAGTGCAGTGTTGACAGGACCGGGCTAATATGGTCATACTTCCTGGTTCTAGTAAGAACTCTTGCTGCTGCATTTTGGACTAGCTGTAGTTTGTTTACTAAGCGTGCAGAACAACCACCCAATAAAGCATTACAATAATCTAACCTTGAGGTCATAAATGCATGGATTAACATTTCTGCATTTGACATTGAGAGCATAGGCCGTAATTTAGATATATTTTTGAGATGGAAAAATGCAGTTTTACAAATGCTAGAAACGTGGCTTTCTAAGGAAAGATTGCGATCAAATAGCACACCTAGGTTCCTAACTGATGACGAAGAATTGACAGAGCAACCATCAAGTCTTAGACAGTGTTCTAGTTTATTACAAGCAGACTTTTTAGGTCCTATAATTAACACCTCTGTTTTTTCAGAATTTAGCAGTAAGAAATTACTCGTCATCCAGTTTTTTATATCGACTATGCAATCCATTAGTTTTTCAAATTGGTGTGTTTCACCGGGCTGCGAAGAAATATAGAGCTGAGTATCATCAGCATAACAGTGAAAGCTAACACCATGTTTCCTGATGATATCTCCCAAGGGTAACATATAAAGTCAAACTGTTGTCCTTAACCTTCCTTAAGCGTAAAGGAGCAACTTTATTTAAAGTGCTAGAAAAGAGAGAGTCCATAGTTTCTGTTACATCATCAAGTTGTTCTGAGGTTTTGGATATGCTAAGGAATTTGGATACATCAGGAAGATAACTTAAAAAGCAGTCTTTTGTGTTAGAAGTGATGGTTCTTCCATACTTGTAACAAGAAGTAGAATTTACAATTTTGGCTATATGAATTTAGCAAAGAACTAAATAATGATCTGAAATATCATCACTTGGCTGAATAATTTCAACACCATCAACATCAATTCCATGTGACAGTATTAAATCTAGAGTATGATTTCGACAATGAGTAGGTCCTGAAACGTGTTGTCTAACACCAATAGAGTTCAGAATGTCTATAAATGCTGATCCCAGTGCATCTTTTTCATTATCAACATGGATATTAAAATCCCCAACTATTAAAACTTTATCTGCAGCCAGAACTAACTCGGATGTAAAATCACCAAACTCTTTAATAAAGTCTGTATGGTGCCCTGGTGGCCTGTATACAGTAGCCAGTACAAACATAACAGGGGATTTATCATTAACATTTGTTTCTTTGGATAATGTTATATGAAGTACCATTACTTCAAACGAGTTATACTTGTAGCCTGTCCTCTGAGAAATCCTGAAAACGTTGTTATAAATTGAAGCAACACCTCCACCTTTGCCTTTTAGACGTGGCTCATGTTTATAACAGTAATCTTGGGGGGTGGACTCATTTAAAATAATGTAATCATCAGGTTTTAGCCAGGTTTCTGTCAAACAGAGTACATCTATATAATGATCAGTGATCATATTATTTACAAAAAGTGTTTTCGTAGAAAGGGATCTGATATTCAATAAGCCAAGCTTTATCATTTGTTTATCCATATTGCTTCTGTTTTTTATTTGTTGAACCTCAATTAAATTGTTAATCTTAACTTGGTTTGGACGTTTTTTGTATTTTCTAGTTCGGGGAACAGACACAGTCTCTATAGTGTGATATCTAGGTGAAAGAGTCTCTATGTGCTGAGAATTAACTGACCTCTGTGACGGGAGGCAGCTAGCAGATGGTCGGTTTAGCCAGTCTGTCTGCTTCCTGACCTGGGCCCCAGTTAGTCAAGTATAAACACTAAGACTATTTGCCATATTTCTAGAGAGAAGAGTGGCGCCAGCCCAGGAGGGATGAAGACCATCTCTTTTAAACAGGTCAGGTCTGCCCCAAAAGCTCGTCCAATTGTCTATGAAACCTATGTTATTCTGTGGGCACCACTTAGACATCCAGCCATTGAGTGATGACAATCTGCTATGCATCTCATCACCACGGTAAGCAGGGAGGGGACCAGAGCATATAACAGTGTCTGACATCGTGCTTGCAAGTTCACACACCTCTTTAATGTTATTTTTAGTGATCTCCGACTGGCAAAGTCGAACATCATTAGCGCCGGCATGAATAACAATCTTACTGTATTTACGTTTAGCATTAGCCAGCACTTTTAAATTTGCCAAGATGTCAGGCGCTCTGGCTCCCGGTAAACATTTGACTATGGTGGCTGGTGTCTCTATATTCACGTTCCGTACAATAGAATCACCAATAACTAGAGCACTTTCATCAGGTTTCTCAGTGGGTGCATCACTGAGTGGGGAGAACCTGTTTAATGTTTTGATCGGAACAGAAGAGCGGTGTTTTGACCCACGACTACGCTGCCTCACCGTCACCCAGTTGCCCTGCTGCTGGGGCTCTGTTTCCGGAACCGAACAATGTACAGGAATCCCTGAGCTAGACGCATCCAAAGCCGTATCTAGAGCCCTAACATTCTTACTGTCCTCAATTAAAGTTTGGATGCGTGTCTCTAATTCTGAAATCTTCTCTGTCAGCCTAACTATTTCCCTGCATTTATCACATGTGAATCCCTCATCAGCGACAGAGATAGATAAACTGTACATGTGGCAAGAGGTGCAAGTAACAATGACGGGAGAAGCCATTACTCACCGTGCTTGATGAAATATTCTTACTGCGGTTGTTTGATGAACTTGTGAAAAACCACGTTCTCTTCTTAAGGATCTCTAGACCCCACCTGCAAGGCTCCTGAAATAACCTGATTTATTTCATCGCCGAAGCGAACCAGAGTGAATCGTACGCACGGCAGAGAACGCAGTACTCGTTCCCTCTTCTAGAGAGAACGAGGTTACGTTAGTAACCGAGTACTTTCTCTTACAAGAGTTCTCTCGTACTGCGTCTTAGCTAAGACGCTGCGGGAACCCCATGTAAAACGCCGTGCATGCAGAGATCACACACCGATAAACCTGGAAGCGAAGCCCAGGATTTACAGTGCACAATCACTAGAGGGACTCACAGAGAGTCCTAGAACAGGAGGGGGGAACCCTCCGTCCCCTATATCTAGCAGCGTCAATATGACATCACATATTCAAGGCAAGGCCTGACTAATGTGGGAATGTGGGTCTAACGCAATACTGCCCATATAACAGTCGGCAGCGCATCGCGCTTGCGATCTCAGAGTTCCAATCAGGACACTGATTTAACTATACCGACAACAGCTTTGCTTGCAGGGCGGGAACCTCTAGGTTATAAAACCTGATAAATGTAGATGGCGAGGCCCATCCTGCCGCCATACATATATCCTGTAAGGAAATCCCACTAGTCCAAGCCCACGATGAGGCGACGCCTCTCGTGGAGTGCGCTCTGACACCCAGTGGGCACTGAAGGCCCCTGGAAGTGTAAGCTAACGCTATAGCGTCAACTATCCATCTGGATAGGCTCTGTTTTGAAACAGCCATTCCCTTGGAACGTCCACTGAACGAGACAAACAGCTGCTCAGTCTGTCTGAAGACAGCAGAGCGAGACACATAAGCTCTTAAAGCCCTAAACCGGGCAAAGAAGACTTGAGTCTCCATCCTCTTCTGACACCGACAGGGCAGACAGGGAAATAACCTGAGCCCGAAACGGTGTGTTGAGGGATTTCGGCACATAACCGTGCCTAGGTTTGAGTATGACTCTTGAGTCATTAGGCCCAAACTCCAAGCACGTCGGGTTCACCGAGAGCGCGTGCAGGTCACCCACACACTTCACTGAAGCGAGAGCCAACAAGAACACTGTCTTGAATGACAGATGTTTGAGGCTAATCGTTTGGATAGGCTCGAAAGGGGAACCTTTTATGGTCTCCAAAACCGTCGAGAGGTCCCATACAGGGACTGAAGGAGGTCTGGGAGGATTCAGCCTCCTAGCTCCTCTAAGGAAGCGGATGACCAAATCATTCCTTCCTATTGACCGACCGAGCGTTGTCTCAGAAAACGCTGCGATAGCCGCCACGTAAACTTTGAGCGTGGAGGGGGCTCTGCCCTTATCCAACAGCTCCTGTAGGAAGGAGAGAACCTCCGTCACCTCTCAATCAAGGGGTGAACGTCCCCGAGCTGTGCACCAACTGGAGAATACTGACCACTTCGAGGCATATAGCCGTCGAGTCGATGGAGCTCTAGCCTGAGTGATAGTATTTAGCACTCCCACTGAGAGATCAGCGGGTAACCGTTGAGCGCCCACACATGGAGGGTCCACAACTCCGGTTGCGAGAGGAGGTCCCTCCTCAACGGCACTGGCCATGGGGCAGTGTCTGCTAACTGCATCAAATCTGGAAACCATGGTTGGTTCTTCCAAAGTGGTGCTACAAGCAGTACTGAGCATTTTGTTTCCCTCACCCGTTCTATCACCTGCGGAAGGAGGGAGACGGGGGGAAAAGCATAGAGCGGGCAGCACAGCCACCTTTGTGACAGAGCGCTTTCGTTCTTGGAAAAGAACGCGGGGCAGTAAGCGTTTTCGTGGGACGTGAAGAGGTCCACTTCTGCCCTGCCAAATCTCTCCCACAGCAGCTGGACTGTCTGTGGGTGTAGAGACCATTCGCCCGTGGGAATGTTGTTTCTGGACAGTCTGCCTGGACCCAGATTCTGTAGCCCAGGCACATGAACTGCTCTCAGCGAGCGCAAGTTGCGCTGAGCCCAAACCAGGAGGCGTTCCGCCAACCTGTACAGGTTTCGGGACCTGAGACCGCCCTGGCCATTTATGTAGGACACCACAGACATGTTGTCCGAATGGACTAAGACGTGGTGGCCCTTGATTCGGGGACAAAAGCGCGTCAGCGCATTCTCCACTGCCAGCATTTCCAGACAGTTGATATGTTGGAGCTTTTCCCGTTCTGACCACAGGCCAAAGAACGGTCTGCCCTCGAGCAGCGCTCCCCATCCCGAAGTGGAGGCGTCCGTCGACATCACTTCCACTTTCGAGGAAGTCCCCAGGCTTACACCTGATTGGTACCAGTCGTTCACTGTCCAGGTTTTCAAGGCTGTAACACAGCTCTGATTGACCTTGAGACTCAACTGACCGGATATCCACGCTCTGCGCGGTACTCGCGCTTTTAGCCAGAACTGCAAGGGGCGCATGCGGAGCAGGCCCAATTTAAGAACTGGTGATGCTGAGGCCATGAGACCTATCATGTTCTGAAATTCTCTGAGCGAGAAGGTCGTGCCGCAGCGGAGAGAGCCCAACGCGCGCTGTGGCGACAGCCGCGCCGTCATGGACTGTGAGTCCAGAGCTATACCCAAAAACAGTATCGTTTGACTGGGGTTCAGCGAACTCTTCGTCCAGTTGACACTGAGACCGAGTTTCTCGAGGTGATCGAGTAAAATGGCCCCGTGCTCCACGAGCTCTGACAGTGATTGAGCCAGAATCAGCCAGTCATCCAAATAGTTCAGCAATCGCATGCCTCTGACGCGCTGCGTCCATGCACCTCGTAAATGTACGAGGAGCCAGGGACAAGCCGAACGGCAGGACTGTATACTGGTATGTCTGGCCCTCGAAGGCGAATCTCAAGTATCGCCTGTGACGTGACGCTATCTGTATTTGAAAATACGCGTCCTTCAGATCTATCGACATGAACCAGTCTCCTCTGCGAATATGCGCGAGGAGTTTCCTGGTTGTAAGCATTTTGAAACTGCGTTTCGCCAATGCTTTGTTCAGCTGTCTTAGATCCAGTATGGGTTTGAAGCCCCCGTCTTTCTTGGGCACTAGAAAGTATCTGCTGTACAGCCCCCCTTCGCTTTGAGCTTGAGATACAGGCTCCACAGCCCCTTTGCTCAACAGTTTTGATATTTCGGCTCGAAGTAAGTGTGCTACTTCTGTTTTGACCGTAGTTTCGACACGCGCTAAAAAGCGCGGAGGGCGTCGAAAAAACTGTAGCGAGTAGCCTCTCTTTATAATGTCTAGCACCCAATCCGAAACCCCTGGAAGCGCTGACCATGCGTCTGCATGAATGGCTAAGGGTTGGATGCGAAGCGCGCTCTGTTGGCTGGGCAACGGCAGTGCTTCGATGTGCTGTAACATGGGCGTTATGCCTGTGACATTTGAGGCGGGGAGCGCGCTGATCACAGCGGGCAGATCGCTCGTCCTCGACCCCGCCACGGTGCTTAACCGAGTGAGGGAGGGCTGAGCGAGTCCCGTGGGACTCGTGCTGTCTGTGAGTAATTGTGGGCTGTAAGCGTGCACATTTACTGCTTTTGACGCGTTGTCTGCCTGGGCAGAACGAACGTGCACGGGTTTCGTTTTTACAGAAACCACATGACGTGTGTGACATAGTGTTTGTGGGCACTGAAGAGTGGGCACGTTTACTATGTAGTGTGCGCGATCGACCTGAGTCGTTTTTATGGGCGCGAGCCCTGTGTGAAGGGCTGTGCTTATATGTGGAGATGGGCACTGAGCAGTGGGCATCGTTACTACATTTATAGCACCATCGGCCGTGGCCGGGACACCAGAAATTACGCTCCTTTCGGGAAATATCTGGGTAGCCGTGTAAACAGCTTTTGTGTGCAGGCAAGCGGGCAACTGTACAGGCTTGCGCGTTGCAGAAGACGCTGAGACAGTCACAATTACTGGAACTGAAACAGCGGCGCGCTTGGGTGAGAGTTTGGCCGCAGTGGGACTCGTACACCTGCGCTTTCCTAGGAGTGCTAGGATGACTTTGGGGCTGCCGGTCTTACCGCAATCCCCTGCCGTGGTCCCCGCGGCGCAGAGATCCGCGTAAGCAGAGATGACGTCATGCGGCAGGCTTTAGATGGCAACACCGCTTTCGTCCGCCTTCCAGCAGAGGGCGGGCAAAGGTGCGTCGCTATCGCCTGTTCCACCGGCGGAAGTGACTGGTTGCCTCTGCTTTTAGCATCGTCCAGTGTGGAGAATGCTGGTGGGACAGACGAACGAGTTCGTGCTGAATAGGGAGCGTTCCAAGCCTTTGCCACCTTTTCATGAAGCTCAGGAAGAAATGGAGCGGGCTTTGAATTCGGAGAAGTACGCTCACCCGGAAGATAACTATCATCCAGCCGGGAATGAGAGGGGAGCGCTGGTGCAGACCACTCGAGGCCGAGGCTCGTCGCGGCCAGCGTGAGCACTCGCATCAGCTCCTTCTCGATGTCAGCTCGTCTGCTGGGCTTCTGAGCAGAAAGCACGAGATCCCCGGAGCTCGCCCAGCCTTCGCTGCCCTAAGCTAGCAGAGAGCACATGTCCTCTTCCCCCGACGTGGCCCTGAGATCAACTTCCTCGGAAGACGCGGCGGCAGACAGCGAGCGCTGACCATCGGGAAGCGATGCAGGGGAAGCCGGTGAAGCAGGGTGAACCGGCGAGCTCGGTCGGGCTGGAGAAGGTTCCGGAATCCGCTGAGAGCGGTGCTTTTTACGGCGCGAGGGAATGCAGGCTCGGAGAAAACTGCCAAGCGAGTCCTCAGAGTCACCATTGGCATCAGCTCGCAGTGAGGGCAGCCGCCGTCAGCGAGTGCGAGCGCTGCATGATCTTCACCCAGGCAGGAGACACAGATGAGGTGACGGTCTCCCTCGCTGAGTGGGGCTCTGCACGAGCCGCAAGAAGGCATCTTTAAAAGACGCAAGCTCTTTTACGAGTGTGTGTCGCAGGGCGAACACACACACGTGGATATAAAAGAATTGAAATCGCCTGTTCCACCGGCGGAAGTGACTGGTAGCCTCTGCTTTTAGCATCGTCCAGTGTGGAGAATGCTGGTGAGACAGACGAACGAGTTCGTGCTGAATAGGGAGCGTTCCAAGCCTTTGCCACCTCTTCGTGAAGCTCAGGAAGAAATGGAGCGGGCTTTGAATTCGGAGAAGTACGCTCACCCGGAAGATAACTACCATCCAGCCGGGAACGAGAGGGGAGCGCTGGTGCAGACCACTCGAGGCCGAGGCTCGTCGCGGCCAGCGTGAGCACTCGCATCAGCTCCTTCTCGATGTCAGCTCGTCTGCTGGGCTTCTGAGCAGAAAGCACGAGATCAGTGAGGGCAGCCGCCGTCAGCGAGTGCGAGCGCTGCATGATCTTCACCCAGGCAGGAGACACAGATGAGGTGACGGTCTCCCTCGCTGAGTGGGGCTCTGCACGAGCCGCAAGAAGGCATCTTTAAAAGACGCAAGCTCTTTTACGAGTGTGTGTCGCACTTTTTTTTCCGCAGCGTCTTAGCTAAGACGCAGTATGAGAGAACTCTCGTAAGAGAACTACGATATATCACATTATGGGAATTAAAAGGGTAGGCCTTAAGGTAGCCAATGATATGCTGTTTTTAAGTCACATGACAACTGAATGTCCTCCCAAAACTCCTTTTCCCATGGTCAACCTCACACAGAAGACACCTGTTGAAGTGCTCCAGAAATTGCTCTATTAACCTAATTTCTAAACCTTTTTTCTCAAAGGGGATTTTTCGCAACATCTTTGGTAAGTAAATTAGATATTTTAATTCATAAATCAATTTTGTCTAACATAGTTTTACTGTAAATTAAGAAAATATCAAGGTTGCCATATGGCAACTCTGTACCACTATGGAAAAATAGGTGTGTTGCCATATGGCAACACTGTACCACAGTGGAATTGCAGTAATGTATTTCCCCATTGGGATTTTTTATATATAGTAGCATCAATAAAATTATCACAGTTATTTAATGCTTTGAAGTGTTTATTGTAGTATAGTTGTATTTATGTATAAATAACAAAATTATGTCTGCTTTTCAGAAAATGAATATAGCTATATTTTATGGAAAGGGCAATAGGAAGAGTGCAGAGTTGGCCTGTAATGGAGAAGAAAGGGAAGTGCAAATACCCTGGTTGCAGGGGGATCATCCGCATGAAGTGCCGCAAATGTGGCTTTGCACCTGTGCATCACAGCTAAAAGGATCTGCTTTTTGCAGTTTCATGGGATGTCATGAAATTTGACATGAGTTGGATTGAGACGGGTGCTCATGGATGGACTGGAAAACACACACTGAGGGGAAGCTGTGGCCTAATGGTCAGAGTGTTGGACTAGTTACCCAAAGGTCACCAGTTTGAGTCTCGGTGCTGGCAGGAGTTGTCAAACTGAAGCATTTATAACATTTATTGCATTAAGATAAAGTAACGAGAGGAGCGTCGCCCACAGTAACGAAGTAAAAGTACAGATTTTTTCCCAAAAAATTACTCAAGTAAGAGTAAAAGTACCCATCTTTAAATATACTCAAAAAAGTATTAGTTACCCAAAAAATTTACTCAAGTAAATGTAACGAAGTAAATGTAACTCGTTACTACCAACCTCTGCAATCTATCAATATCTAAAAGAAATGTCAATGTAAATAGAAAAGATAATCATAATTTAATAGAAAAACTACTTTTTTGGCCATTTACCATTGTGGTACACTGTTGCCATATGGCAACGTTTTCCTAAATATCCCCCCCCCCCCCCCCCCCCCAAAGAAAGAGTTTGGGATTTGTATAGTTGAAGTTATTTCATGTAATAAAAACTTATTTAAAAAATATTTCATGGTTAGAACATAATGCGTACCATAGAGGGTTAATATTTATTATAGACCACTGCAACTGTCTATAATCTAACAAACAAGTTTATTATAAAAATAAAAGTGTGTACACCAAATAAATTGGACGATAAAGAAATTGCTAACTATAGTATAATAGAGCATGTTTTAGGTTTTTAGGTGTTTAGATGCAGAAATGGACAAATCAAATGTAAAATAAATTGTCATCGACAATTTATTAATTCTTGTTAGAGCAAAATAATAATAATAATAATAATAATAATAATAATAAATACATGAATACATACACACGTATAAAAAGCAGCCAAGACCAGGCAAAAGCAGCTGGTAAATGCAGTCACTTTAATATTCAAATCCAGTATCATGATCCACTTCAGATTTATTTCTGAACAGTTTATGTTCACGTGGCTGTTTTCATTTATATTTGCCAAGCTATTATGTATTTTGAAATGATCTTTTAAGCCAGAATCAGTGTCCTGCAGCTCAAGAGATCGATGTTTGTCTGCCCTCAGACAGTCTCGCGCTGTCTTTAATTTGCACACTTAAACAGCTAACAAACACCTGAATTATGCTCTTGTTGTGTTATAATGGGTGGATTGTGTGCATTCGTGGTACAATTTTATTTTAAAAAGCTCTTAAACAAGAATAAATTTGTTTTTTTCTAAACTCGTGACACTGAACACGCTCATCGGAGCGGTGATTTCAGATAGGTCAGAGAGGCTGCCGCGAATATTTCATTTTCATGACATGTTGCACGGCAACAATATTTTTAGATATCAATATCCCCCCAGCAGATTTATATTGGCTGTGTTTTGTCATTATTTTGATGAAGTTGGAAGCAAATAAAGTAAAAATATGATGCTGAATTCCAAGCATTTTGAAAATGACACACTTCCTGCTGCCAGTGGGTGGTGCTATAACTTTGACTCCTAATAGTCACATATATGCGATCGTCATCATACAACAAACAAACCGATGAAGTTTGATCAAACTCAGGTAGTGTACAGTCGGAGGACAAGCTAAATGGGCTTTACCGCCGCGGCATTAACTGAATTCATTCGCGTGTTAAAATAATTTGCTTAACTACCGCCAGGTGGCGCAAAGGGACGAATTTTGAACTGACTGTAATAATAAAATGACGGTTTGTAAACTAAGATGAAAGGACAAGTAAAACATCAATAGCATTATATTATAACATTTTAACATCCTTAAAAACCATTATAAAATTTAAAGTAAGAGTTAAATTAAAAATGTGGGATAGTCTTAGGCTACAGTAAAAATGTAAAAGAAAGACCTTTACACAAAGTCTTATGGCATGCTCTTGTCATTAAACAGTCATTAGTATATTTATATATATATATATATATATATATATATATATTATGTTATTAAGCCTCTCATCAAAAAACCACAACTTGACCCCAAAGAACTAGTTAATTATAGACCAATCTCGAATCTCCCTTTTCTGTCCAAGATACTAGAAAAGGTGGTATCCACACAATTATATTCCTTCTTAGAGAAAAATGGTATATGTGAGGATTTCCAGTCAGGATTTAGACCGTATCATAGTACTGAGACTGCTCTTCTTAGAGTTACAAATGATCTGCTCTTATCATCTGATCGTGGGTGTATCTCTCTATTAGTTTTATTGGATCTTAGTGCTGCGTTTGACACAATTGACCACAACATTCTTTTGCATAGACTTGAATACTTTGTTGGCATCAGTGGAAGTGCATTAGCATGGTTTAAATCGTACTTATATGACCGCCATCAGTTCGTAGCAGTGAATGAAGATGTATCCTATCGATCACAAGTGCAGTATGGAGTACCTCAAGGCTCAGTACTAGGGCCGCTACTCTTCACGCTTTATATGTTACCCTTGGGAGATATCATCAGGAAACATGGTGTTAGCTTTCACTGTTATGCTGATGATACTCAGCTGTATATTTCTTCGCAGCCCGGTGAAACACACCAATTTGAAAAACTAATGGATTGCATAGTCGATATAAAAAACTGGATGACGAGTAATTTCTTACTGCTAAATTCTGAAAAAACAGAGGTGTTAATTATAGGACCTAAAAACTCTGCTTGTAATAACCTAGAACACTGTCTAAGACTTGATGGTTGCTCTGTCAATTCTTCGTCATCAGTTAGGAACCTAGGTGTGCTACTTGATCGCAATCTTTCCTTAGAAAGCCACGTTTCTAGCATTTGTAAAACTGCATTTTTCCATCTCAAAAATATATCTAAATTACGGCCTATGCTCTCAATGTCAAATGCAGAAATGTTAATCCATGCATTTATGACCTCAACGTTAGATTATTGTAATGCTTTATTGGGTGGTTGTTCTGCACGCTTAGTAAACAAACTACAGCTAGGACAAAATGCAGCAGCAAGAGTTCTTACTAGAACCAGGAAGTATGACCATATTAGCCCGGTCCTGTCAACACTGCACTGGCTCCCTATCAAGCATCGCATAGATTTTAAAATATTGCTTATTACTTATAAAGCCCTGAATGGTTTAGCACCTCAGTATTTGAATGAGCTCCTTTTACATTATAATCCTCTACGTCCGCTACGTTCTCAAAACTCAGGCAATTTGATAATACCTAGAATATCAAAATCAACTGCAGGCGGCAGATCCTTTTCCTATTTGGCGCCCAAACTCTGGAATAACCTACCTAACATTGTTCGGGAGGCAGACACACTCTTGCAGTTTAAATCTAGATTAAAGACCCATCTCTTTAACCTGGCATACACATAACATACTAATATGCTTTTATTATCCAAATCCGTTAAAGGATTTTTAGGCTGCATTAATTAGGTAAACCGGAACCGGAAACACTTCCCATAACAACCTATGTACTTGCTACATCATTAGAAGAATGGCATCTACGCTAATATTTGTCTGTTTCTCTCTTGTTCCGAGGTCACCGTGGCCACCAGATCCAGGCTGTGTCCAGATCAGAGGGTCACTGCAGTCACCCGGATCCAGTACGTATCCAGACCAGATGCTGGATCAGCACCTAGAAAGGACCTCTACATCCCTGAAAGACAGCGGAAACCAGGACAACTAGAGCCCCAGATACAGATCCCCTGTAAAGACCTTGTCTCAGAGGAGCACCAGGACAAGACCACAGGAAACAGATGATTCTTCTGCACAATCTGACTTTGCTGCAGCCTGGAATTGAACTACTGGTTTCGTCTGGTCAGAGGAGAACTGGCCCCCCAACTGAGCCTGGTTTCTCCCAAGGTTTTTTTCTCCATTCTGTCACCGATGGAGTTTCGGTTCCTTGCCGCTGTCGCCTCTGGCTTGCTTAGTTGGGGACACTTCATCTACAGCGATATCGTTGACTTGATTGCAAATAAATGCACAGACACTATTTAACTGAACAGAGATGACATAACTGAATCCAACGATGAACTGCCTTTAACTATCATTTTTGCATTATTGACACTGTTTTCCTAATGAATGTTGTTCAGTTGCTTTGACGCAATGTATTTTGTTTAAAGCGCTATATAAATAAAGGTGACATTGACATTGTCAATTGACCTCTCTCTTTTCTAGCACTTTAAATAAAGTTGCTCCTTTACGCTTAAGGAAGGTTAAGGAAAACAGTTTGACACCATGGTATAATGAGCATACTCGCACCCTAAAGAGAGCAGCCTGAAAAATAGAGCGCAGCTGGAGGAAAACAAAACTAGAGGTATTTCGTATTGCTTGGCGGGAAAGTAACATATCCTACAGAAAAGCATTAAAAACTGCTAGATCCGATTACTTTTCTTCTCTTTTAGAAGAAAACAAACATAACCCCAGGTATTTATTCAATACAGTGGCTAAATTAACGAAAAATAAAGCCTCAACAAGTGTTGACATTTCCCAACACCACAGCAGTAATGACTTTATGAACTACTTTACTTCTAAAATCAATACTATTAGAGATAAAATTGCAACCATTCAGCCGTCAGCTACAGTATCACATCATACAGTGCACTATAGATCCCCTGAGGAACAGTTCCACTCATTCTCTACTATAGGAGAGGAAGAATTGTATAAACTTGTTAAATCATCTAAACCAACAACATGTATGTTAGACCCTATACCATCTAAGCTCCTGAAAGAGGTGCTTCCAGAGGTCATAGATCCTCTTCTGACTATTATTAATTCCTCATTGTCATTAGGACATGTCCCCAAAACCTTCAAACTGGCTGTTATTAAGCCTCTCATCAAAAAACCACAACTTGACCCCAAAGAACTAGTTAATTATAGACCAATCTCAAATCTCCCTTTTCTGTCCAAGATACTAGAAAAGGTGGTATCCACACAATTATATTCCTTCTTAGAGAAAAATGGTATATGTGAGGATTTCCAGTCAGGATTTAGACCGTATCATAGTACTGAGACTGCTCTTCTAAGAGTTACAAATGATCTGCTCTTATCATCTGATCGTGGGTGTATCTCTCTATTAGTTTTATTGGATCTTAGTGCTGCGTTTGACACAATTGACCACAACATTCTTTTGCATAGACTTGAATACTTTGTTGGCATCAGTGGAAGTGCATTAGCATGGTTTAAATCGTACTTATATGACCGCCATCAGTTCGTAGCAGTGAATGAAGATGTATCCTATCGATCACAAGTGCAGTATGGAGTACCTCAAGGCTCAGTACTAGGGCCGCTACTCTTCACGCTTTATATGTTACCCTTGGGAGATATCATCAGGAAACATGGTGTTAGCTTTCACTGTTATGCTGATGATACTCAGCTGTATATTTCTTCGCAGCCCGGTGAAACACACCAATTTGAAAAACTAATGGATTGCATAGTCGATATAAAAAACTGGATGACGAGTAATTTCTTACTGCTAAATTCTGAAAAAACAGAGGTGTTAATTATAGGACCTAAAAACTCTGCTTGTAATAACCTGGAACACTGTCTAAGACTTGATGGTTGCTCTGTCAATTCTTCATCATCAGTTAGGAACCTAGGTGTGCTACTTGATCGCAATCTTTCCTTAGAAAGCCACGTTTCTAGCATTTGTAAAACTGCATTTTTCCATCTCAAAAATATATCTAAATTACGGCCTATGCTCTCAATGTCAAATGCAGAAATGTTAATCCATGCATTTATGACCTCAAGGTTAGATTATTGTAATGCTTTATTGGGTGGTTGTTCTGCACACTTAGTAAACAAACTACAGCTAGTCCAAAATGCAGCAGCAAGAGTTCTTACTAGAACCAGGAAGTATGACCATATTAGCCCGGTCCTGTCAACACTGCACTGGCTCCCTATCAAGCATCGCATAGATTTTAAAATATTGCTTATTACTTATAAAGCCCTGAATGGTTTAGCACCTAAGTATTTGAATGAGCTCCTTTTACATTATAATCCTCTACGTCCGCTACGTTCTCAAAACTCGGGCAATTTGATAATACCTAGAATATCAAAATCAACTGCAGGCGGCAGATCCTTTTCCTATTTGGCGCCCAAACTCTGGAATAACCTACCTAACATTGTTCGGGAGGCAGACACACTCTTGCAGTTTAAATCTAGATTAAAGACCCATCTCTTTAACCTGGCATACACATAACATACTAATATGCTTTTATTATCCAAATCCGTTAAAGGATTTTTAGGCTGCATTAATTAGGTAAACCGGAACCGGAAACACTTCCCATAACAACCTATGTACTTGCTACATCATTAGAAGAATGGCATCTACGCTAATATTTGTCTGTTTCTCTCTTGTTCCGAGGTCACCGTGGCCACCAGATCCAGTCTGTGTCCAGATCAGAGGGTCACTGCAGTCACCCGGATCCAGTACGTATCCAGACCAGATGGTGGATCAGCACCTAGAAAGGACCTCTACATCCCTGAAAGACAGCGGAGACCAGGACAACTAGAGCCCCAGATACAGATCCCCTGTAAAGACCTTGTCTCAGAGGAGCACCAGGACAAGACCACAGGAAACAGATGATTCTTCTGCACAATCTGACTTTGCTGCAGCCTGGAATTGAACTACTGGTTTCGTCTGGTCAGAGGAGAACTGGCCCCCCAACTGAGCCTGGTTTCTCCCAAGGTTTTTTTCTCCATTCTGTCACCGATGGAGTTTCGGTTCCTTGCCGCTGTCGCCTCTGACTTGCTTAGTTGGGGACACTTCATCTACAGCGATATCGTTGACTTGATTGCAAATAAATGCACAGACACTATTTAACTGAACAGAGATGACATAACTGAATCCAATGATGAACTGCCTTTAACTCTCATTTTTGCATTATTGACACTGTTTTCCTAATGAATGTTGTTCAGTTGCTTTGACGCAATGTATTTTGTTTAAAGCGCTATATAAATAAAGGTGACATTGACATTGACATTGACATATATATATATATATATATATATATATATATATATATAAACAAACCAGAATAAAACTATAAAATGTAATCCGTGTGTGTGTTCCTATATATATATATATATATATATATATATATAGGAACACACACACACGGATTAAAAAATATATATTTTCATTCTGGTTTGCTCTTAGCAATAATAAATAAATAAAATCCTTCAAGTTCCATATGAGGAACGAAATGAGAACGGTCCAGCATTAAGACCGCACTAACAGCAATAATTCTTATTAACTGCAATTGTTCTTGATTTTTCAAACTGTCTCCAATTATGCCTTAACTGTGTGAGCAAAAATTGAGTATGGTATATTTCAGCTGTTTTATGCGCTGGTGCCTCACGCTCACATATTCATTGTAAACAGCGCAGTTCAGCATGAGCAGCTGTCTACTGTGGCATATTTTTGCTCATTCTAATATTTTTCCATCGATACTGAAACACACGTGAACCACAAAGCCCATTTTACCTAATAAATAATAGTTTAGCTGCAAATACGCAACATCACGAATATGGAAACATTTGGATGTGTCCAGAATGAGAGAGGTAAACCCAACAGGTAAGCTAAGTGGATATACTGTATATCAATTTATTTTATTTACTTATTTATTTCATGTTTATCCCATTTTTTCATTGCACATGAAAATTTAAGAAAAAAAAATCCTCCTACCCCCTAAAAATTCTCTTCACATTCACTTGTGCGCTCTTGCGCAATACCTTCCTCTCGCGTTGCTCAATTGTGGACGATGTAAAAGTGTTTGATATAAAGGTTGCTGTCCCATTTTATACATTAATTGTTAATTCAAAAAAAAAAATTGAATTATTTTGTTAGTTTCATGGTAACATGCAATCAAGGTATTCTGTTATTTAGGCTATATCTAACATTCACTGTGGCATTTTCACCCGTTTAAACTTAAAATTCCATGAGATTTCAAATTCAGTTTAATAGTTACAGATCACTCGGGAGGGTGAGGAGTAACAGACAGAAGGGTTTATTAATAGACACAAGCAGAGGAGCAGGTAGTGTTGGGTAGAGTGATGAATGGATCCGTGAGAGCTGGGTGAAGACGTCAGAGGAGGGAGGTGAACCACACACAAGCACACTGGGGATCTTGATCTTCGGAGAATCGCTGGAGAGAGGTAAGTAGAGGAATAGTTAGTCCTTTGAGTTAGCATACAGGTAAGACCTTGTCGCGAACGAGACTGGACGCTGATTGAGTGCGTGTGTGTGGTATTTATGGTGCCGAGGTGATAGGGTAATGATGAGGGTCAAGTGGAAGTGCTCAGTACTCAGGTGAGGGCGTGCGTTATGAATGAGTGGAGGTGGAACCTGGCGTGTTTGTAACAGTACCCCCCACCCCACGGCCCGCTCCTGAGGGCCGAGGACCCCGACGACGTGGTGGACGTCCTCTTCCCCTGGGAGCTGGTCGTTCAGGATGATTGGAGTGGAAGGTGTCGATTAAGTTAGGATCCAGGATATCGTTGCGTGGGACCCAGGAAGGTTCCTCTGGACCGTATCCTTCCCAGTCCACTAGATATTCCAGTTGTCCACCACGCCGCCGGGAGTCCAGGATGTCACTAACTTCATAGGCCACGCCGTCGTCTAGGAGGAGTGGAGGGGGGGCCTCGGTTTCGCCAGGTTCTGTGGAGGGAGAGACAGAAGGATGGTAAGGTTTAAAAGGAGAGACACATGGAAGGTGGGGTGAATCCGGTACTCAGGGGGTAATTGGAGTTTGTAAGTGACCGGATTGATCTGCTGGAGGATGGTGAATGGGCCAATGAATCTGGGACTTAGCTTGCGGGAGGGCAGGCGCAGGCGGATGTCCCGGGTGGACAGCCAGGCCTTCTGACCGGGTTGGTACGTTGGGGCCTCAGATTGGCGGAGGTCGGCTGTCGTTCTGCGGCTGCGTAAGGCCCGCTGGAGTTGGTGGTGTGCCGCGTCCCAGACCCTCTCGCTCTCCCGGAACCAGTAGTCGATGGCGGGGACATCCGAGGGTTCACCTGACCAGGGGAAGAGTGGAGGTTGGTGGCCGAGTACGCACTGGAATGGAGTGAGTCCGGTGGTAGGTTGACGAAGGGAGTTTTGTGCGTACTCGGCCCACCCAAGGAACTGGTTCCAGGAGTTCTGGTGGCCGTGACAGAAGGTACGGAGGAAGCGTCCAATCTCCTGGACCTTCCTCTCCGTCTGCCCGTTCGATTTGGGATGGTATCCGGAGGATAGGCTGATGGCCACACCTAGGAGTGAGTGGAAAGCCTTCCATACCCGGGAGATGAACTGGGGACCTCGGTCCGTGACGATATCCTCTGGGATGCCGAAGTACCTGAAGACATGGTTAAATAACAGCTCGGCCGTTTCCATGGCCGTGGGCAGACCCTTCAGGGGGAGAAGACAACAGGATTTAGAAAATCTATCCACTAAGACAAGAATGCAGGTATTATTATCTGAAGGAGGAAGATCGGTGATGAAATCCACCCCTAGGTGTGACCACAGGCAATTGGGAACGGGCAGAGGATGGAGCTTGCCTGATGGAAGATGTCGAGGGCTCTTGGATATGGTGCAGCTTGTGCATCCGTTGACGTACCTCCTGACATCCGAGGCCATGTTGGGCCACCAGAAGCATTCCTTAAGCAACGAGAGGGTTTCATTGACCCCCGGGTGACCAGTGCCAAGAGATGTGTGAGCGGAGTGAATGAGTGGAGTGCGCCGTGTCCTGGGAATATACTGATGTCCCGGTGGGCAACCCGGCGGGGTGTTCGTAGTAGGATTGGTAGGAGGAAGGGTCTCTGCGGACCAGGTAATAGGAGAGACAATGACCTTTTCTGGAAGATTGGTTTCTGGTTTTTCGAGATTATCTTCGGGGGCGTGACACCGGGACAGGGCGTCAGCCTTTACATTTTTCACCCCTGGGCGGTATGAGATGGTAAAGTGGAAGCGGGTGAAGAATAATGCCCAGCGGGCTTGTCTTGGATTTAATCTTTTGGCCATTCGAAGATACTCCAGGTTTTTATTATCTGTGAGGACCAGAAAGGGGTGTTTTGCTCCCTCCAACCAATGACTCCATTCTTCTAATGCTAACTTGATGGCCAACAACTCCCAGTTGCCAATATCATAGTTGACCTCCGCCGGGTTGAGTTTCCGGGAGAAGAAGGCGCATGGGTGGAGGCGACTGGGATTCCCCTGCTGCTGAGAAAGGACCGCTCCCAATCCGGTGGTTGAGGCGTCGACTTCCACAACGAAGGGTCGGTCGGGGTCGGGATGAACCAGAAGTGGGGCGGTCGTAAAGGCCTCTTTGAGGGTGTTGAAGGCCTCTGTGGTGGCAAGAGTCCAGGGGAGAGATTTGGGTTTGTTACGGAGGAGACTGGTGAGAGGGCTGGTGATGGTAATGAAGTTTTGGATAAACCGTCTATAGAAGTTGGCAAAGCCAAGGAACCGTTGTAACTCTTTGATGGTGGTAGGAGTGGGCCAATCTCTGACGGCATTTACCTTCCCCTCGTCCATCCGGATGCCACTGCTGCTGATGTTGTATCCAAGGAACTGCACTGAGGGCTGATGGAAAAGGCTCTTTTCGGCCTTGAGATAGAGTTGAAAGGCCCTCAGGCGTTGCAGGACCTCCGCAACGTGGCGTTGATGTTCTGCCAGGCTTCGGGAGAGGACGAACTTCTGGAGGATTTCCCAGAGCACCTCATGGATGAAGTCCTGGAAGACGGAGGGGGCGTTAACAAGTCCATACGGCATTACGCAGTATTCATAGTGGCCAGTAGGGGTTATGAAGGCTGTTTTCCACTCGTATCCAGATGAGGTTATAGGCGCTGCAGAGGTCCAACTTGGTGAAAACAGTGGCACCACGGAGATGTTCCAAGGCAGCTGGGACGAGAGGAAGTGGGTACCTGAACTTGACAGTGATATTGTTGAGAGCCCGATAATCAATGCATGGTCTTAAACCTCCGTCCTTTTTCTCCACAAAGAAGAAACTCGAAGCAGCAGGGGAGGTAGATGGACGCATATAACCCTGGGCCAGCGCCTCCTTGGTGTATTCCTCCATGGCCTTCTCCTCCGGAATGGATAGGGGTATATCCTTCCTTTAGGCACTGGTTCACCCGGCAGCAGATCGATGGCACAGTCCCACGGCCGGTGTGGAGGCAGCTTGGAAGCCCGTTTGGGGCAGAAGACGTCACTGAAGGGGGCATAGCAGGTAGGGATGGCGATGGATTGGTTTTCCACTGGGCTCTCTATTGAAGTGGAACAAACTGGAAGAGGTTCAGGGGTAGATGTAGCTGGAACTGGACAACCAGAGATGCAGCTCTTGAAACAGGTGTCGCCCCACTTCAGGACTTCACCCGACTTCCAGGAGATTACGGGATTGTGCTGCTCTAACCACGGGTGCCCTAGAATCACGTCAGCGGTGGATTCCTCCAGAACCAGCAGATGGATTTCCTCATGATGGAGTAGTCCAGTTTGGAGGGAAATGGGACCCACACTATGACGCACGCATCTTCTACTTAACGGTTTGCTGGTGATAGTGTGGAGTTGGTAGGCTGACGGCGTTGCCGTGGTAGCGAGCTTGAGCTGACAGCAGAGGGCGACAGAGATGAAGTTGCTGGCTGACCCAGAATCGAGGAGGGCGGAAACTGGAAGAGATATGTCAGCGGCAGTAAGTGTCACAATAGTGGTGAGTGGTTTCATTTGGTATCTTGAAGGGAGAACGGCACTCACCATGGGACGAGGAGGACGGATGGGGCATACAGCGATGGCATGCCCCGAGGCTGCACAGTAGAGGCACAGATTCTGGGCCAGCCGTCTTTGTCTTTCAGCCATCGAGAGACGATATGAGTCCACTAGCATGGGTTCGCTGGCTGGTTCTGGGGAGTTGATGGCCTCTGGTCGGCAGAGTGGCGTAGAGGAATACGCCTGGCCCTGGTGCTCTTCTAAGCACGACTGCATACGGGTGGCGAAGCGGATGGACAGCTGGATGAATCGTTCAAGCCCGATGGTGTCCTCGTATGCAGCAAGATGCAACCGCACTCGAGGTTCCAATCCCTGACAGTAGGAAGTCAGTAAAGCCTGTTTGTTCCATCCACTGGAGGCCGCTAGAGTCCTAAACTGAAGGGCATATTCATTGACAGACATTTTTCCCTGTTTGAGATTATACAGCTTCTCACCAATGGAAGAGTCCCAAGCTGGTCTGCCAAAAACTTCTCGGAAATGGTCAATGAAGCTGGAATAAGACTGGATAACTGGGTTATTTTGAGTCTATATTGAATCTGCCCACAGTAGTGCTTTATTATCGAAATTACAAAGGCTACCTTGGATCTCTCGGTGGGGTACAAGTGCGGTTGCATCTCCAGGACCAGCAAACAATGTAGGAGGAAACCGCTGCACTCCTCCGCCGAACCAGAGTAGGGCGCCGGCCGGGCCATGGGACTGGCGTGAACGGAAGGTGAGGAAGTGCTGGCATCGTTGACGGAAGTGCTCGCTGGTGTTGGGGATGCAGGTGTAGCCGTGAGTGTTCTTCGGAGTGCATCGACCAGATCTTGAAAGGGGTCCGTGAGGCTCATGCTTGTGCCTAGCGGTGTAGGTCCGGTCTTCTGTTACAGATCACTCGGGAGGCTGAGGAGTAACAGATAGAAGGGTTTATTAATAGACACAAGCAGAGGAGCAGGTAGTGTTGGGTAGAGTGATGAATGGATCCGTGAGAGCTGCGTGAAGACGTCAGAGGAGGGAGGTGTACCACATACACGCACACTGGGGATCTTGATCTTCGGAGAATCGCTGGAGAGAGGTAAGTAGAGGAAGAGTTAGTCCTTTGAGTTAGTCCAACGAGACCGGATGCTCATTGAGTGCGTGTGTGTGGTATTTATGGTGCCGAGGTGATAGGGTAATGATGAGGGTCAGGTGGAAGTGCTCAGTACTCAGGTGAGGGCATGCGTTGTGAATGAGTGGAGGTGGAACCTGGCGTGTTTGTAACAATAGTATTAAAAATTCAGATTTAAACTAGTATAAAAACGCATTAAATTGCTTAAATTATTTTTATAAGTTAAAGTAGCCAACCTTAAAAATGTGTTGTCATGACTTTTTCATTGTATTTTTTTACAGTCTGATAACGAGATGTATTCGTTTTCCTTTTTTTAAAATTATTATTTTTGTTTTAGTTTATTGAAAATAAATTGGCTAAAATAAGCAGACACGTTTAAATTAAAACAGCCACAAAAACATGACTAGTCTTGAGGGAAATATAGGTTTTATTATTTTTTATAAATCGCAGATCTCACAGACGAAGGTCTTAATATGATCGCACATTAGAAATGTTTGGTGAGATAAAATGTGCACGATACATTAAGCAAATCTCTTTGCCATCGTCACTCTTTATTATTAAGCAGGAGTTTACGTACAGTTAATGCGTGTGCGTGTGCCGCGCTCGTTGTGGTGTTTGTGTGTGACTGACAGACAGCCTCCGCGGCGCGCATGAGAGATCTCGCAGATCTCACAGACAAACGTCTTAATATAATCGCACATTAGAAATGTTTGGTGAGATAAGATGTGCACGATAACATTATTAAGCAAAAATACATAGTACATTAATTTTTTTTCCCTTGCTCCAGTATCGAAAGCAGAACCGATAGCGTCAGATCTTACTGATACTACGGTCTTTCATAATTTAGCCCCGGGGCCAGTTTAATACCGGGTTTCGGTACACATCCCTACTTATACCTGACATATTTTTTCCTCTCACAAACTCTGATTTATTTTTTAGCGTTAAAAAACAACAACAACAAAAAAACATGCAGCAAACAGAGAATATGAGATGAATCCGTTAAAATGCAACCTATAGACGACTTATATATTTTTTCCCTGTGACAAACCTAATTTATTTTTTAGCGTGTTACAAAATAAAAAATAAAGAAGACATGCAGCAAATGAAAATAGGCGATTAATCCGTTAAAATTTTATACTTCAGAGCAGAGCCTGGGCCTAATATAGGCTATCCAGGGTTTTTTTTTTCATTGCATCTGAAAATGACTTCGTTCATCACATTCACTTCACGCACTCTGGCGCAGATCAGCCTCCCGCGATGCTCAGCTGTGGACAATATAAAAATGTTTGATATAAAGGTTGCTGTCCCATTTTATACAGGAATTGTTCATTTAGAAAAAACGAATTATATTTTTAGTTCTAATTATATTATTAACACAAGTTCATGTAGAACTTGTGACATTTTATCCTTTTTTACTTATAAACTCCTTGAGAATTTAAAGTTAGTTTAATAGTATTTAAATTCAAGTTAAAAAAAAGGTTTTAATTGCTTGAATTATTTTTATTAATTAATAATATGTTATCATGTTTATTCTTGTAGAAAATACGTGTTTATTCTTTAAGAAAATAAGGGAAAAAATAAGGGACGATCCGAATATTTGTTTTGCTTCATCTATTTATGTAGGCTACAATTATAAATAATAATAATAATAATAATAATAATAATAAAATGTCATTAAAAAATACCATTGGCCTGAGTAATTTTGACCATTATAGAATTGTGACTTTAAAAATTAGTGATTTAGGTGGTAAAAATACTGTGAAATTTATAATGGCATGGATTTTAGAGCATAACAACTGAATGTTTATGAAACATTAGGCAATAAAGCATTTTTCTTAAACAACGAAACTTAAAGTTGTAAACTAAAATATTATTTCAACTATACAGCATGTAAAAAAAAATAACATGCATACTTTTCAGAACATTTCATTATTGATAAAATGCATAACGTTTCTGGTGTTTGGATTTGTACTTCAATATAATGTGCTCCAAGTTTAAGAATAGCCCTAGACTAGTTTCTCTCTCTCTCTCTCTCTCTCTCTCTCTCTAACAGCATTAGCTCAATGAAATACGTCTTCCTTCTGTTAGAATGAATGTTTTCCAGCCTTGCTAAATGTTGGGCTCATGATCAATAAGTTGTATTCACCTCAATCTGATTCAGTAAAGTCAAATCGCAGACGGTGGAAGTGCCTCACTGAGCGGAGACCCGCGCGCTGTGAGGCGGGAACAGAGGATTCCGCTTGGTCTTAAAGCCTTCTTCAAATGCTATGTTCACAAATAACAATGATATTTGTAAAATAATGATTTATTATTAATTGATGCTTTGTTATTATCATTATGGTCTTGTGAAAATAATAAAATGGGCTGCGAGAAAATAATGAATACAGAGAGTAGTGCTACTGAGTGCAGGCAAGTTCCAACTCAGTAACATGAAAACACATCTTTCCTCAGAGACAAAAAACAGACCGAATTCAGTTCAGCTGGAGGGGGTTGGTTTTTTTTGGGGGTAGATATGTATGGCTTGTGGGGGTCGAGATAAAGGTGTGAATCTCTTGCTCTTTCATATGGACAGTGTCTTATGAGGCTTTCACTTGCTGAACTGGTTTATTTAGGACTGTTGTTTTGGTTATAGACTAAAAAATGTTCTGCCCCCAAGTAAGATTTTTCTAGTTCTAGTCGTTCGTTTGTTATATTCAACTAATCAGAGGTTTATATTAAATTTACATAATCAAATCTTAATATATTCCGATTTAGCTATAGCTTGATCAGATGGTTAATGACTGTAAGAGTCGAGCGGGATGTTAAAAGTGTCTGTTTCTTTTACTTATTATTTTCGGGTTAAAGCATGATTTAAACAGATACATATGATACAATACAATACAATACAGATACAATAATGCATTCAAACAAATGTAATCTTACAGTGCTACTACATTATCAGCATGCTATCTGATTTTGAAATCTTGAAGAAGTTAATCGATCTCTTTAGATAAAATAACTGACAAAAATGTACTGTTATTTTCATCACAAACAAAATGTTCACAGCAGAAAGCAGCAATTAAAGATTTAATGCTTACAACGTTATTAGTTTGGCATGTGATATAGGCAGGGCCGCTGCTGGCCAAATGGGTGCCCTAAGCAGGATTGTATTGTTGTGCCCCCCTTCCTCAAATATGATGATGAAAAAAACACCTACTATAGGGGTGAAAAAATAACTTTAATCAAATAAAAAGCTAAATGAATAAATTGTATTATTTTCAAATTACAATTGTAGCTCTCGACATTTACCTATGGCTATAACTTTATTATGACTCTAAATTATTTTATAGTCTCAAGCATTAAGAAATCATGCAAAAGGAAATTAAGCAGTTTTACTATGATAAAACCATGGTTAATTTTTGTAAGGGTTGTGATATGCATGTTTTTTGTTGAAGAAATTATAAAGGCTGTGTCATCTATAGCAAAAAGGTGGCCAAAAATGAAAGATTAAGTGACTATTTGAAGTAAATGTTTGGTCAGTAGCCTAAACAAGGATTTGATTCTCCTGTAAGTGTAACAGCAGCAATTACATGGCATCTGGTTCCATTTGTAGGCATTTGTAATAACGTACATAAATTGTTTTTGTATTTGCCTACATAACTGTTTTATTATTAACCAATCATTATTGCCTCATTGTTTTTTTATATAATGCATTTTAAGTCATTTTAAAGGCTATTGATGGCTTAGGTCTGTTTTTATAGCAACAAAAACAACAACAACAAAAATTACAGTATATTAATACTTTGTAAATTATTATTTGAAGTAACAAAACCATGGTTAATTTGCAGTTACCATGGCAACAAGAACGATGGTGTTATTGTTAAAACCATGGGTAATTTTCGTAAAAAAATAAAATAAAATAAATAAAAAACGTTCACAGGAATGTGCCTGAAAGTGATAAATGGACCTATTTTTTACCTAAATGATTTATAATTTATTTTAATATATATTAAAAATGTATAAGGTGTGCATTGTAGCTGACACCTAAATGAACACATTACAATTGTTTAATGACTGCAAGTCTTTCTCCTCAAATGCTATTGAGTTTCAAATTTGCCTTTGAGCCCATCTGAAAAAGTAGCATAATTTACATATGATTTACAGTTTATTTTAATAAATATCCAACATTCAATTCAATTGTGCTTTATAGCTGTCACCTAGATGAACAATTACAGTTGTTTTTATGACTGTAAGTCATTCTCCTCAAATGCTACTGACGTTAGAAAAGTGTATACCAATATCGCATGTAACTTTAGAGACGGTCCCTAAATTTGAGACTCTGGAACATCTAACTTCAAGCCAACTTTTTTTTTTTTTTTTAAATTGTTTTACTTTCTTTAGTTTTCTTTTCTCTGCGCCGGATTGTCCTTTACCCGGACATAGATGTTCATCCATCAATTATGAACATTCAGCCGAAAACATGAGGTGCAAGCGGTCGCGAGCGCGGATGGGCGAATGGCGGAAGGTTTTTTTTTTTTTTTGAGCAACTGGGATGTTTTTTTTTTTGCGCACGGATGACAACTCTCGTGTCTGGTGTAGACACACAGAAAGTGTCTGCTCTATTTACAAATTAAGTTCTATAAAAAAATAAAAAAATAAAAATAAACCAGCGGCATAACGAGATGGAAATATAGACTAGAAAATATATTAACAGGTCCTCCGTCCATGACACTGACTCAACTGTTTAGCTGCCAGTTTTAATCTTAACAGCTCTTAACGCTGAGTGGATGGTTAGATGCATGTTGGGCTAGTATTAAATAAATAAATAAAAATAAAGGTCTTTCCAGCATTAAGGTAATAATATTACTGTTTTTTTTTTTTAATCATCTTGTTGCAGTTATACATTTGACTGCTAAATGAATCATAAAGAACTATGTTAAAACTTGTTTTGTAAAATTTCCTCGTCATTTGAATATTGATTTAAAAATCGGTTTAAATCATAAATCTGATTTTTTTTTTTCTAAAAAAAAAAAAAAAATCTGGGATTTTTTTTTCTTTTTTCTTTTTTTTTTTGGGCCATATGCTATTGCCCAACTTTAAAAGCAAGTAAAGAAGGCTCCCTTTAAAATCACTTAAGTTGTCAATTACTAAAGCTATTTTTTACATCTTGTGTATTTTGTTGATTATAATGAGAGAACTTGAGTTTAATCGTAAGGACAGTTTATTAATCCGTCCATTTATTAGAGTTTCAAAGATTTAATCTTGCAGGTTTAATTTTATTCGTTTCTTGTTTTAGGCCAATTAGGCATAAATAATGGGAACGAAATTATACAGTGCTTCATGTTTAAACATGCAACAATTTCTTAATCAGTTTACAGACAAATGTTTTTTCCGCAATAAGTTAAAGGACAGGTAACGAATAACAAAAATGCATGTTGTTTTATTAAAGGAAAAAATATATTTATATTGAAAATATAAATTAAAATATAGGCATAATATATGAAAATATTGACATTTTGCATATTAATCCATGTAGCCTACCCCCCTAAAATAGGCTACCACTTTTAATGCTCCAATGCAAAGTAAACCACAATTTCTTTTGAATAATATAACGCATAATTAATATAATATAAATAATACTGCACACCTTTTAAATCTGTCAAATCTAAAATATGGTTCTCTTACGAGAGCTCTCTCGTACTGCGTCTTAGCTAAGACGCTACGGGAAAAGTCTTTTCACGAAATACTGAAGCAAAAAATTATCCTTAATTTTGTATTTTTTTAAAGCGCATTTGCAGCAGTACACAGCCATAGGCGAGACGGCTCGTTCGCTCATTGGCTTGTTCTGCGGCAACTGCACAGCGCTTCGCGCCCTTCTTGCCACTTCCCGCCGAAACAGGTGTGGCCCAACCTATAAAAGGAGCTCGAAAAGGCTGATTCACCTGATTTTTCATCTCTTCAGCGAAGCTCACGCATCACTGGATCACGAAGGAAGCAAGCGCCGTCTGAGAAGCATATCAGCGAGACGGGCCATTCTGAAGCTGCTGGCCTTCGCCGCCTTCCACTGCCGTTCCTGCTGCGCTGTCCGGCGCCTATATCCTTTCAATTCTGTTATATCCAACTGTTCTTTATGTGTGTGTGTGTGTTCGCCTTGCGGCACACACTCGTAAAAGAGCTTGCTTCTTTTTTAAGATGCCTTCCTGCGGCTCGTCAGAGTCCCACTTAGCGAGGGAGACCGGTACGTCATCTGTGTCTCCTGCCTGGGTGAAGATCATGCAGCGCTCGCGCTCGCTGACGGCGGATGCCCTCACTGCGAGCTGTTGCCATGGTGACTCTGAGGACTCGCCTGGCTTTTTTCTCTGAGCCTGCATTCTCCGCTGCACTGAGGCGCTGTAAAAGCGCCGCTTCCAGCGGATTCCGGAACCGTCTTCAGCTCAACCGAGCTCGCCGGTTCGCCCTGCTTCACCGGCCTCCCCTGCATCGCTTCCCGGTGGGCAGCGCCCGCTGTTTGCCGGCGCGTCATCCGAGGAAGTCGATCTCAGGGCCGCGTCGGGGGAAGAGGACACGTGCTCTCTGCTAGCTTCGGGCAGTGAGGGCTGGGCGAGCTCCGAGGATCTCGCGCCTTCTGCTCAGAAGCCCAGCAGAAGAGCTGACATCGAGAAGGAGCCGGGGCGAGAGCTCGCGTTGGCTGCGACGAGTCTCGGCCGCGAGTGGTCTGCACCAGCGCCCCCCCTCTCATTCCCGGCTGGATGGTATTTTCCTTTCGGATGAGCGTACTTCTCAAAGCCCGCCTCATTTCTTCCTGAGCTTCACGAAGAGGTGGCGAAGGCTTGGAATGCTCCATATTCAGCGCGAACTCATTCGTCTGTCTCACTAGCATTCTCCACACTGGATGATGCTAAAAACAGGAACTACCAGTCACTTCCGCCGGTGGAACAGGCGATAGCGACGCACCTTTGTCTGCCCTCTGCTGGACGGCGGCAAAAGCGGTGTTGCCATCTAAAGCCTGCTGTGTGACGCTGCGTCTGCACTACTCACGATGGCTGCTTCATCGAAGCGCAGGTGTACGAGTTCCGCTGTGGCCGAGCTCTCACCCAAGCGCGCCGCGGTTTCAGTTCCAGGAATTGTGACTGTCTCAGCGTTTTCTGCAACGCGCAAGCCTGCACAGTTGCCTGCTTGCCTGCACACAAAAGCCGTTATCACAACAGCTTCAGCAACGCAGCTCGAGACCCCCGTTCTCGCTCTACCAGCCGTCGCCCCGCGCCGCGGGGACCGCGGCAGAGGATTACGGTGAGGCCAGGAGCCCCGAAGCCATCCTAGGATAGCCATCTATGCCTGCTGCATGACCCTGCGTCTGCACGGGCTCTCACCTAAGCGCGACGCTGTTTCAGTTCCAGGGATTGTGACTGTTTCAGCGTCTTTTGCAATTCGCAAGCCTGTACGGTTGCCCGCTTGCCTGCACACAAAAACCGTTATCACGGCTACCCAGATATTTCCTGAAAAAGGTGTAATTTCTGGTGTCCCGGCCACGGCCAATGGTGCTATAAATGTAGTGACGATGCCCACTCCTCAGTGCCCATCTCCACATGTAAGCACAGCCCTGCACACAGGGCCCGCGCCCATAAAAGCGACTCAAGTCGATCACGTGCACTACATAGTAAACGTGCCCACTCCTCAGTGCCCACAATCACTATGTCACACGCGTCATGTGGTTTCTGTAAAAACGAAACCCGTGCACGTTCGTCCGGCCAAGGCCGATGGTGCTATAAATGTAGTGACGATGCCCACTCCTCAGTGCCCATCTCCACATGTAAGCACAGCCCTGCACACAGGGCTCGCGCACATAAGATCGACTCAGATCGGTCACGCGCGCCACATAGTAAATGTGCCCACTCCTCAGTGCACACATACACTATGTAACACACGGCGCGTGGTTTCTGTAAAAGCGAAACCCATGCACGTTCGCTCTGCCCAGGCAGACAGCGAGTCGAAAGTGGTAAATGTGCACCCTTGCAGCCCACAGTTACTCGCAGACATCACGAGTCCCACGGGACCCGCTCAGCCCTCCCCCAATCGGTTAAGCACCGGGATGGGGTCGAGGACGAGCGATCTGCCCGCTGTGATCAGCGCGCTCCGCATCCAGCCTTTAGCCATTCATGCAGATGCATGGTCAGCGCTTCCAGGGGTTTCGGATTGGGTGCTAGACATTATAAAGAGAGGCTACTCGCTACAGTTTTTTTCGACGCCCTCCGCGCTTTTTAGCGCGCATCGAAACTACGGTCAAAACAGAAGTAGCACACATATTTCGGGCCGAAATATCAAAACTGTTGAGCAAAAGGGCTGTAGAGCCTGTGTCTCGAGCTCAAATCGAGGGGGGGGGGGGCTGTACAGAAGATACTTTCTGGTGCCCAAGAGAGACGGGGGTCTCAGGCCCATACTGGATCTAAGACAGCTGAACAAGGCATTGATGAAACGCAGTTTCAGAATGTTTACGACCAGGAAGCTCCTCGCGCATATTCGCAGAGGGGACTGGTTCATGTCAATAGATCTGAAGGACGCATATTTTCAAGTACAGATAGCGTCAAGTCACAGGCGATATTTGAGATTCGCCTTCAAGGGCAAGGCATATCAGTTTACAGTCCTGCCGTTCGGCTTGTCCGCGGCTCCTCGTACATTTACGAGGTGCATGGATGCAGCGCTCGCTCCTCTCAGACTCAGACTCAGGCATGCGAGTGCTGAATTATTTGGACGACTGGCTGATTCTGGCTCGATCACCTCGAGAAGCTCGGTCTCAGTGTCAATTGGGCGAAGAGTTCGCTGAACCCCAGTCAGACGATTCTGTTTTTGGGTATAGTTCTGAACTCGTGTTCCATGACGGCGCGACTGTCACCACAGCGCGCGTTGGGCATTCAGCGCACAGCGAGTTCTTTCCGCTGCGGCGCGACCGTTTCGCTCAAACACTGTCAGAAGGTGCTGGGCCTCATGGCCTTAGCATCTCCGGTTCTGCAGCTGGGCCTGCTCCGCATGCGCCCCCTGCAGCTCTGGCTGAAGGCGGGGGTGCCGCGCAGAGCGTGGGTGTCTGGTCGACTGCGTCTCAAGGTCAATCAGAGCTGTGTCACAGCCCTGAAACCCTGGACAGCAAACGGCTGGTACCAATCAGGTGTAAGCCTGGGGACTTCCCCGAATGTGAAGATGGTGTCGACGGACGCCTCCACTTCGGGATGGGGAGCGCTGCTCGAGGGAAGACCGTCATTTGGCCTGTGGTCAGAACGGGAAAAGCTCCATCATATCAACTGTCTGGAAATGCTGGCAGTGGAGAATGCGCTGATGCGCTTTTGTCCCCAAATCAAGGACCACCACGTCTTAGTCCGTTCGGACAACATGTCTGTGGTGTCCTACATAAATCGCCAGGGCGGTCTCGGGTCCCGAAACCTGTACAGGCTGTAACGCCTCCTGGTTTGGGCTCAGCGCAACGTGCGTTCGCTGAGGGCAGTGCATGTGCCTGGGCTACAGAATCTGGGTCCAGACAGGCTGTCCAGAGGCAATGTTCCTACGGGCGAATGGTCTCTACACCCGCAAACAGTCCGGCTGTTGTGGGAGAGATTTGGCAGGGCGGAGGTGGACCTCTTCGCGTCCCACGAAAACGCTCACTGCCCCGCGTTCTTTTCCAAGAACGAAAGCGCGCTGTCACGGAAATGGCCGTGCTGCCCGCTTTATATTTTCCCTCCCGTCTCCCTCCTTCCGCAGGTGATAGAACGGGTGAGAGAAACGAGATGTTCAATACTGCTTGTAGCACCTCTTTGGAAGAACCAGCCATGGTTCCCAGATTTGATGCAGTTAGCAGATGTCGCCCCGTGGCCAGTACCGTTGAGGAGGGACCTCCTCTCGCAGGCCAGGGGTTCGATTTGGCACCCTCAACCGGAGTTGTGGTCCCTCCATGTGTGAGCGCTCAACGGTTGCCCGCTGATCTCGCAGTGGGAGTGCTAAATACCATCACTCAGGCTAGAGCTCCGTCGACACGACGTCTGTATGCCTCGAACTGGTCGGTGTTCTCCAGCTGGTGCACAGCTCGAGGATGTTCACCCCTTAGTTGTGAGGTGACGGAGGTTCTCTCCTTCCTACAGGAGATGTTGGATAAGGGCAGAGCCCCATCCACGCTCAAAGTTTATGTGGCGGCCATCGCAGCGTTTTATGAAACAGCGCTCGGTCAGTCAATAGGAAGAAATGATTTGGTCATCCGCTTCCTTAGAGGAGCTAGGAGGCTGAATCCTCCCAGACCTCCGTCAGTCCCTATGTGGGACCTCGCGGCGGTTTTGGAGGCCATGAAGGGTCCCCCTTTTGAGCCTATCCAATCAATTAGCCTTCAGCATCTGTTGTTCAAGACAGTATTCTTGTTGGCTCTCGCTTCAGTGAAGCGTGTGGGTGATCTGCACGCGCTCTCGGTGAGCCAGTCGTGCTTGAAGTTTGGGCCTAATGACTCAAAGGTCACACTCGAACCTAGGCACGGTTATGTGCCGAAATCCCTCAACACGCCGTTTCGGGCTCAGGTTATTGCCCTGTCTGCCCTGCCGGTGTCAGGGGAGGATAGAGACTCGAGTCTTCTTTGCCCTGTCAGGGTTTTAAGAGCTTATGTGTCTCGCTCTGCTGCCTTTCGACAGACTGAGCAGCTGTTTGTCTTGTCCGGTGGACGTTCCAAGGGAATGGCTGTTTCGAGACAGACTCTATCCAGATGGATAGTTGACGCTATAGCATTAGCTTACGCTTCCAGGGGCCTTCAGTGCCTAAGACCCGCATTGCCACATTGGTCAGGCCTTGCCTCGGCTGTGTGATGTCATATTGCCGCATTTACGGATGCTGCTAGATATGGGACGGAGGGCTTCCCCCCTTCCTGTCCTGGACTCTCTGTGAGTCCCTCAGGTGACTGTGCACTGTAAATCCTGGGCGTTGCTTCAGGTTTATTGGTGTGTGATCCCTGCGCGCACGGCGTTTTACATTGGGTTCCCGTAGCGTCTTAGCTAAGACACAGTACGAGAGAGCTCTCGTAAGAGAACGTACTCGGTTACTAAACGTAACCTCGGTTCTCTCTAGAAGAGCGAACGAGTACTGCGTTCTCTGCCGTGCGTACGATTCACTCTGGTTCGCTTCGGTGATGAAATAAATCAGGTGAGTCAGCCTTTTCGAGCTCCTTTTATAGGTTGGGCCACACCTGTTTCGGCGGGAAGTGGCAAGAAGGGCGCGAAGCTTCTGATGTTGCATCAGCCTGCGCTCGATAGGCGGTGCAGTTGCCGCAGAACAAGCCAATGAGCGAACGAGTCGTCTCGCCTATGGCTGTGTACTGCTGCAAATGCGCTTTACAAAAATACAAAATTAAGGATAATTTTTGCTTCAGTATTTCGTGAAAAGAGACTTTTCCCGTAGCGTCTTAGCTAAGACGCAGTACTCGTTCGCTCTTCTAGAGAGAACCGAGGTTACGTTTAGTAACCGAGTACGTTTAATACCATGTAGCTTAGAGAAAATATAAGCACAAGTTCAGGCACAGGCTTGACATTTATCCTGCTTGAATTCGTTCTAAGAAATGCACATAACTTCATAAGTACCAAACTTTCATCTGTGGATATTAAATATTAAATATATTAAATATTTTAACTACAGTGTTTTTCTTTCATTTTCCCTGAAGCCATCAAATCTAACACATCAGTGAGGCAAAACTGACGTCTATGAGGGAAAATGTGCTTTGATGCGCTTGTTTGATAACTTGTGGTTAAAGCGCCACTCAACGATCAAAGGCTGCAAAAGCACTTTATACCGCCGCCACGGCGGTACGTGCGGCGGTAAAAAGGGCCTTTTGAATGTCTACTTAGTGTATGTGGATGCTATTAGACACGTCCTCTTTCTCATTTCTCGACATAAATTTAACCCCTCGCCACGGGCAAACCGTTCGAAATATCAAAAATCCCCTGGCAATTTTTCATCCCCAGTGTCTTGAGATCATATTGACCGAGTTTGGTGGCAATCGGCTAAAAAACCTATGACAAGTATTTCATGAGAGCCCCTGTGCCACGCCCAGGTCCCAGCCTCTGCAGGCTCATAAAGGCCACAGATTCCAAAGTGTGCGCAAATTTTCAAGAGTTTTTGAGTATGTTAAGGGTCCCAAAAGCCCCCACAACTTTGACGAAAAATATGAATACTAAACCCTAAATAACCAACTTCCTGTTGGGCGGAGCCTATGACATGCAGTATAAAAGTTGTTGAAACATAATAATAATAATAATAATAATAATAAAAAATAATCCTAAGGAAAACAATAGGACTCTCGCCCTCCAGGCTTGAGCCCTAATAAATGGAGCAGATACAATAGGGTCCTCACACCAATGGTGCTCGGGCCCTAATAAAGCTGCAAGCAGCGATGAACGGGCCCTCGCACCCGGGCTCACCGGCAGCGAGTGGCTTTAGTAAAAAGGTGAACGGTGAGAAATATGCATTTAAAGTCATAAATATAAGTGGAATATATCAAAGTATATTCTATACATGTGCCAATCTTCCTGTTGCCAGCAGGTGGCACTATCATTATAATGGAATATTGGCCTTCAGACGTGTTCAGGCCAGGACTCTTATCGAACGTGAAGTTTGGGAAAGATCGAATATTTTATGCCTGAGTTAAAACAACATCTCTTGCTGTGGCGAGCCTTCAAATTTTGTCATGGCGCCATGGACATGCCCTTTAACAAAAACTCAAGGTCTCCACAATTTAACATTGCACAGGCCTTTAGATTAGATGGATCACAAAAATTACATTAATGTCAAAAACATTTTAGGAGTAGTTTGGCGCAGTGTAAAATATGTGACTTTCTGTTGCTAGCAGGTGGCGCTATGACTATAACTGAATATGGGCATGTAGATCTGTTAAGGGCAGGAGTCTTATCTGTAGCTGACGCTAAGTCCAGTGTGAACTCGTTTCCATGACTACACCGGAAGTTGTTCATGCGCAACCCCATATGACGATAAAGTCGTTTTGGTAATGCAATTATAATGTGTTTTGTTTACTGTAATCCTGAGTAATAGTGTGATTTAAAACAGTTTGTTACATTGCTCTTGCTAAAATTATGAAGAAGAGAAAAGTTGGTTATTGCTAGTCACATGTTTAACCCGGAAGTATTGAGAGTAGCGCGAGAGAGGAGAGAGAGTCGCGGGTGAGAACAGCGAACTTTAAGCTCCCGTCTATTATTCTACAGCTGGTCTACCAGGCGAACACGGTAATAATTATTGAGCTATCTCAATAACTTATTAAACACTGTTAAATCTTGTTTCCAAAAAATGTGAGACATTGTATTGTTCTGCATAAGAAATAAGAGTGTATGAATGTTGCTCTGGGTGCTTTGTGCTTGAAACTGTTTTGTTTATCTTCTAGTTTTCACGGTGTTTCATGATACTTCAGAGAAGAATAAATGTGAATGTGAACATCAGTAAGAAGCGTGGACTCATTTATGACCAGTGTAGTTATAGTGAAAACGTGAGGCCTAACTCCATCATCCAGAGGTCTTCAGTGTGCAGCTCTGCTTCATATCCTGTGGCGAACTTCAGGTCAATCAGTGTGCAGCTCTGCTTCATATCCTGTGGCGAACTTCAGGTCTTCAGTGTGCAGCTCTGCTTCATATCCTGTGGCGAACTTCAGGTCTTCAGTGTGCGGCTCTGCTTCATATCCTGTGGGGAACTTCAGGTCTTCAGTGTGCGGCTCTGCTTCATATCCTGTGGGGAACTTCAGGTCTTCAGTGTGCAGCTCCGCTTCATACACCGTTGTGAACTTCAGGCTTTCAGTGTGCGGCTCTGCTTCATATTCTGCGGTGGACTACAGGTTTCAGCGTGTAGTCTTGCCTCATCTCCTGCAGTCTACCTCAGCCGACAGCATCCATTTCAGGTCAGACTGTACAATACTGAAATTTAAAATAAATCCTCTGGCAAAAGATGGACAGGTCCATAACAATGACATAAAAAGACTGATTGCTACGAAGTAAAAGCCTATAGTTGCTTAGGACCACGAGAAAGACATTGAGTAAGGATAAAAGTTAACTGATTGTAACGTTTTGGTTTGCACTCAGGTCTTACTATAAAGTCAATGACATTTATAAATCACAAGTGCTGGTACAATTTGAGTTTATCTGTCATTCAAGTGTCTAATTCCAAACGGGCAGCAGTACTATCCTTATGTTAAAGGTGTAACAAATTTAGCCTAATCAAAGTGCTTCATTGTCTATTTCAGTATTTCATGTGCTTGTAACTTACTTTGCCCCCCCCCGAGTCTCAGCTAATAACCAAAAATGTCAGTTCTCAGAGAATCTCTGTCTCAGGATGGTGAGGTATCTAGGCAGATTGATTCCCTGTCTGAAGTGCAGGGCGTTTTAGATTCTAATTCTATAGCAACACAAAAAGAGAAAATAACAGATCATACTAAAAACAAGAAGTCTAAAGCGACGCTTAAGGAGCCTTCTTCAGCGGCAACACAGTTAGATGATGAACCAAGAAAATCCTCCCGTGACAGACGTCCAACACATAAAATGATAGAGCTGATAGAGCAAGAATTAATCCAAAAAGAAAGGAAATTCAACTCTGTGTATGAGAAATGGAAAACACAAGTCAAGAATGCTCGTACAAATCTGAAGCAGGCATGCTCTGAGAGTGACTTGTATGACATGATGGATGTGGTTGAGAAGCTTGAGTCTGAATTAAAAGAGTTATATGACAACATACGGCTCAAAAATGCACCAAGCCAAGAAATTCGGAGAAAAATTGATGCAAGTGTAGCGGTGACAGCTGATTTGTTGGGATTAATGAGAGTTCGCCTTATTGAGGGAGAAGAAGATTTTGATGGTGAGGCGGAAAGAGCAAGGTTACGCATGCTGCTTGACAGTGAATATGCTAAGTCCATATATGGATCCACAGTTTCCAAAGTCACCGCACTCAGCCACCGCTCCAACCATCCTTCAGAGTCACCAAGTATTTCAGTTAAGAGAGCTGAGACAGCAGCACAGCTTGCTGCAAAGAAAGCTGAGGTTGAAAGGGAAGCTGCCATTGAAGCACAACGTCTGCAACTGAAAAAGCTAGAAAATCAAAGAGACATTGAGGTCATTGAAGCAAGGCTCAGAGTATTTACTGAGGAAGAGTCAAAAGAAAAGAGTGAGAAATGCAGTGCTCCATGCAGTGAAGGAAATGTTCCTTGTCAACCCACTCCCTCTGCAGGATGCCTGAACGAGCAAGTTACACAGAATGAAGCATCCTTAGTCCAGACATTACAGGAGTCAATGGCCCTTACTCGACTTCCATTACCAGAACCTTCCATATTCTCTGGCGACCCACTGAATTTTACAGAATGGAGCACAAGCTTCAAAGCCCTTATAGAGAGACGATGTTCAAATCCGGCGGATAGGTTGTTTTACCTACAAAGGTACGTAAGTGGAGAGGCGAGGTCTGCTCTAGAAGGAAGCTTCTACAGAAAAGATGAGGAGGCATATCAGCAAGCATGGCAGAAGCTGAATGCAAGGTATGGTCACTCCTTTGTGGTGCAGCGTGCTTTCCGAGAGAAGCTTAATAAGTGGCCAAAGATTGGTGCTAAGGAGTATGTTAAACTGAGAGAGTTTAGTGATTTTCTGCAAACATGTAGTGATGCTATGCCTCACATCAAGGGTCTTCAGGTTCTGAACGACTGCGAAGAGAATCAGAAGATGCTAGCCAAACTCCCTGATTGGATAACGTCCAGGTGGAATCGCTTTGTCACAGAGCAGCTGGATCAAGACAGAGACTATCCAAGTTTCAAAGAATTTGCTTCATTCATCTCAAAGGAAGCACGCATAGCATGCAATCCAGTGTCATCATTACATGCGCTTAGACCTGAGGAAAAGTCGTTCAGAGAAATAAAACGTCCAAAGGCAAACACCTTCGCCACTAATGTGAAAGCCTCAAACGCATCAAGCACCACAGCCAAATCCTTCAATGTTGAGGAGACCAAGTTGAGGGATGCCAATAAATCAAACAAAGGAAGCATGCCAGCTTATAACTCAAACACAGCCAAGTGTATGTGTTGTGGAGAGAATCACTCCATACATAAGTGTAAAAACTTAACAGAAAGGTCTGTGGAGGATAAGAGAAAGTTCGTCCAGGATAATAAGCTATGTTATGCATGCCTGAGGAAGGGACACAATTCAAAGGACTGTAGGAATAAAGCCATGTGTAGCATATGCAAAAGACAACATCCCACTCCATTGCACGAAGACCGCCCCTCAGCAAATCAGACTTCCCTGCAAGGTGTCCAGCAAGCTGAAGAAAACACATCCTCACTATCTTGTTGTGTGAATGGAGGTGAGGGTGGGAGCACATCTATGATTGTTCCAGTATGGATCTCTTCACATGATAACCCAGATTCTGAAACCCTAGCTTATGCTCTGTTGGACACTCAGAGTAGTCACACATTTGTGGATCAGGAACTTTGTGGAAGGTTGCATGCATCAATGGAGCCAGTAAAATTAAAGCTTTCCACTATGATGGGAAGGGATTCCATCGTGGAAAGCCAGAGAGTCAGTGGACTCAGAGTCAGAGGATTTTCTTCAGATTGCCTCATTAACCTGCCTCCCGCCTACGCAAGGGAATTCATTCCACTTGAACGTGCGCATATCCCCACATGTGAGACAGCTAATAAGTGGAAACACCTAGCAGTCATAGCCTCTGAGATGCCTCCACTAATGGATTGTGGAGTGGGACTTTTGATTGGTTATGACTGCTCCAGAGCCCTGGCTCCACGAGAGGTTTTCACTGGAGGTGACTACGAGCCTTACGCTATAAAGACGGACTTAGGGTGGAGCATCGTAGGGAGCTCACCACAGCGCGTGAATTCCAGGCATGTGACTGGGCTGTGCCATCGGATATCAGTCAGGGAGGTTCCACCTGTGACACCAGCTGCTGCTATTAAAGCCCTTGAATCTGATTTTGCAGACACCAGATCAGGAGAGAAAAGCATATTTCAAGAAGATATTCAATTTCTGCAGGTCTTAAAGGAAAGAATCCATCAGAACGAGTGCGGCCATTTTGAGATGCCCCTTCCATTTAAAGCACGTCCTCACCTCCCTGATAATAAGAAGCTTGCCTTAATCCGCCTGAAGCACCTTAAAAGGAAACTGGACAGAGATCCTAAATTTAAGGATGATTACGTGAGATTCATGGAAGGTGTCTTCAAGGATGGGGAAGCAGAGGAAGCGGACAAGCAACCAGAGTCAGGAAGTGTGTGGTACATCCCACACCAAGGCGTCTATCACCCGAAGAAGCCAGATAAGATCAGGGTGGTTTTTGACTGCTCCGCGAAGTATGCAGGCACTGCCTTAAACGATCATCTGCTAACAGGACCTGATCTTACAAACGGGCTGATTGGAGTGCTCTGCCGTTTCCGCAAACATCCCATTGCTGTTATGTGTGACGTGGAAAAAATGTTCCACAGGTTCCACGTCAACAAAGAAGACAGAGATTATCTACGCTTCCTGTGGTGGGAAAATGGGGATACAGAGTCAGAGCCTAGGGAATACCATATGAAGGTCCATCTTTTCGGAGCATCTTCCTCTCCAGGCTGTGCCAATTACGGCATGAAGCATATGGCCAGCCAAAATGAGAAAAGATACCCTGAAGCAGCTAGCTTCATCAGAAAGCACTTTTATGTGGATGACGGCCTCGTAAGCCTAGAGTCAGTCGATGGTGCAATCAAGCTGGTGAAAGAAACCCAAGCACTATGTGCTGAAGGAAAGTTGCACCTTCATAAATTCATCTCCAACAGTCGAGAGGTACTGGAGTCCATTTGTGCTTCTGAGCGCGCTGCTGAAGTGAAGAATGTGGATCTCAACTGTGATGATCTTCCAGTCCACAGAGTGCTAGGAGTCCGATGGAATGTGGAAGGTGACGTCTTCTCCTTCAAGGTCTCACTTGATGAGAAACCAGCCACTCGACGTGGAGTTCTCTCAGTCATGGCTTCGGTGTATGATCCATTAGGATTCTTGGCCCCATTCATCTTGCAAGGAAAGCGGGTGCTACAAGAGATGTGTCAGAAAGGTATCAGTTGGGATGAGCCACTCCCCAGCGAATTGAAGCCGCACTGGGAGAGCTGGATCAATGATCTAAGAAATCTCGACAAGATTCAGATCCCAAGATGCTTCACACCAGAGAACTTTGGGAAAGTCCTGAGAGTGGAACTGCATCACTTTTCAGATGCCAGCAGTCAAGGCTATGGGCAGTGCTCCTACATCAGATTGGTGGGCGAAGAGAAGGTGCATTGCACCTTGATTATGGGCAAGGCAAGAGTCGCTCCTACCAAAATAGTCACTATACCAAGGCTAGAGTTGACTGCAGCAGTAATCTCTGCTGCTATGAGCAGTATGCTAAAAGAGGAGCTAGAGATTAAGGTCGACAGAGAATATTTCTGGACAGATTCTCAAGTAGTTCTTGGCTATATCAACAACGAAGCCAGAAGATTTCATGTCTTCGTGGCAAACCGTGTCCAGAGAATCCGGGAAACCACTGACCCAGGGCAGTGGTTCTATGTCGACACAGAGCACAACCCTGCCGATCACGCCTCAAGGGGCCTCCAAGTAGCAGAACTGCTCAAGTCTAACTGGCTCACTGGTCCCAAGTTCCTGTGGGAGAGAGAGGTAGTTCCAGCCCAAGGAACCTCAGAGCTACTGGTAGGAGACCCCGAGGTCAGAGCAACCCTAGTCTTGAAAATTGATGCTTCAAGGCAAGTCGATTTTCAAGAGAGACTCGCAAGGTTCTCAAAATGGTCCACAGCTGTAAAAGTCGTCGCTCGGATACAGCGGTTGGCTAAGAGGATCAAGGACACAAAGCCCCCTGATGTTGAGGAAAGGAGGAGAGCCACTCACACCCTCATCAAGCTTGCACAGAAAGATGCCTTTGAAAAGGAGTTACACATTCTCCAGACATCGGGAAAGCTGCCTTGTAACCACCAACTGTATCAGCTAGGCCCATTCCTCCAAGATGGTATAATGAGGGTGGGAGGACGTCTGAGGAAAGCATCCGCACCTCTGGATCTGAGACACCCTATAATCCTCCCAAAGGATGGTGTAGTCACGCGCCTTGTCCTTGCGCACCACCATGAGAAAACACAACATCAGGGCAGAGGACAAACGTTGAATGAACTCAGGGCAAATGGTTACTGGATTATTGGTGGCAGTAAGGCAGCAGCCCAGCACATAAAGCAGTGTGTCCTGTGTAAAAGAGCCCGCGCACCTCCAGAGGAACAACGGATGGCAGACTTACCCAGAGACCGTATTGAACCCTCCCCACCGTTTACGTACTGCGGTATGGACTGTTTTGGTCCCTTCTGTACCAAGCAAGGTCGTAAGGAAAACAAGCGATATGGCCTCCTTTTCACATGTCTGAGCTCCAGAGCAGTCCACATAGAGATGTTGGATGACATGACAACCGATGCATTCATCAATGCTCTACGGTGCTTCCTAGCCATCCGTGGGGCCATCAGGCAGATCAGATCAGATCAAGGATCAAACTTTGTTGGAGCACGAAATGAAATGGAAAGAGCTCTCAAAGAATTAGACAAGGAAAGAATAGCTACATACCTGGCAGATAAACAGTGTGACTTCTGCATGAATGCACCAGCCTCGAGTCATGCCGGAGGTGCATGGGAGCGGCAGATCAGAACGGTAAGGAGTATGCTTGGCTCAGTCCTTGCTCACAGTGCTGGAAGATTGGACGACACTTCCTTAAGAACCTTCTTTTACGAAGCTATGTTCATTGTAAACAACCGCCCTCTTACGATTGACAGTATCAGTGATCCCACCAGTATGGAGCCATTAACACCAAATCATTTGCTCACTATGAAATCCTCTGTTCCTCTGCCCCCACCTGGTAACTTTGCTAAGGAAGACTTGTATGCCAAAAAACGTTGGAGACGGGTGCAATATCTGTCCGAGCAATTTTGGAACAGGTGGAGGAAGGAATATCTGGTCAACATCACTCTTAGACAACGATGGCATGCACCAAGGCGCAATGTGCAAGTCGGAGATATCGTCATTGTAAAGGAAGAAGAGCTCCCTCGTAATGAATGGAAACTTGCCAGGGTTCTTAAAGTACATGAAAATGATGATGGATTGGTGCGAAGAGTTACAGTACAGATTGGAGAGCGCAAGTTAGGAAAAAGGGGTGAACGCCTCAACAAGCCATCCATCGTTGAGCGACCCATTCAGAAGTTAGTTATTCTCATAGAAAGCAGCTAAAATTCTGCTTCATAACTCTGGTGCAGTTAGTCTCTGACCAATTCAAATTTGAAACAATTCAAACAATTCACAAATCCTTTCTGTTGTTATGAAAAGATTGTTTTCTTGAACCTTTATGTAGTGAGAAAAGTGTTCTCAATTGATATTGTAACATTTAAATTTCATGTGGTGTATTCTGCATATCAACTTTATCTGGAGAGTTTATAACTGTGGATCTACCATATCACTCAGTTTTCAGATGTTTTATGAGTGACCTTAACGTATGTTTTGAAATAACCATTGATGTGTCGGATTAATATGCATACAAATCATCAAGGTTGTATGATTTGTTATTAATTAATCAAAGGTCATTTGGTGGGAGTGTAGCTGACGCTAAGTCCAGTGTGAACTCGTTTCCATGACTACACCGGAAGTTGTTCATGCGCAACCCCATATGACGATAAAGTCGTTTTGGTAATGCAATTATAATGTGTTTTGTTTACTGTAATCCTGAGTAATAGTGTGATTTAAAACAGTTTGTTACATTGCTCTTGCTAAAATTATGAAGAAGAGAAAAGTTGGTTATTGCTAGTCACATGTTTAACCCGGAAGTATTGAGAGTAGCGCGAGAGAGGAGAGAGAGTCGCGGGTGAGAACAGCGAACTTTAAGCTCCCGTCTATTATTCTACAGCTGGTCTACCAGGCGAACACGGTAATAATTATTGAGCTATCTCAATAACTTATTAAACACTGTTAAATCTTGTTTCCAAAAAATGTGAGACATTGTATTGTTCTGCATAAGAAATAAGAGTGTATGAATGTTGCTCTGGGTGCTTTGTGCTTGAAACTGTTTTGTTTATCTTCTAGTTTTCACGGTGTTTCATGATACTTCAGAGAAGAATAAATGTGAATGTGAACATCAGTAAGAAGCGTGGACTCATTTATGACCAGTGTAGTTATATTATCTAACATGTGAAGTTTGGGGCAGATTGGACACTGTATGTCTGAGTTACAGCAACTTCCTTTTTCATGGCGAAACATCGAAATGTGTGGCCGCCATGGACACGCCCTTTAACGAAACCTCAAGATCTTTGCAATTTAACATCGCCAAGGGCTTTAGATTACACTGACCAAGTTTGGTGTTGATCTGAATAAATCTCTAGGAGGAGGAGTTAAAGTACAACCCCTGAAAATGGCAAAAACAACACCAATTTTGAAGAGGAAATTCTAAATAACCGACTTCCTGTTGGGATTCGCATTTCGTACCAAGAGACTTTTTCGTAGGTATTGGTGTGTTACATGTGTGTACCGATTTTCATACATGTAAGTGAAACATAGCTCGAGGCACACTCCGTTTAATGTGTATAGGTGGCGCTATTGAGCCATTTTGCCACACCCGATGGAATATTGGCCTTCAGATGTGTTCAGGCCAGGACTCTTATCACACATGTGAAGTTTGGGGAAGATCGGACATTTTATGCCTGAGTTATAACATCTTTTATTCCCATGGCGACACATCGAATTTCGCCACGGCGCCATGGACACGCCTTTTAACGAAAACTCAAGATACACACAAATGATATTCACAAATGAACATCGCACAGGCCTTTAGATTAGACTGAAGTGAAGTGACAGTATTTTGGCTAACAGATGAACTTCCACTCCCTGACTGCGGGTGTCGCTGTTGGACAACATTCTCTACTTCCTGTTGGCCTTCTGTAGCTAATCGTAGCTCCGTGTAGCTGTTTTTATTTTATTTTTTCTCTAGAATCTTTATCTTACTATCACTCTCTGTTTTTTAAGGTGATAAAATATAATTTAATTCACACCATATTTCTGATATTATCGATCAATCTTATCAAATTAATTTTGATCATTCACTTTTATTTTATATCTGTGAGTGCAGTACACCTGCAAAGCGTTTGCACTCGTTAGCTTGTCATTAGCGTTTTCATTTGAACCTATCGCTGTTTTCTTTTTTTCTCCTACAGCAGGGCAACTGGGTGACAGTGAGGCAGCGTAGTCGTGGGTCAAAACACCGCTCTTCTGTTCCGATCAAAACATTAAACAGGTTCTCCTAACCCGGTGATGCACCCACTGAGAAACCTGATGAAAGTGCTCTAGTTATTGGTGATTCTATTGTATGGAACGTGAATATAGAGACACCAGCCACCATAGTCAAATGTTTACCGGGAGCCAGAGCGCCTGACATCTTGGCAAATTTAAAAGTGCTGGCTAATGCTAAACGTAAATACAGTAAGATTGTTATTAATGCCGGCGCTAATGATGTTCGACTTTGCCAGTCGGAGATCACTAAAAATAACATTAAAGAGGTGTGTGAACTTGCAAGCACGATGTCAGACAATGTACTATGCTCTGGTCCCCTCCCTGCTTACATAGCAGATTGTCATCACTCAATGGCCGGATGTCTAAGTGGTGCCCCACAGAATAACATAGGTTTCATAGACAATTGGACGAGCTTTTGGGGCAGACCTGACCTGTTGAAAAGAGATGGTCTTCATCCCTCCTGGGGTGGCGCCACTCTTCTCTCTAGAAATATGGCAAATAGTTTTAGTGTTTATACTTGACTAACTGGGGACCAGGTCAGGAAGCAGACAGACTGGCTAAACCGACCGTCTGCTAGCTGCCTCACGTCACAGAGGTCAGCTAATTCTCAGCACATAGAGACTCTTTCACCTAGATATCACACTACAGAGACTGTGTCTGTTCCCCGAACTAGAAAATACAAAAAAACGTCCAAACCAAGTTAAGATTAACAATTTAACTTAGGTTCAACAAATAAAAAACAGATGCAATATGGATAAACAAATGATAAAGCTTGGCTTATTAAATATCAGATCCCTTTCTACGAAAACACTTTTTGTAAATAATATGATCACTGATCATAATATAGATGTGCTCTGTTTGACAGAAACCTGGCTAAAACCTGATGATTACATTATTTTAAATGAGTCCACCCCCTAAGATTACTGTTATAAACATGAGCCGCGTCTAAAAGGCAAAGGGGGAGGTGTTGCTTCAATTTATAACAACGTTTTCAGGATTTCTCAGAGGGCAGGCTTCAAGTATAACTCATTTGAAGTAATGGTGCTTCATATAACATTATCCAGAGAAACAAATATTAATGATAAATCCCCTGTTATGTTTGTACTGGCTACTGTATACAGGCCACCGGGGCACCATACAGACTTTATTAAAGAGTTTGGTGATTTTACATCTGAGTTAGTTCTCGCTGCAGATAAAGTTTTAATAGTTGGTGATTTTAATATCCATGTTTATAATGAGAAAAAATGCATTGGGATCAGCATTTATAGACTTTCTGAACTCTATTGGGGTTAGACAACACGTTTCAGGACCTACTCATTGTCGAAATCATACTCTAGATTTAATACTGTCACATGGAATTGATGTTGATAGCGTTGAAATTATGCAGCCAAGTGATGATATCTCAGATCATTATTTAGTTTTGTGCAAACTTCATATAGCCAAAATTGTAAGTTCTACTTCTTGTTACAAGTATGGTAGAACCATCACTTCTACCACAAAAGACTGCTTTTTAAGTTATCTTCCTGATGTATCCAAATTCCTTAGCATATCCAAAACCTCAGAACAACTTGATGATGTAACAGAAACTATGGACTCTCTCTTTTCTAGCATTTTAAATGCAGTTGCTCCTTTACGCTTAAGGAAGGTTAAGGAAACCAGTCTGACACCATGGTATAATGAGCATACTCGCACCCTAAAGAGAGCAGCCCGAAAAATGGAGCGCAGTTGGAGGAAAACAAAACTAGAGGTATTTCATATTGCTTGGCGGGAAAGTAACCTATCCTACAGAAAAGCTTTGAAAACTGCTAGATCCGATAACTTTTCTTCTCTTTTAGAAGATAACAAACATAACCCAGGTATTTATTCAATACAGTGGCTAAATTAACGAAAAATAAAGCCTCAACAAGTGTTGACATTTCCCAACACCACAGCAGTAATGACTTTATGAACTACTTTACTTCTAAAATCGATACTATTAGAGATAAAATTGCAACCATTCAGCCGTCAGCTACAGTATCGCATCATTATAGACCCCCTGAGGAACAGTTCCACTCATTCTCTATTATAGGAGAGGAAGAATTGTATGAACTTGTTAAATCATCTAAACCAACAACATGTAGACCCTATACCATCTAAGCTCCTAAAAGAGGTGCTTCCAGAAGTCATAGATCCTCTTCTGACTATTATTAATTCCTCATTGTCATTAGGATATGTCCCCAAAACCTTCAAACTGGCTATTATTAAGCCTCTCATCAAAAAACCACAACTTGACCCCAAAGAACTAGTTAATTATAGACCAATCTCGAATCTCCCTTTTCTGTCCAAGATACTAGAAAAGGTGGTATCCTCACAATTAGATTCCTTCTTAGAGAAAAATGGTATATGTGAGGATTTCCAGTCAGGATTTAGACCGTATCATAGTACTGAGACTGCTCTCCTTAGAGTTCCAAATGATCTGCTCTTATCATCTGATCGTGGGTGTATCTCTCTATTAGTTTTATTGGATCTTAGTGCTGCGTTTGACACAATTGAACACAACATTCTTTTGCATAGACTTGAACACTTTGTTGGCGTTAATGGAAGTGCATTAGCATGGTTTAAATCGTACTTATATGACCACCATCAGTTCGTAGCTGTAAATGAAGATGTATCATATCGATCACAAGTGCAGTATGGAGTACCTCAAGGCTCAGTACTAGGGCCGCTACTTTTCACGCTTTATATGTTACCCTTGGGAGATATCATCAGGAAACATGGTGTTAGCTTTCACTGTTATCCTGATGATACTCGATATAAAAAACTGGAAGACGAGTAATTTCTTACTGCTAAATTCTGAAAAAACAGAGGTGTTACTTATAGGACCTAAAAACTCTGTTTGTAATAACCTAGAACACTGTCTAAGACTTGATGGTTGCTCTGTCAATTCTTCGTCATCAGTTAGGAACCTAGATGTGCTATTTGATCGCAATCTTTCCTTAGAAAGCCAGGTTTATGGCATTTGTAAAACTGGATTTTTCCATCTCAAAAATATATTTAAATTACGGTCTATGCTCTCAATGTCAAATGCAGTAATGCAATGTCAAATGCATTTATGACCTCAAGGTTTAGATTATTGTAATGCTTTATTGGGTGGTTGTTCTGCACGCTTAGTAAACAAACTACAGCTAGTCCAAAATGCAGCAGCAAGAGTTCTTACTAGAACCAGGAAGTATGATTATATTAGCCCGGTCCTGTCAACACTGCACTGGCTCCCTATCAAACATCGTATAGATTTTAAAATATTGCTTTTTGCTTATAAAGCCCTGAATGGATTAGCACCTCAGTATTTGAATGAGCTCCTTTTACATTATAATCCTCTACGTCCGCTACATTCTCAAAACTCAGGCAATTTGATAATACCTAGAATATCAAAATCAACTGCGGGCGGCAGATCCTTTTCCTATTTGGCGCCTAAACTCTTTAACCTGGCTTACACATAACATAATAATATGCTTTTAATATTCAAATCCATTAAATGATATTTAGGCTTCATTAATTAGGTAAACCGGAACCGAGAACACTTCCCATAACACCCTATGTACTTGCTACATCATTAGAAGAATGGCATCTACTCTAATATTTGTCTGTTTCTCTCTTATTCCGAAGTCACCGTAGCCACCAGATCCAGTCTGTATCCAGATCAGAGGGTCACTGCAGTCACCCGGATCCAGTACGTATCCAGACCAGATGGTGGATCAGCACCTAGAAAGGACCTCTACATCCCTGAAAGACAGCAGAGACCAGGACAACTAGAGCCCCAGACACATATCTCCTGTAAAGACCTTGTCTCAGATGACCACCAGGACAAGACCACAGGAAACAGATGATTCTTCTGCACAATCTGACTTTGCTGCAGCCTGGAATTTAACTACTGGTTTCGTCTGGTCAGAGGAGAACTGGCCCCCCAACTGAGCCTGGTTTCTCCCAAGGTTTTTTTCTCCATTCTGTCACCGATGGAGTTTCGGTTCCTTGCCCCTGTCGCCTCTGGCTTGCTTAGTTGGGGTCACTTCATCTACAGCGATATCGTTGACTTGATTGCAAATAAATGCACAGACACTATTTAACTGAACAGAGATGACATCACTGAATTCAATGATGAACTGCCTTTAACTATCATTTTGCAATATTGACCTACTGTTTTCCTAATGAATGTTGTTCAGTTGATTTGACGCAATTTATTTTGTTTAAAGTGCTATATAAATAAAGGTGACTTGACTTGACTTGACTTGACACACAGAGAGGAGCCTACAAAACCTTCCCCTGCCTTCAGAGCTGGAGATGAGGTGGGCCTGAAGACAGCCAGGACTAACCTATCCTGTGGCATCAGAGAGGCTAAGAGACAGTACTCCAGGAGGATAGCCTTCTACGCTCGCTTTGAGAAATAAAACAGTTCCACTGCACAGAAGACTCCACCTCCTCTCGGCGACCAGGTGATGACGCTGACCCCAGACAGCGTCAGAAGATCCCTTAACAGGATCAGTGCATGCAAAGCTCTGGGTAATGACAACATTCCTGGGCGTGTACTGAGAGACTGTACACAGTACAAGTTGGTCACCAGCCTAGAGCCATGATGCAAGATGGCCGCCAGCCCAGCGCCACAGCACAAGATGGCCGCCAGCCCAGCGTCACGACGCAAGATGGCCGCCAGCCCAGTGCCACAGCTTAAGATGGCCGCCAGCTCAGCAGCACAGCACAAGATGGCCGCCAGCCCAACACTACTGCCCGAGATGGCCGCCAGCCCATCGTCACTGCCCAAGATGGCCGCCGGCCCAGCGCCACTGCCCAAGATGGCCGCCGGTCCAGAGTCATGGCACAAGATGGCTGCTTGTCCAGCGCCTCTGCACAGAATGACAGCCATAGTTGACCTCCAGAGTCGAGTCAGGTTCCCGTTGACCTTCCAGAGTCGAGTCAGGTTCCCGTTGACCTTCCAGAGTCGAGTCAGGTTCCCGTTGACCCTCCAGAGTTGAGTCAGGTTCCCGTTGACCCTCCAGAGTCGAGTCAGGTTCCCATTGACCCTCCAGAGTCGAGTCAGGTCACCGTTGACCCTCCAGAGTCAGGGCTAGTCACCGTTGACCTTCCAGAGTCAGGGCTAGTCACCGATGACCTTCCAGTGTCAGGGCTAGTCACCGTTGACCTTCCAGAGTCATGGCTAGTCACCTTTGACCTTCCAGAGTCAGGGCTAATCACCATTGACCCTCCAGAGCCAGGACTAGTCACCGTTGACCTTCCAGAGTCAGGGCTAGTCACCGTTGACACTCCGGAGTCAAGCCAAGTCACCGGTGAAATTCATGGACAAAGGCAAGTCACCAATGATCTTCATGGGCAAAGTCCAGTCACCAGTACTCTTCATGAACAAAGTCAAGTCACCATTGATCTTCCTGGGCAAGGTCAAGTCACCAGTGTTCTTCATGGGCAAGGTCAAGTCACCGACTATCTTCATGGGTAGAGGCATGTCACCATTGATCTTCATGAACAAATGCAAGTAACCAATGATCTTCATGAACAAAGGCAGGTCACCATTGATCTTCATGAACAAATGCAAGTCACCAATGATCTTCATGAACAAATGGTGGGCTCACTTACCCTTAGGCACTTCATCGTAGGCACTACAATTCCCACTGGCCTTGTCCCTTCATCACAGTAATTGCACTCCATTGGGAAGCTTCTTTAAAAAAAGCATCTTAGCTGCATTCATGTTAGCACGTCACGTTTTGATGTGGTAATTTCCCAGTAGGCATACACACAGGTTTAAAGACTCGTTCTCGCCCCATACAGATTCGGCTAGGTATACATCCGCGCTAAAATATCAAGGTGAAAGTCATCATAGCTAGTATAGACCCAGCTCCCAACCCAACTTTGAGAATAGCTGGACCCCTGATCCTCCGCCGGTCCACCTCCCTCCTGGGCTCCTTGTTTTTGTGTTTGCACCTCTTGTCTCTGTTTCCCCATTTTACCTGGTCCTCTTGTCTCTGTTTCCCCATTTTACCTGGCCCTCCGTCCCTCCCCCTGGTCCTCCGCTGCTCCACCTCCCTCCTGGTCTCTTTGTGTCCTTGGTCTCTTCTTGGGTTCGGGTGGAACATCTGGCAGCTGCTCCGTGGAGGAGGGGGTAATGTCACGCTGTCTAGTCTCTGTTTCCCTGGGTGTCCACTAGTGGGCTCACTTCCCTTTATTTATATAGCGCTTTAAACAAAATACATTGCGTCAAAGCAACTGAACAACATTCATTAGGAAAACAGTGTCAATAATGCAAAAAATGAGAGTTAAAGGCAGTTCATCATTGGATTCAGTTATGTCATCTCTGTTCAGTTAAATAGTGTCTGTGCATTTATTTGCAATCAAGTCAACGATATCGCTGTAGATGAAGTGTCCCCAACTAAGCAAGCCAGAGGCGACAGCGGCAAGGAACCGAAACTCCATCGGTGACAGAATGGAGAAAAAAACCTTGGGAGAAACCAGGCTCAGTTGGGGGGCCAGTTCTCCTCTGACCAGACGAAACCAGTAGTTCAATTCCAGACTGCAGCAAAGTCAGATTGTGCAGAAGAATCATCTGTTTCCTGTGGTCTTGTCCTGGTGCTCCTCTGAGACAAGGTCTTTACAGGGGATCTGTATCTGGGGCTCTAGTTGTCCTGGTCTCCGCTGTCTTTCAGGGATGTAGAAGTCCTTTCTAGGTGCTGATCCACCATCTGGTCTGGATACGTACTGGATCCGGGTGACTGCAGTGACCCTCTGATCTGGACACAGACTGGATCTGGTGGCCACGGTGACCTCGGAACAAGAGAGAAACAGACAAATATTAGCGTAGATGCCATTCTTCTAATGATGTAGCAAGTACATAGGTTGTTATGGGAAGTGTTTCCGGTTCCGGTTTACCTAATTAATGCAGCCTAAAAATCCTTTAACGGATTTGGATAATAAAAGCATATTAGTATGTTATGTGTATGCCAGGTTAAAGAGATGGGTCTTTAATCTAGATTTAAACTGCAAGAGTGTGTCTGCCTCCCGAACAATGTTAGGTAGGTTATTCCAGAGTTTGGGCGCCAAATAGGAAAAGGATCTGCCGCCTGCAGTTGATTTTGATATTCTAGGTATTATCAAATTGCCTGAGTTTTGAGAACGTAGCGGACGTAGAGGATTATAATGTAAAAGGAGCTCATTCAAATACTGAGGTGCTAAACCATTCAGGGCTTTATAAGTAATAAGCAATATTTTAAAATCTATGCGATGCTTGATAGGGAGCCAGTGCAGTGTTGACAGGACCGGGCTAATATGGTCATACTTCCTGGTTCTAGTAAGAACTCTTGCTGCTGCATTTTGGACTAGCTGTAGTTTGTTTACTAAGCGTGCAGAACAACCACCCAATAAAGCATTACAATAATCTAACCTTGAGGTCATAAATGCATGGATTAACATTTCTGCATTTGACATTGAGAGCATAGGCGGTAATTTAGATATATTTTTGAGATGGAAAAATGCAGTTTTACAAATGCTAGAAACGTGGCTTTCTAAGGAAAGATTGCGATCAAGTAGCACACCTAGGTTCCTAACTGATGATGAAGAATTGACAGAGCAACCATCAAGTCTTAGACAGTGTTCTAGGTTATTACAAGCAGAGTTTTTAGGTCCTATAATTAACACCTCTGTTTTTTCAGAATTTAGCAGTAAGAAATTACTCGTCATCCAGTTTTTTATATCGACTATGCAATCCATTAGTTTTTCAAATTGGTGTGTTTCACCGGGCTACGAAGAAATATAGAGCTGAGTATCATCAGCATAACAGTGAAAGCTAACACCATGTTTCCTGATGATATCTCCCAAGGGTAACATATAAAGCGTGAAGAGTAGCGGCCCTAGTACTGAGCCTTGAGGTACTCCATACTGCACTTGTGATCGATAGGATACATCTTCATTCACTGCTACGAACTGATGGCGGTCATATAAATACGATTTAAACCATGCTAATGCACTTCCACTGATGCCAACAAAGTATTCAAGTCTATGCAAAAGAATGTTGTGGTCAATTGTGTCAAACGCAGCACTAAGATCCAATAAAACTAATAGAGAGATACACCCACGATCAGATGATAAGAGCAGATCATTTGTAACTCTAAGAAGAGCAGTCTCAGTACTATGATACGGTCTAAATCCTGACTGGAAATCCTCACATATACCATTTTTCTCTAAGAAGGAATATAATTGTGTGGATACCACCTTTTCTAGTATCTTGGACAGAAAAGGGAGATTCGAGATTGGTCTATAATTAACTAGTTCTTTGGGGTCAAGTTGTGGTTTTTTGATGAGAGGCTTAATAACAGCCAGTTTGAAGGTTTTGGGGACATGTCCTAATGACAATTAGGAATTAATAATAGTCAGAAGAGGATCTATGACTTCTGGAAGCACCTCTTTCAGGAGCTTAGATGGTATAGGGTCTAACATACATGTTGTTGGTTTAGATGATTTAACAAGTTTATACAATTCTTCCTCTCCTATGGTAGAGAATGAGTGGAACTGTTCCTCAGGGGGTCTATAGTGCACTGTCTGATGTGATACTGTAGCTGACGGCTGAATGGTTGCAATTTTATCTCTAATAGTATCGATTTTAGAAGTAAAGTAGTTCATAAAGTCATTACTGCTGTGGTGTTGGGAAATGTCAACACTTGTTGAGGCTTTATTTTTCGTTAATTTAGCCACTGTATTGAATAAATACCTGGGGTTATGTTTGTTTTCTTCTAAAAGAGAAGAAAAGTAATCGGATCTAGCAGTTTTTAATGCTTTTCTGTAGGATATGTTACTTTCCCGCCAAGCAATACGAAATACCTCTAGTTTTGTTTTCCTCCAGCTGCGCTCCATTTTTCGGGCTGCTCTCTTTAGGGTGCGAGTATGCTCATTATACCATGGTGTCAAACTGTTTTCCTTAACCTTCCTTAAGCGTAAAGGAGCAACTTTATTTAAAGTGCTAGAAAAGAGAGAGTCCATAGTTTCTGTTACATCATCAAGTTGTTCTGAGGTTTTGGATATGCTAAGGAATTTGGATACATCAGGAAGATAACTTAAAAAGCAGTCTTTTGTGTTAGAAGTGATGGTTCTTCCATACTTGTAACAAGAAGTAGAATTTACAATTTTGGCTATATGAATTTTGCAAAGAACTAAATAATGATCTGAGATATCATCACTTGGCTGAATAATTTCAACACCATCAACATCAATTCCATGTGACAGTATTAAATCTAGAGTATGATTTCGACAATGAGTAGGTCCTGAAACGTGTTGTCTAACACCAATAGAGTTCAGAATGTCTATAAATGCTGATCCCAATGCATCGTTTTCATTATCAGCATGGATATTAAAATCACCAACTATTAAAACTTTATCTGCAGCCAGAACTAACTCGGATGTAAAATCACCAAACTCTTTAATAAAGTCTGTATGGTGCCCTGGTGGCCTGTATACAGTAGCCAGTACAAACATAACAGGGGATTTATCATTAACATTTGTTTCTTTGGATAATGTTATATGAAGTACCATTACTTCAAACGAGTTATACTTGTAGCCTGCCCTCTGAGAAATCCTGAAAACGTTGTTATAAATTGAAGCAACACCTCCACCTTTGCCTTTTAGACGTGGCTCATGTTTATAACAGTAATCTTGGGGGGTGGACTCATTTAAAATAGTGTAATCATCAGGTTTTAGCCAAGTTTCTGTCAAACAGAGTACATCTATATTATGATCAGTGATCATATTATTTACAAAAAGTGTTTTCGTAGAAAGGGATCTGATATTCAATAAGCCAAGCTTTATCATTTGTTTATCCATATTGCTTCTGTTTTTTATTTGTTGAACCTCAATTAAATTGTTAATCTTAACTTGGTTTGGACGTTTTTTGTATTTTCTAGTTCGGGGAACAGACACAGTCTCTATAGTGTGATATCTAGGTGAAAAAGTCTCTATGTAATGAGAATTAACTGACCTCTGTGACGGGAGGCAGCTAGCAGACGGTCGGTTTAGCCAGTCTGTCTGCTTCCTGACCTGGGCCCCAGTTAGTCAAGTATAAACACTAAGACTATTTGCCATATTTCTAGAGAGAAGAGTGGCGCCACCCCAGGAGGGATGAAGACCATCTCTTTTAAACAGGTCAGGTCTGCCCCAAAAGCTCGTCCAATTGTCTATGAAACCTATGTTATTCTGTGGGCACCACTTAGACATCCAGCCATTGAGTGATGACAATCTGCTATGCATCTCATCACCACGGTAAGCAGGGAGGGGACCAGAGCATATTACAGTGTCTGACATCGTGCTTGCAAGTTCACACACCTCTTTAATGTTATTTTTAGTGATCTCCGACTGGCGAAGTCGAACATCATTAGCGCCGGCATGAATAACAATCTTACTGTATTTACGTTTAGCATTAGCCAGCACTTTTAAATTTGCCAACATGTCAGGCGCTCTGGCTCCCGGTAAACATTTGACTATGGTGGCTGGTGTCTCTATATTCACGTTCCATACAATAGAATCACCAATAACTAGAGCACTTTCATCAGGTTTCTCAGTGGGTGCATCACTGAGTGGGGAGAACCTGTTTAATGTTTTGATCGGAACAGAAGAGCGGTGTTTTGACCCACGACTACGCTGCCTCACCGTCACCCAGTTGCCCTGCTGCTGGGGCTCTGTTTCCGGAACCGAACAATGTACAGGAATCCCTGAGCTAGACGCATCCAAAGCCGTATCTAGAGCCCTAACATTTTTACTGTCCTCAATTAAAGTTTGGATGCGTGTCTCTAATTCTGAAATCTTCTCTGTCAGCCTAACTATTTCCCTGCATTTATCACATGTGAATCCCTCATCAGCGACAGAGATAGATAAACTGTACATGTGGCAAGAGGTGCAAGAAACAATGATAGGAGAAGCCATTACTCACCGTGCTTGATGAAAATCCTTACTGCGGTTGTTTGATGAACTTGTGAAAAACTGGAGCGAGGGAGAGGAGAAAAGAAAACAGCGATAGGTTCGAATGAAAACGCTAATGACAAGCTAACTTCCCCTTAGGCACTTCACCGTAGGCACTACTATTCCCACTGGCCTTGTCCCTTCATTACAGTAATTGCACTCCATTTGGAAGCTTCTTTAAAAAAAAGCATCTTAGCTGCATCCATGTTAGCACGTCACGTTTTGATGTGGTAATTTCCCAGTAGGCATACACACAGGTTAAAGACTCGTTCTCGCCCCCTACAGATTCGGCTAGGTATACATCCGCGCTAAAATATCAAGGTGAAAGTCATCATAGCTAGTATAGACCCAGCTCCCAACCCAACTTTGAGAATAGATTAACGGCGATATTTTTTTTTATCGTCCGATAAGAGTCTATTGTTAATGCCGATAACGGCCCACAACTAATTATAATGTTATTTTTGTTTCACTTACTCCTTTCATCTCCATTAACAAACCAACATTTTACAATAACATTCAGTTTGCAATCCGCCCCTTTGCGCCACCTGGCGTTAGTTTCGCAAATTATTTTAACACGTGACTGACTTGCAGTTAACACAGCAGCCCTGCGGCGGGGGTATGACCCATTCTGGTTGTCCAGTTACTGTAGTACATATATTTTGCAAAATTCTCCTCAAGTTAATGTTTTTCTAGCTTAGCTATCAAGCTATACTCATTGAACAGCTTTTTAAAGATAAATGTAACATTTTGACAAGCCGTTTTAATGATCTCTTTCTGAGGTTGAAACATACCGATTGATTATGAGATATTATGCACTTTGTTAAATTGTACTGTATCTTTCAACATACCTGCTGAGGTTCATTCACATTTATTTTGTGCTTTAACTAGTATTAATGACAAAGAGACATGGCACTTGAACTGTGGTGACTACAGCAGGTCAAACATGATGTTCTTACCTTCTGGCCCTCACCACTGGCCAGATATCAATGACCCAAAACAAAACGATAGGATCCCACATTCACCTGGCACCAGGGCCCAACTAACCGAACATATTCCTGTACAGAGGCAAGATAAAGTGACAAAAATTTGAATAATTAATTTTAGGTATTAACGAATTATATTATTTATAATTTTTTATTCTATGTAGAGAAACTGCAAGCTACATATTAAAATCAAGCTGAGAATTTTGCTCATCCAAATATTATTAGTAGTAATCAAGACTTCATATTGACCCCCTTAACTTCATATTGACCCCATATCTGTACAGTCTCATGTTAAATTCAGTGGTCAAATAAAACAAACTACAATGAACCACCTGTGGTTAGGTGTTTGTGTTTAGCTTGGTGTTAAGTATCTTTAAAAGTTCTAGAAAACTTTCTGACTAAAAACTATTTACAATAGTAACATTTTCTGCACTCGCTGCCACAATGTCTCATATGAAGTTTTTACAAATCAACGTTTTTTTTTTTCATTTCAATTAAAAAAAAAGACTTTTTGACATAAAAAAAAACATTTTTTCATTTATGAAAAAAAAAAATTTGTCTGATTTTTACCCCAAAAACATGTGCAATACAATGTGCAAAAAAAACAGGAAAAAACATTACATTCTAAACAAATATAATTGACTGATTACTATTACACATGTTAAAATAACTGAAATCACTAAATTAAAAAAAATGATATAATCACAGACTCAATATTAACTGGTAAGAAGAACACAAATTCACTCATCTGAAGATAGCAATTATTATTACATTTATACATCATTAGCATACTTTCTTTATTTTTAACAGGACCATATACAATCCAGCAAATAATTTCTGGGAATTTAGACAAGTGATAAGTGCGGTCTCACCTGCAGCAGTGCATACTGGCAGTTTACCATCAGGCATTCAGAAAAGAGGAAACTGGGATTGAAATGACGTTAGGGAAATACTAAACTCGTGAATTACAACTCACACAGATGCTTTGCAATCAAACCTGTATGCTAACTCTAAGGACTAACTCTACCTCTACTTACCTCTCTCCAGCGATTCCCCGAAGATCCAAGTCTCCTCCATGCGTGAATTGGTGAGAAGCTGTATAACCTCAAACAGGGAAAAATGTCTGTCAATGAATATGCCCTTCAGTTTAGGACTCTAGCGGTCTCCAGTGGATGGAACGAACAGGCTTTACTGATTACCTACCGTCAGGGATTGGAAACTCGAGTGCGGTTGCATCTCGCTACATACGAGGACACCATTGGACTTGAATGGCTCATCCAGCTTTCCATCCGCTTCGCCACCCGTATGCAGTCGTTCTTAGAAGAGCACCAGGGCCAGGCGTATTCCACCTCGCCACTTTGTCGACCAGAAGCCATCAGCTCCCCAGAACCAGCCAGCGAACCCATGCTAGTGGACTCATATCGACTCTCGATGGCTGAAAGACAGAGATGGCTGGCAAACTCGCTACCATGGCAATGCCGTCAGCCTACAAAATCCACACAATTACCGGCAGGCCGTTGAGTAGAAGATGTGTATGTCATAGTGTGGGTCCCATTTCCCTCCAAACCGGACTACTCCACCACAAGGAGATCCATCTGCTGGTTCTGGAGGAATGACATCATTCTAGGGCGCCCATGGTTGGAGCAACACAATCATGTCATCTCCTGGAAAACGGGAGAAGTCCTGAAGTGGGGCGACTCCTGTTTCAAGAGCTGCATCTCTGGTTGTCCTGTCCCAGCCAAACCTTCCCCTGCACATCTTCCAGTTTATTCTACCTCAGTAGAGAGCCCAATGGAAAACCAATCCATTTTCATCCCTACCTGCTACGCCCCCTTCAGTGACGTCTTCTGCCCCAAATGGGCTACCAAGCTGCCTCCACACCGGCCGTGGGACTGTGCCATCGATCTGCTGCCGGGTGAACCAAAGGAAGGATCTACCCCCTTTCCATTCTGGAGGAGAAGGCCATGGAGAAATACATCAAGGAGGCGCTGGCCCAGGGTTACATTCTTCCATCTACCTCCCCTGCTGCTTTGAGCTTCTTCTTCGTAGAAAAGAAAGACAGAGGCTTAAGACCCTGTATTGATTATCGGGTTCTCAACAACATAACCGTCAAATTCAGATATCCACTTCCCCTCGTCCCAGCTGCCTTGGAACTTCTCCGTGGTGCCACTGTCTTCACCAAGTTGGACCTCTGCAGTGCCTACAACCTCATCCGGATACGAGAGGGGGACGAGTGGAAAACTGCCTTCATAACCCCTACTGGCCACTATGAGTATTGTGTGATGCCGTATGGACTTGTTAAGGCCCCTCCGTCTTCCAGGATTTTATTCATGAGGTGCTCCGTGAGTTCCCCCATAAGTTTGTCCTCGTCTACATTTATGACATCCTCATATACTCCCGGAGCCTAGCGGAACATCGACGCCACGTTGCGGAGGTCCTGCAACGCCTGAGGGCCTTTCAGCTCTACCTCAAGACCGAGAAATGCTCATTCCATCAGCCCTCAGTGCAGTTCCTTGGGTACAACATCAGCAGCAGTGGCATCCGGATGGACGAGGGGAAGGTGAATGCCGCTAGATATTGGCCCACTCCTACCACCATCAAAGAACTCCAACAATTCCTTGGCTTTGCCAATTTCTATAGACGGTGCATCCAGAACTACAGTACCATCACCAGCCCTCTCACTAGTCTCCTCCAAAACAAACCAAAATCACTCTCTTGAACTCCTGCCGCCACAGAGGCCTTCAACGCCCTCAAAGAGGCCTTTACGACTGCTCCACTCCTGGACCATCCTGACCCCGACCGACCCTTCGTCGTGGAAGTCGACGCCTCAACTACCGAGCGGGAGTAGGAGCGGTCCTATCTCAGCAGCAGGGGAATCCCAGTCGCCTCCACCCATGCGCATTCTCCCAGAAGCTCAACCCGGCGGAGGTAAATTATGACATCGGCAACTGGGAGCTGTTAGCCATCAAGTTGGCCCTGGAAGAATGGAGGCATTGGCTGGAGGGAGCCAAACACCCCTTTCTGGTTCTCACGGATCACAAAAATCAGGAGTATCTCCGAGTTGCCAAGAGGTTCAATCCCAGACAAGCCTGATGGGCACTATTCTTCACCCACTTCCACTTTACCATCTCTTATCACCCAGGGGTAAAGAACGTGAAGGCTGACGCCCTGTCCCAATGTCACGCCCCCGAAGAAAATCTCGAAGAACCCGAAACCATTCTCCCAGAAAAGGTCATCTTCAGTCCCATTACCTGGTCTGCCGAGACCCTTCCTCCAACCGATCCTGCTACAAACACCCCGCCGGGTTGCCCACCGGGACACCAGTACATTCCCAGGACACAGCGCACTCCACTCATTCACTCCGCTCACACATCCCTTGGCACTGGTCACCCGGGGATCAATGAAACCCTCTCGTTGCATAGGGAACGCTTCTGGTGGCCCAACATGACCTCGGATGTCAGAAGGTACGTGAACGGATATACAGACTGCGCAATCTCCAAGAGCCCAAGCCATCTTCCATCAGGCAAGCTCCATCCTCTGCCCATCCCCAATCGCCCGTGGTCACACCTACTGTAGGGGTGGATTTTATTACTGATCTTCCTCCTTCAGATAATAATACCTGCATTCTTGTCATAGTGGATAGATTTTCTAAATCATGTCGTCTTCTCCCCCTGAAAGGCCTGCCCATTGCCATGGAAACGGGTGAGTTATTATTTAATCATGTCTTCAGGTACTTCGGCATCCCAGAGGACTTCGTCTCGGATAGAGGTCCTCAGTTCATCTCCCGTGTATGAAAGGCTTTCCATTCACTCCTAGGTGTGGCCTTCTGTCACGGCCACCAGAACTCCTGGAACCAGTTCCTAGGGTGGGCCGAGTACGCACAAAACTCCCTTCGACAACCTACCAGCGGACTCACTCCATTCCAGTGCGTACTCGGCTACCAACCTCCACTCTTCCCCTGGTCAGTTGAACCCTCGGATGTCCCCGCCATTGACTACTTGTTCCGGGAGAGCGATAGGGTCTGGGACGCGGGCCCACCACCAACTCCAGCTGGCCTTACGCAGACGCAGAACGACAGCAGACCTTCGCCGATCCGAGGCCCCAACTTACCAACCCGGTCAGAAGGTCTGGCTGTCCACCCGGGACAGCCGCCTGCGCCTGCCTGCCGCAAGCTAAGTCCCAGATTCATTGGCCCATTCACCATCCTTCAGCAGATCAATCCGGTCACTTACAAACTGCAATTACCTCCTGAGTACCGGATTCACCCCACTTTCCATGTGTCTCTCCTGAAACCTCACCATCCCTCTGTCTCTCCCTCCACAGAACCTGGCGAAACCGAAGCCCCCCCTCCACTCCTCCTAGAAGACGGTGCTGCCTATGAAGTAAGAGACATCCTGGACTCCCGGTGGCGTGGTGGACAACTTGAATATCTAGTGGATTGGGAAGGATATAGTCCAGAGGAACATTCATGGGTCAACGACATCCTCCATCCTCAGGAGCGGGCCGTGGCGTGTTTGTTGTTACAAACACGCCAGGTTCCACCTCCACTCACTCACAACGCACACCCTCACCGGAATACTAATCACTTCCACCTGACCCTCATCACCATCCAATCACATCAGCACTATAAATACCACACACACGCACTCAAAAATTTAAAAAACTATCTTTCTGTTACTCCTCAGCCTCCCGGGTATTCTGTAACAACACATAAGGCTTGCCACAAAGAATTGGTTAAAGTAATGATTATGAATGTGTCTGAATAAGCAGGGAGACATTAAATTGTTTAGTAATAAACTGGTGTTTTCTGTGTCACTGCTAAGATGAAGTTGTCGAAGTGGACTCGCCATGAACGCCAGAGAGAAATGCACATTTCATATGGATGAATTACATAATCAGAGTAGCCTATTTATTTTAATTTGAATATTTTCGTTTGAAAGTAGACATTTCAAGCTTTCTGTAATATATATTTCTTTTTAAACCCAACGACTAAAAAATTAATACACTACCTGACCCAAAATATCACCTAAAGTTTTTACAGCTTTTTTCTTAGCTATTTCAGAATTTGGAAAAATTACTGGGACTAACTTGTTACTGCAGTCGAGTGATATGAATGTGTGTGATGTACAGCATGATAAATGCTCGTCACTTCTGCTGCGGAAACTTTGTCAGCCTGTGGGTCATTTGGCTTATTGAAAAACGATTGCACTGATTTGCATGTTTCTTGATGATGTGCTTTTTTTCTGTGGTACTCACATGAACCATATCGCTTCACGTCCTATTCTCCACCATGTCCCACAGAAAAACTGCTTTTGCATAAAATGCAAAAAGCTCTCTCTGTTTCACCATCTACAGGTCTTAACCAAGAGTATGTTGCGGTCCATTCGCTATTAAAAGTGCATCTTCTCTTTTTCGTGGCCACACTGACCAATGGCCATGACTGCTTAACCTGACCGGACAGCGCACGCGCTCTCCAATTTGAGATTGTTGACTAATGTTTAGGAGGCATTTGTGCACCAGTCAACAGTTTGATTCACGTACGACTAACGCTTTTATTGCTCTCTTCTGAACTATTGGACATAAGTTAACAGTATGCCTATGGACGTATCCGTGTATTTATTAGGCAGGGTTGAATGAAAAAGCGGGACAGATGCTCAAATTGCGTGAGACAAAGGGTAAAATAACTCGTAACCGCTCATTTTGGATCAATCCGCACATCACTGAGCGGTATTGATGATAACCATGATATTCAAAGCAACAATTATTGATATCGTGTTAATTTAGAGTGTCAAGTCAAGTCACCTTTATTTATATAGCACTTTAAACAAAATACATTGCGTCAAAGCAAATGAACAACATTCATTAGGAAAACAGTGTATCAATAATGCAAAATGACAGTTAAAGGGAGTTCATCATTTAATTCAGTGATGTTATCTCTGTTCAGTTCAAATAGTGTCTGTGCATTTATTTGCAATCAAGTCAATGATATCGCTGAAGATGAAGTAACCCCAACTAAGCAAGCCAGAGGCAACAGCGGCAAGGAACCAAAACTCCATCGGTGACAGAATGGAGAAAAAATCTTGGGAGAAACCAGGCTCAGTTCAGGGGTCAGTTCACCTCTGACCAGATGAAACCAGCAGTTCAATTCCAGGCTGCAGCAATGTCAGATAAGGTCTTTACAGAGGATCTGTATCTGGGACTCTAGATGTCCTGTGTCTCTTATTCTGAGGTCACCGTAGCCACCAGATCCAGTCTGTATCCAGATCAGAGGGTCACTGCAGTCACCCGGATCCAGTACGTATCCAGACCAGATGGTGGATCAGCACCTAGAAAGGACCTCTACATCCCTGAAAGACAACGGAGAACAGGACAACTAGAGCCCCAGATACAGATCCCCTGTAAAGACCTTGTCTCAGACGAACACCAGGACAAGACCACAAGAAACAGATGATTCTTCTGCACAATCTGACTTTGCTGCAGCCTGGAATTGAACTGCTGGTTCCGTCTGGTCAGAGGAGAACTGGCCCCCCAACTGATCCTGGTTTCTCCCAAGGTTTTTTTCTCCATTCTGTCACCGATGGAGTTTCGTTCCTTGCCGCCGTCACCTCTGGCTTGCTTAGTTGGGGTCACTTCATCTACAGCGATCTACATTGACTTGATTGCAAATAAATGCTGAACAGAAAAAACTGAACAGAGATGACATCACTGAATTCAATGATGAACTGCCTTTAACTGTCATTTTGCATTATTGACACACTGTTTTCCTAATGAATGTTGTTCCGTTGCTTTGATGCAATGTATTTTCTTTAAAGCGATATATAAATAAAGGTGAAAAGGTGACTTCTGTTAATTGCTAATTAGTACCATTAAGTGTGTTACCTGTGGGATTGTTTCTCTGGAGTCGCTCTGGGTTTCAACATGTAAGAGCTTGTTGATTATGTGTAACGACTGGAACACCAGAGATGAGAGATCCAAGAGCAGTGTGAGTTATTGGGTAATCCAAAATCAGAATCAAAACAAGCAGTGTTCATAACCAAACATCAGTCCAAAAACAAACAAACAACAGGACAGGAACAGGAACTTGAAAAACTAGGAACGCGAGGAAACCAGGTGACGGAAAGTAAGGACTTCATGACACAGACAGAAAACAGACAGGTCTAAATTGGCAGGATAATGACTAGTGAAGACACCTGAGTGCAATTAACAGGTGTGCAATTACCGTGATGAAGGGACAAGGCTTTGTGGGAAATGAAGTGCCTGAAGTGAGGTGCCTATGGGGTAGTGAGACCACTAGTGGACACCCAGGGAAACACAGACCAGACACCATGACATTACCCCCTCCTCTACGGAGCAGCTACCAGATGCTCCACCCGAACACAAGAACAAACCAAGGAACACAGAGACCAGGAGGGAGCTGGACTGGCGGAGAACCAGGGGGAGGGACGGAGGGCCAGGCAACAGAGGGAAACAGAGACAGGAAGTGTAAAAAACAAAAACAAGGAGGCCAGGAGGGAGGTGGACCGGCGGAGGACCAGGGGGAGGGACGGAGGGCCAGGTAATAGAGGGAAACAGAGAGAGGAAGTGCCAAAAACAAAAATGAAACAACAACAACAAGGAAATCAGTAGGGAGGAGGACCGGCGGAGGACAAGGAGGAGCGATGGAGGGCCAGGTAATAGAGGGTTAGAGAGACAGGAAGTGCAAAAAATAAAAACAACAACAAGGAGACCAGGAGGGAGGTGGACTGGTGGAGGACCTGGGGTAGGGACGGAGGGCCATATAGGGAAACAGACAGAAAACAAAACAACAACAAAACACAAGGCCAGGAGAGAACACAAAGTTCAGGGGCCCAGAGCCGAACCGACAGGGCAGGAATCCAGGGTGGACCAAGGTGGAACTGGAGCCATGCGGTCGAGACAGAAACCCACCAGGGCGGCGCAGAAGACCACCACATCCGTGCGGTCGAGACAGAAGCCCACCAGGGCAGCGCAGAAGACCACCACATCCGTGCGGTCGAGACAGAAGCCCACCACAGCCGTGCGGTCGAGAGATAAGCCCACCAGGGTGGCACAGTGGACCGCCTCCATGGCCACGACAGGATAAGTCGAGCGCTCAGAGAGTTCGGCTGAGACGTGACAAAGCTCTGGAAGTTCCGCAGAGATGAGGAGAGGCTCTGGTAGTTCAGCAGAGACGTGGAGAGGCTCTGGTAGTTCAGCAGAGACGTGGAGAGGCTCTGGTAGTTCAGCAAAGATGTGGAGAGGCTCTGGTAGTTCAGCAGAGACGTGGAGAGGCTCTGGTAGTTCAGCAGAGACGTGGAGAGACTGGTAGTTCAGTGGAGACGTGGAGAGACTTTGGTAGTTCAGCAGAGACGTGGAGAGACTCTGGTAGATCCGTGGTGTTTTGACTGGATTCAGGAAGATCAATGGTGACTTGACTCTGCTCATGAAGATCATTAGTGACTTGATTCTGCTCATGAAGATCATTGGTGACCTGACTTTGCTCATGAAGATCAATGGTGACCTGCATTTGCTCATGAAGATCAATGGTGACTTGCCTTTGCGGTCATTAGCGTTTTCATTCGAACCTATCACTGTTTTCTTTTCTCCTCTCCTCTCCTCTCTCTCGCTCCAGTTTTTCACAAGTGCATCAAACAACCGCAGTAAGAATATTTCATCAAGCACGGTGAGTAATGGCTTCTCCTGCTATTGTTATTTGCACCTCTTGCCACATGTACAGTTTATCTATCTCTGTCGCAGATGAGGGATTCACATGTGATAAATGCAGGGAAATAGTTAGGCTGACAGAGAAGATTTCAGAATTAGAGACACGCATCCAAACTTTAATTGAGGACAGTAACGGAGGTTCCGGCAACAGAGCCCCTGCAGCAGGGCAACTGGGTGACAGTGAGGCAGCGTAGTCGTGGGTCAAAACACCGCTCTTCTGTTCCGATCAAAACTTTAAACAGGTTCTCCCCACTCAGTGATGCACCCACTGAGAAAACTGATGAAAGTGCTCTAGCTATTGGTGATTCTATTGTATGAAACGTGAATATAAAGACACCAGCCACCATAGTCAAATGTTTACCAGGAGCCAGAGCGCCTAACATCTTGGCAAATTTAAAAGTGCTGGCATATGCTAAATGTAAATACAGTAAGATTGTTATTCATGTCTGCGCTAATGATGTTCGACTCCGCCAGTCGGCGATCGCTAAAAATAACATTAAAGAGGTGTGTGAACTTACAAGCACGATGTCAGACACTGTAATATGCTATGGTCCCCTCCCTGCTTATCTTGGTGACGAGATGCATAGCAGATTGTCATCACTCAATGGCTGGATGTCTAAGTGGTGCCCACAGAATAACATAGGTTTTATAGACAATTGGACGAGCTTTTGGGGCAGACCTGACCTGTTGAAAAGAGATGGTCTTCATCCCTCCTGGGGTGGCGCCACTCTTCTCTCTAGAAATATGGCAAATAGTCTTAGTGTTTATACTTGACTAACTGGGGCCCAGGTCAGGAAGCAGACAGACTGGCTAAACCGACCGTCTGCTAGCTGCCTCACGTCACAGAGGTCAGCTAATTCTCAGCACATAGAGACTCTTTCACCTAGATATCACACTATAGAGACTGTGTCTGTTTCCCGAATTAGAAAATACAAAAAACGTCCAAACCAAGTTAAGATTAACAATTTAATTGAGGTTCAACAATTAATAAACAGATGCAATATGGATAAACAAATGATAAAGCTTGGCTTATTGAATATCAGATCCCTTTCTACGAAAACACTTTTTGTAAAAAATATGATCACTGATCATAATATAGATGTGCTCTGTTTGACAGAAACCTGGCTAAAACCTGATGATTACATTATTTTAAATGAGTCCACCCCCAAGATTACTGTTATAATCATGAGCAGCGTCTAAAAGGCAAAGGGGGAGGTTTTGCTTCAATTTATAACAACGTTTTCAGGATTTCTCAGAGGGCAGGCTTCAAGTATAACATTTTCCAGAGAAACAAATATTAATGATAAATCCCCTGTTATGTTTGTACTGGCTACTGTATACAGGCCACCAGGGCACCATACAGACTTTATTAAAGAGTTTGGTGATTTTACATCCGAGTTAGTTCTGGCTGCAGATAAAGTTTTAATAGTTGGTGATTTGGATATCCATGTTGAAAATGAAAAAGATGCATTGGGATCAGCATTTATAGACATTCTGAACTCTATTGGGGTTAGACAACACGTTCCAGGACCTACTCATTGTCGAAATCATACTCTAGATTTAATACTGTCACATGGAATTGATGTTGATAGTGTTGAAATTATGCAGCCAAGTGATGATATCTCAGATTATTATTTAGTTTTGTGCAAACTTCATATAGCCAAAATTGTAAATTCTACTTCTTGTTACAAGTATGGAAGAACCATCACTTCTACCACAAAAGACTGCTTTTTAAGTTATCTTCATGATGTATCCAATTTCCTTTGGATATCCAAAACCTCAGAACAACTTGATGACGTAACAGAAACTATGGACTCTCTCTTTTCTAGCACTTTAAATACAGTTGCTCCTTTACGCTTAAGGAAGGTTAAGGAAAACAGTTTGACACCATGGTATAATGAGCATACTCGCACCCTAAAGAGAGCAGCCCGAAAAATGGAGCGCAGCTGGAGGAAAACAAAACTAGAGGTATTTCGTATTGCTTGGCGGGAAAGTAACCTATCCTACAGAAAAGCATCAAAAACTGCTAGATCCGATTACTTTTCTTCTCTTTTAGAAGAAAACAAACATAACCCCAGGTATTTATTCAATACAGTGGCTAAATTAAAGAAAAATAAAGCCTCAACAAGTGTTGACATTTCCCAACACAGCAGTAATGACTTTATGAACTGCTTTACTTCTAAAATCGATACTATTAGAGATAAAATTGCAACCATTCAGCCGTCAGCTACAGTATCGCATCAGACAGTGCACTATAGACCCCCTGAGGAACAGTTCCACTCATTATCTACTATAGGAGAGGAAGAATTGTATAAGCTTGTTAAATCATCTAAACCAACAACATGTATGTTAGACCCTATACCATCTAAGCTCCTAAAAGAGTTGCTTCCAGAAGTCATAGATCCTCTTCTGACTATTATTAATTCCTCATTGTCATTAGGATATGTCCCCAAAACCTTCAAACTGGCTGTTATTAAGCCTCTCATCAAAAAACCACAACTTGACCCCAAAGAACTAGTTAATTATAGACCAATCTCGATTCTCCCTTTTCTGTCCAAGATACTAGAAAAGGTGGTATCCTCACAATTATATTCCTTCTTAGAGAAAAATGGTATATGTGAGGATTTCCAGTCAGGATTTAGACCGTATCATAGTACTGAGACTGCTCTCCTTAGAGTTACAAATTATCTGCTCTTATCATCTGATCGTGGGTGTATCTCTCTATTAGTTTTATTGGATCTTAGTGCTGCGTTTGACACAATTGACCACAACATTCTTTTGCATAGACTTGAACACTTTGTTGGCATTAATGGAAGTGCATTAGCATGGTTTAAATCTTACTTACATGACTGCCATCAGTTCGTAGCATTGAATGAAGATGTATCATATCGATCACAAGTGCAGTATGGAGTACCTCAAGGCTCAGTACTAGGGCCGCTACTCTTCACACTTTATATGTAACTCCTGGGAGATATCATGAGGAAACATGGCGTTACTTTTCACTGTTATGCTGATGATACTCAGCTATATATTTCTTCGCGGCCCAGTGAAACACACCAATTTGAAAAACTAATGGAATGCATAGTTGATATAAAAAACTGGATGACGAGTAATTTCTTACTGCTAAATGCTGAAAAAACAGAGGTGGTAATTATAGGACCTAAAAACTCTGCTTGTAATAACCTAGAACACTGTCTGAGACTTGATGGTTGCTCTGTCAATTCTTCATCATCAGTTAGGAACCTAGGTGTGCTATTTGATCGCAATCTTTCCTTAGAAAGCCACGTTTCTACCATTTGTAAAACTGCATTTTTCCATCTCAAACATATATCTAAATCACGGCCCATGCTCTCAATGTCAAATGCAGAAATGTTAATCCATGCATTTATGACCTCAAGGTTAGATTATTGTAATGCTTTATTGGGTGGTTTTTCTGCACGCTTAGTAAACAAACTACAGCTGGTCCAAAATGCAGCAGCAAGAGTTCTTACTAGAACCAGGAAGTATGACCATATTAGCACGGTCCTGTCAACACTGCACTGGCTCCCTATCAAACATCGTATAGATTTTAAAATATTGCTTATTACATATAAAGCCCTGAATGGTTTAGCACCTCAGTATTTGAATGAGCTCTTTTTACATTATAATCCTCTACATCCGCTACGTTCTCAAAACTCAGGCAATTTGATAATACCTAGAATATCAAAATCAACTGCGGGCGGTAGTTCCTTTTCGTTTTTGGCGCCTAAACTCTGGAATAACCTACCTAACATTGTTCGGGAGGCAGACACACTTTTGCAGTTTAAATCTAGATTAAAGACCCATCTCTTTATCCTGGCTTACACATACTAATATGCTTTTAATATCCAAATGCGTTAAAGGATTTTTAGGCTGCATTAATTAGGTAAACCGGAACCAGGAACACTTCCCATAACACCCTATGTACTTGCTACATCATTAGAAGAATGGCATCTACGCTAATATTTGTCTGTTTCTCTCTTATTTCGAGGTCACCATAGCCACCACATCCAGTCTGTATCCAGATCAGAGGGTCACTGCAGTCACCCGGATCCAGTACGCATCCAGACCAGATGGTGGATCAGCACCTAGAAAGGACCTCTACATCCCTGAAAGACAGCGGAGAACAGGACAACTAGAGCCCCAGATACAGATCCCCTGTAAAGACCTTGTCTCAGAGGACCACCAGGACAAGACCACAAGAAACAGATGATTCACCTGACTTTGCTGCAGCCTGGAATTGAACTACTGGTTTCGTCTGGTCAGAGGAGAACTGGCCCCCCAACTGATCCTGGTTTCTCCCAAGGTTTTTCTCTCCATTCTGTCACCGATGGAGTTTCGGTTCCTTGCCGCTGTCACCTCTGGCTTGCTTAGTTGGGGTCACTTCATCTATAGCGATATTGTTGACTTGATTGCAAATAAATGCACAGACACTATTTAACTGAACAGAGATGACATCACTGAATTCAATGATGAACTGCCTTTAACTATCATTTTGCATTATTGACACACTGTTTTCCTAATGAATGTTGTTCAGTTGCTTTGACACAATGTATTTTGTTTAAAGCGCTATATAAATAAAGGTGACTTGACTTGACTTGACTTTGCCCATGAAGATAGTCGGTGACTTGACTTTGCCTATGAAGAACACTGGTGACTTGACTTTCCTCAAGAAGAACACTGGTGACTTGACTTTGCCCATGAAGAACACTGGTGACTTGACTTTGCCCATTAAGATCATTGGTGACTTGCCTTTGCCCATGAAGATCAATGGTGACTTGCCTTTGCTCATGAAGATAGTCGGTGACTTGACTTTGCTCATGAAGAACACTGGTGACTTGAATTTGCCCACGAAGAACACTGGTGACTTGACTTTGCCCATGAAGAACACTGGTGACTTGACTTTGCCCATGAAGAATACTGGTGACTTGATTTTGCCCATGAAGAACACTGGTGAATTGATTTTGCCCATGAAGATCACCGGTGACTTGACTTTGCCCATGAAGATCACCGGTGACTTGACTTGACTCCTGAGGTCTAACTGTGGTAGTGCTTAACTCATGAGTGTCAACAGTGACTTGACCCGACTCCTGAGTGTCAACGGTGACTTGACCCGACTCTGGAGTGTCAACGGTGACTTGAGCCGACTCTGGAGTGTCAACCATGACTTGACCCGACTCTGGAGTGTAAACGGTGACCTGAACCGACTCTGGAGTGTAAACGGTGACCTGACCCGACTCTGGAGTGTAAACGGTGACCTGACCCAACTCTGGGGGGGTCAACGGGAACCTGACCCGACTCTGGGGGGTCAACGGGAACCTGACCCGACTCTGGGGGGTAAACGGGAACCTGACTCCACTCTGGAAGGTCAACGGGAACCTGACTCGACTCTGGAGGGTCAACAGGAACCTGACTCGACACTGGAGGGTCAACTGTGGCTGTCATCTTGTGCAGAGGCGCTGGACAGGACATTTTGCGCTGTGTCGCTGGGCTGGCAGCCATCTTGTGCCGTGGCGCTGGGCTGGCGACCACCTTGTGCTGTGGTGCTGGGCTGTCGGCCATACTGTGCAGTGGTGCTGGGCTGGCGGTCCTCCTGTCTGTAGACCCTGGTCTAGAGTCGGCCATCCCACCGTGAGAGACAAGTGTGGCTGGGGTATCCCACTGAGACCAATGTTGTAGGTACAGTATGAACCCCCAAAAATCAAAGGCGTCCAGCTGATCCATTTCCCTTTCTGGCACAGGGTTATCCAGACCGTCGTTGAAAAGGTCTTTCAGGGCCGCATCATTATATCCCATTCCTACCGCCAGGGTCCAGAACACTTGTGCCACACCACCCACCTCATTCCCCTCTTGACGGAGGGTGGTTAGTTTGAGGAATCTTGCCCTTCGCTCCTCCACACTGGCTGGGGAACAGACACGAAGTCCCACACCTGGATCTAGACATGATGGAGTCCTTCTGTAACGACTGGAATAACGGAGACGAGAGATCCAAGAGCAGTGTGAGTTTTATTGGGTAATCCAAAATCAGAATCAAAACAAGCAGGGGTCATAACCAAACATCAGTCCAAAAACAAACAAACAAACAAACAAGAACAGGAACTTGAAATACTAGGAATGCGAGGAAAACAGGTGATGGAAAGTAAGGACTCCATGATACAGACAGAAAACAGACCGCTCTAAATAGGCAGGATAATGACTAGTGAAGTGAAGACACCTGAGTGCAATTAACAGGTGTGCAATTACCCTGATGAAGGGACAAGGCTTTGTGGGAAATGATGTGCCTGAGGTGAGGTGCCTATGGGGAAGTGAGACCACTAGTGGACACCCAGGGAAACACAGACCAGACACCGTGACATTATGTTCCCCTTTGCATTTCTTATATCATGTAGTTAAAGTTTTGTTGTGAGATTTATTTTCCTTGTTTTCTATTATTACCATAGACTTATGTTTATTATTATCATTAATTGCTGTTGTATTAGTTTAATACAATAAAAGTATTTGCATCGATATCCTCTGTTGTTTGATCCCTCTTTTATGTTGCGGATTTAAAACGAGCAGGTTGTAACATAAAATTGGGCGCTCGTCCGGGATGCTATACATATAAGTAAATGTATAGTGTTTTTGTGTGTTCACCTTTTGTAAATGTGTAGACTTCAGGTAGTTAGGGTGCTCTCAGCTGGATTCATAATCCCTCCATCGATGCACTGTTTGTTATTTTAGTTTGTTATTTCTTTCTTATTTTTGAAGGTTATTCCGGACGAAGTTTTTAATACTCTGTTGGGGGTATGCTTCGGGCTTTTGGTTTGAAATGCCAATTGTTTTCGAGTTTAGCGTTTAAACGCCGCCCCGAGTCCGGTACACCTTTGAAGATTAGGTAGGTTTAGTTAGTTTTGTTAGTAGCTAGGAACTGAAGTCTCTAATTTTTCAAAAGGTGACATGTTGTTTTTTCGAATCCTGTGTTTGAAATGCCTACCGAGTTAGAAGGTAATTTGATAATTGACTTATGGTAAGTCTTTATTTATCTTGTAATGGTGAGGTTTTATATTTGGAGTGTGCTTGCGGTAGTGATCCCTGGTGACGTGGCTGATGGGATTTGTAGTTTTAATGCTTTGGATGCAAAGGTGTTCGTGTTGTTTGCTCTCTTCTCTTTTACCTGTTATGTCGTCGTTAACAGTAATCAAGGATTTCTTTGCATTTCCTTCGGAAATCTTATTGGAGGGGAAGTCGTGGCCTAATGGTTAGAGAGTCGGACTCCCAATCGAAAGGTTGTGAGTTCGAGTCCCGGGCCGGCAGGAATTGTGGGTGGGGGGAGTGCATGTACAGTTCTCTCTCCACCTTCAATACCACGACTTAGGTGCCCTTGAGCAAGGCATCGAACCCCCAACTGCTCCCCGGGCGCCGCAGCATAAATGGCTGCCCACTGCTCCGGGTGTGTGCTCACAGTGTGTGTGTGTGTGTTCACTGCTCTGTGTGTGTGCATTTCGGATGGGTTAAATGCAGAGCACAAATTCTGAGTATGGGTCACCATACTTGGCTGAATGTCACTTCACTTTTTTTTTTTTTTTTTTTACAAAGGAAGAACTTCTGCAGATTGCTGAACAATTTGATGTGGATATAACAAGCAGTAATAAGAAGCTCCAGGAAATGCTAATAAAAGTTGTGAAGAGCACACTTTCAGAGCGAGGTGTTTTAGAGGTAAGAGCTCAAGTTATTAACCCTGAGGAGTCTGCATCTTCCTCTCTTTTTGATGTCTTTACGAGAGAAACAGTTGTGTTTTGATGCAGAAAACTTTGTGTTGAACACGATGTTTGTGCTATAAAAGAGAAGGAGTTAGAGAATGATTTTGAAATAAAGAAATTGCAACAGCGGTTAGAGTTACGAAAAATTGAGTTACAATTTGAAAAGGAAAGAGAGGAAAGAGAGTTTCAGTTGCGGACACTTGAGTTAGAGCTGAGTGTTAAAAACGATCAAACTCCTGTTCAAGTGTCATCTGAACCTTCGCTCACAACGCCTGTGTTTGATTTTTATAAAAACATTAGACTTGTGCCGCTGTTTTTGGAGAAGGAAGTAGAGAAGTATTTCCAGCATTTTGAACGTGTCGCAGTGTCAAAGAATTTTGGACATTATTATAACAATGTGTGTTGGTAGGTAGAGCACAGGAGGTGAGCGTTAGTCCGCGTTGACTACTGAGCAAAGTACTGATTATTAGATTGTAAAGTCTGCTACATTGCATGCTTATGAATTGGTACCTGAAGCATATCGTCAGAAATTTAGGAGTTATTTGAAGGTTGAGAAGTGCACTTATCTTGAGTTTGCCAGAGAAAAATAAAATCTGTTTGATCGTTCTGCAGATAATGCTTCATTCACACGTACAAAAGGAGAAATTGTTTGCTTTTATTGTAGGAAGCCAGGACATAAGATTTCAGACTGTGCTGTTCTTAAAAAGAAAGACAAGGCTGTTAAACCTGTTGGCTTAATATCTACAAGTCTGAATTTTACACCTGACAAGCAGAGTGAGCAGATGGATATCACTAAGGTGGAGAATGTCAAAAACTGTGATTTTGGGCCATTTCTTACTGATAGGAGTGTTTCTTTGCCTGACTGTGATGAAACGGTGCCTGTTCGTATCCTTCGAGATACTGGGGCAGGGCAGTCATTTTTGTTGGAAGGACTTTTGTCATTGTCTGAACGTACTGCTACTGGATCTCACGTGTTGGTCAGAGGGCTTGAAATGGGCTACATGGAAGTTTCTTTACCCCACATCCACCTTAATTCCAAGCTTTTATCAGGTGATGTAGTTGTAGGAGTTTGTGGTTTGCTTCCTATCCCTGGTGTCACTTTCATACTCGGCAATGACTTGGCTGGAGGTAATGTTTGGGAAAAGTCAGATGTTGGAGTTCCACCTATAGTAGTTCCCAGTGGAGAGAAATGTAATTGATCTTCTGACTGTCCTAACATATTTCCAGCTTGTGCGATAACTCGAGCGATGGCTAAGAGAGGGATGTCAGATGAAATGGAAAATGTTCTTAGTGCTGCTTTTATTTCATCTATTAACACTCATTTAGAACCTGATACTGTGGATACTGTGTATACAATGGCCGAAGATGAGATTCCTGTGCATGAAGTACCATGTATTGATGATCAGACTGACAAGTCTGTTTCCATTTCTGAAAGACCATTTATTTGTGATGACCATGTTAACACTTGTTCTTTGTCTCCACTTTATAGTGTGACTCAAGATGAATTAATCAGAGCCCAGAACACAGATGAAAGCCTTCAAGACTTGTTCTCCTTAGCTGCTGCTAGAGGAAATAAAACCAGGTCTTCCTTCTCCTTTCTTCAAGATGGATTGCTTTGTAGACAGCTGCCTATAAGTTCTGAAAGTTCTCTTGATCCTAGGATCCAAATTTTAGTTCCTCTTACTTTTCGTAAAGCCGTCTTACAGTTATCACACCAGGACCTTGCTGGTCATATGGGGGTACGGTGTCACGGTTGCGAGAGCGTTGTTTCATGTATGTGACCTATGTTTGCTTTCTTGTGTGTTTCTGCGTTGGATGTCCGTGTCTCCCCAGAACCCCGTCCACTCTACGCATACCACCACCAAGCAACATCACTTACCTACGGCTCACTTCCCCGCAGTTCCTGTGTCACCCTCTCCTGCTGCCAACTCACCTCCGCCATCCAGATACTTCACCCACCGGCACCATCCTGGACAGTGTATTCCTCCCAGCTTCATCTTTGTGTTTCATTGTCATCTTGTATCATTGTCTTCATTAAACTGTGTTAAATCTCGCACTTGCTTCCTGCCACTCCTTCACCCAGTCGTTACATACGGAAGACATATGATGGGATAATGATGAAATTTTATTGGCCTAGAATTAAGAGAGATGTGGTTAACTATATACGATCTTGCCACATTTGTCAAATGACTGGAAAACCAAACCAAAAGTTTCCATTGGCTCCCTTACAGCCCATAGCTGTACTTACTACTCCATTTGAACGTTTGACCATCGATTGTGTTGGTCCTTTACCATAATCTAAGGCTGGGCATGCTTACTTGCTTACTATAATGTGTCAGTCTACATGTTATCCTGCAGGTTATCCGCTGAGATCAATTACAACTAAATCAATTGTAAAGGCTTTAACGAGTTTCATGTCTGTTTTTGGTATTCCAAAAACTATTCAGTCTGATCAGGGTTCCAATTTTATGTCCCGACAATTCTCAAAAGTAATGCAACAACTCAAGGTTAACCACAATATCTCAAGTGCTTACCACCCCCAGAGTCAAGAAGGGTTGGAAAGGTTCCATCAGACACATTTGAGATCGTATTGTGTTGAACTTGATTGTGACTGGGAGGATGGACTTCCTTGGATGCTGTTAGCTATTCGTGAGGTTGTGCAAGAGAGCACTGGTTTTAGTCCTAATGAGCTGGTATTCAGACACACAGTCAGAGGCCCTATTACTGTTTTAGAAGATGAATGGAAAACATCTGATCCCTCTGAGAATGTCTTGGACTACGTGAGTAGTTTTCGTTATCGACTCTACGAAGCCAGAGCCATTGCTCTACGAAAATTAGGTAAGTCTCAGGAAAAAATGAAGAGGTTGTTTGATCGTAAGTTTCAAGCAAGCAGTTTCCAAGTAGACGATCAAGTGCTTGCTTTATTACCTGTTTTAAGTAGTCCATTCCAAGCTAGGTTTACTGGACCTTATACAATAGCAAAGTGTTATCCTAATAACAACTTTTAAACACGCCTGATCGTCGGAAGAAAGTACAGGTTTGTCATGTTAATTTATTGAAACCTTACATGACTCCTGTATTGTGTCTGCCTGTTAATCTTGTGGCTACTGACGTAATAGATCTAGGTGTCTCCGAAACATCTGTAGAGATGGATGATGTTCTGGAAGAGAAGAATGGTCCTTCTCGAGGTGTAATAGAATAGCACCTTAATACCTTAATAACCAGAGAAGACCGATTTAATTAAGTTGGTGAATTCATTCCCCTCTATCTTTTCTGATGTTTCCTCGCTTATGATGAACACGCTCAAAACTATTCTTTATTCGCCGATTTATTTCCCTTTGTATCACAACAGTTTAGCTCCGACTGAGATTTCCTGCTGAAAGTATTGCTTTTCAGAGCCAATGGAACATGCAGTGAAATCAATTTAGCTATAAACAAGGCATTAAAAAATTTAGGAACACGCTCAATTTCTACCTTATTGTAAAATCTCAGATGTTAACTTTAAGTTCACTTACTGTCATTTAATAATGGAGAGGCGTATTTGAGTTACAGCCTCCTCTGTGTTCATTCATTTAAGCGGTCGCGCACTGCTTACTTCACGGCTCACACAGACACACACAGACATCTCGACTCAGCTTCTCATCTTTCAACCACAACAAAAGAAATATTAAATAACTTGGTTTATGTTCACAATTTAGATTAAACTACCCACATTTTTCTCCACCAATAATATGTGAGGGAAACAGGTCCATTTAGCTCAAAGGGAATCATTAAAGATTTTAAAGGGAATTTGAACAGAATCACTGTTTCAAGGCTAAATCACTGAACGAGCTGTATAACATCAACTCTGCAATGAATATTAATATCCAAAGTATAGTGAAAATATTATTACTAAGAACAGTAAGAAGATCGGCAGTTTAAGACATTAACTTGTAAGCACAAAACACAAGAGACTTCTCTTTTCAATATGAATAAGGCTTTCTTAGATAAATCTAAGACATATAAACTTATAAACATATTCACTCCACCGGCCTCGCTCCATGCCCATGGCTCTCATCCCTGCCCCAATCATCACAGCAATATAATGCCTATATATTGATATGTTGGATGTTGTTTTGCAAAATAATTTCTACAGTTGTCTGAATTTCGAAAAATCTGTAGACATGACATTTCCCCAACTGAGTGTCAACTTAGCATGACTCGACTCGTGTGAAAATATATAATAAGCCTAACTGGACAGAGGCTTAACCCCAGCTAAATCCTGAGGCTGAGTCTTTCCTTCCTCATCAAGCACCTTAACAGGCACAGATGACTCAAGAGACAGCAAGCTTAACTCAAACAATAATTAACTCTGATTACCATCCCAGAACCAACAACCTTTTGGCTTAAGATTGGCGCCAATGATTCTCATTCACTATGAGAATTCACAGATTTTTTTAAAATGCTGTGTGGAAGCAATTCCTCATGTCAAAGGTTTGGATATCCTAAATGACTGTGAGGAAAATTACAAACTACTCAAGAAATGACCTGAGTAGATTGTGCGTAAATGGAACAAAATCATGGTGGAAGAGTTGGATGAATCTGGTTACTATCCAAGCTTTAAGCGGTTCACAAAGATTTTAAAGAAGGAATCTAAGATAGCTTGAAACTCTGTCACCTCTTCACTTCTGATTTGTTCAAAGGCTTCAGATGAGAGATTCCCCAAGAGAGCCAAGGTTGTGAACAAAAGAGCTAAAGTGAAGGGTCCAACACTAAAGAGACCAGAATTCAAACCAACCTCACCATGCTCTATTTTTAAGAATGAATATTGCCAAATGTCCTGTCTTTGTGGCAAAATCCACAGATGATCAAAGATCTTTCATTCATGAAAACCACCTCTGTTTCTGATGTTTGAGGAAGGGGCACATCACCAAAGATTGCAAAAGATGATAAAGACCACCCAACTTGCTTACATCAAGAGCAAGAAAAAAACAATGTGAGGACACTAAAATCAGATTCTACTCCTATTGTAGAAGACATCAGTCACAGAACTTAAAGTGTCATATCTAATGCCCTAATGCAACATGGTTCTGCTATGTCTAGCATCGTTCCTGCCTTCATTTCAGTTACAGAGGAGTCACAAAATTAAATTCTCACATATGTTCTACATGACAAACAGAGTTATTTGACTTTCATTTTAAAGGATTTTCTTGATGAGCTACATATAAGCAGTGAAGCGGTGAAGTTGAGACTTACCACTATGACAGCTACTGATACTCTCACTACACGTTGTAAAATTAGAGGCCTAAGGGTCAGAGCACTCCACAGTGAGAAACACATTCAGGTTCCACAAGCCTATACTTGCAATTTTATTCCTGTAGATAAGGCTTATATTACAACTAGAAAAACGGCGTTGCAATGGCCTCACCTCAAGCACATAGCCAATGAGTTATCACCTCTTCAGAGCTGTGCCATATGTTTGTTTATTGGATATGACTGTCCTTCAAGAAACAAGGCTTGGATAGAGCATTATAGGCCTTTGTAGTCCTCATCTAGACAAGCAAGGGAACCAAAGCTTTGTTCATCAAGTCTTAGTGAAGGAAATGTTAGTCCCATCTGCAAACAATGTCTTAAAGGTATTAGAGTCAGACTTCAATGAGAGGAATCCAGAGGACAAACATGTGTATCAGGTTTCTTAGTGACTGAATTCAACATAAAGATGACGGACATTATCAACAGAACTGCACCACTTTCTCGGATGCAAGCAATCTAGGGTATGTTGCATATACACTGCAGTCTCATGATGGTCAAGGCTAGAGTGGCACCCACAAAATTTCATCCCAAGATTAGAATTGTCTGCAGCTGTAGTTGCTGCCAGAATGAGTGCTATGTTAAAGACCGAGCTGGAGATGAAGATCGATTAGGAGTTCTGTTGGACTGACTCACAGGTCGTGCTGGCATATGTCATAAATGAAGCAACAGGGTTTCATGTATTCATTGCAAATCATGTACAATTAATCAGTGAAATCACGTGAGTCAAGTTAGTCAGTGGTATTATGTCAGCACTTCTGAGAATCCAGCCGACCACGCCTCCAAGGGCCTTTACGTAGGGCTGTAGTCAAGTCCAGCTTTGTCGAGTCCAAGTCAAGTCCAAGTCCAGGACTAGTCGAGACCGAGTCAAGACCGAGTCCAAGTCAAGTCCAAACGTTTTGAGTCCAAGTCAAGACCGAGTCCAAATGAGAGAAAAGAAGGATCCTCTTCAAGACCACATACTTAACTATAATGTACAGTATGTGATGCAAGGGACAGAATATCTCCTATTCTAAGAAAACAATTGTACATTTTTATTTGTAATTATCAAAAAGCATGTGCAATGTAACAACTCTGTAGGGCAGGGGTCTCCAAACTACATCCTGGAGGACGAATGCCCTGAAAAGTTTAGCTCCAACTGGCCTTAAAACACCTATCTGGAAGATTCTAGTGTGTCTAGTAAGAGCTTGATTAGCTGGTTCAAGTGTGTTTAATTAGGGTTGGAGCTAAACTCTTAAGGAGCCCTCCCGGAGTTTGGAGCTGTAGGGTCAAATTATTTTTATGTACGTTATTTACATTTTATTTACTTTATAATTCTGACACTATGTCTCTAGTCAAAAATTTAAATGACTGATGCCTTGGTGCAGCACACACACACAAAGCTCCGGATATGACGCATGTGCGTGGTTAAGGCTAGAAGGGATACGTTTGGCTCTACTAGGCATGCGCACAAAAATACAGTTAAATTTTTGTCATACTGTACTAATCAGAATCAGAATGAGCTTTATTGCCAGGTATGTTTACACATACGAGGAACTAGTTTTAATGATAGAAGCTCCACAGTACAACAGAATGACAGCGACAGAACATAAAACACATAATAAAAGAATAAAAAATACAAATAAGTAGGTAAGGAATGACAATATACAAATTGACAATTGTAGGCAGGTATATTACAAAAAGCAGTTATGTATGTACAGGTATATTATTTGCAAAAATATAAGTGTACACTAAGCATGTGTGTTAGATAAATAAGTGAATGTGTATATAAATATAAAAGTGTAGTGTGTTCCACAGTTATTATCAATTGTTCATTAGATGGATTGCCTGAGGAAAGAAACTTCCTGTGTCTGGTCGTTCTGGTGCTCAGTGCTCTGTAGCGTCGACCAGCAACAGTTCAATGATTGAGACAGGATTTGTTAATGGTGTGAACGGTTGTGTGGAGAGTCGTTCAGGGTAGGTGATGGGTGTTCTTTCAAACCTGCAGTAAAACTCGTTCAGATCGTCTGCCAGTCGTTGATTCTCCACAGTGCTGGGGGGTGGTGTATTGTAGTTGGTGATCTCTTTCAGACTTTTCCACACTGATGCTGAGTCGTTGGAAGTGAACTGAGTCCTTATTTTTCCAGAATAATTCCTCTTTGCCATTCTGATCTCCTTGTGTGTATTTAGCATGTGTATACAAGACATTGTCCCCCTTCCTGTAAGCATCTTCTTTGGCCTGACGGAGCTGTCTGAGTTTTGCAGTGAACCACGGTTTGTCATTGTAGTATTTTAGATGAGTTCTGGTAGGAATACACATATCCTCACAGAAACTGATAAAAGATGTTACAGTCTCTGTGAGTTCATCCAGATCGGTGGCAGCAGCTTCAAAAACACTCTACAGTCGTGGCCAAAAGTTTTGAGAATTACATAAATATTAGTTTTCAAAAAGTTTGCTGCTAAACTGCTTTTTCAAAAGATCTTTGTTTCAGTTGTTTCTGTGATGTACTGAAATATAATTACAAGCACTTCATACGTTTCAAAGGCTTTTATCGACAATTACATGACATTTATGCAAAGAGTCAGTATTTGCAGTGTTGGCCCCTCTTTTTCAGGACCTCTGCAATTCGACTGGGCATGCTCTCAATCAACTTCTGGGCCAAATCCTGACTGATAGCAACCCATTCTTTCAAAATCACTTCTTGGAGTTTGTCAGAATTAGTGGGTTTTTGTTTGTCCACCTGCCTCTTGAGGATTGACCACAAGTTCTCATTGGGATTAAGATCTGGGGAGTTTCCAGGCCATGGACCCAAAATTTTAACATACTGGTCCCCGAGCCACTTAGTTATCACTTTTGCCTTATGGCACGGTGCTCCATCGTGCTGGAAAATGCATTGTTCTTCACCAAACTGTTGTTGGATTGTTGGAAGAAGTTGCTGTTGGAGGGTGTTTTGGTACCATTCTTTATTCATGGCTGTGTTTTTGGGCAGAATTGTGAGTGAGCCCACTCCCTTGGATGAGAAGCAACCCCACACATGAATGGTGTCAGGATGCTTTACTGTTGGCATGACACAGGACTGATGGTAGCGCTCACCTTTTCTTCTCCAGACAAGCCTTTTTCCAGATGCCCCAAACAATTGGAAAGGGGCTTCATCGGAGAATATGACTTTGCCCCAGTCCTCAGCAGTCCATTCACTATACTTTCTGCAAAAGATCAATCTGTCCCTGATGTTTTCTTTTGGAGAGAAGTGGCTTCTTTGCTGCCCTTCTTGATACCAGGCCATCTTCCAAAAGTCTTGGCCTCACTGTGCGTGCAGATGCGCTCACACCTGCCTGCTGCCATTCCTGAGCAAGCTCTGCACTGGTGGCACTACGTTCCCGCAGCTGAATCCTCTTTAGGAGATGATCCTGGCGCTTGCTGGACTTTCTTGGACGCCCTGAAGCCTTCTTTCAATTCACAAGAATTTAACCTCTTTCCTTGAAGTTCTTGATGATCCTATAAATTGTTGATTTAGGTGCAATCTTAGTAGCCACAATATCCTTGCCTGTGAAGCCATTTTTATGCAACGCAATGATGGCTGCACACGTTTCTTTGCAGGTCACCATGGTTAACAATGGAAGAACAATGATTTCAAGCATCACCCTCCTTTTAACACGTCAAGTCTGCCATTCTGCCAATCAGCCTGACATAATGATCTCCAGCCTTGTGCTCGTCAACATCCTCACCTGAGTTAACAAGACGATTACTGAAATGATCTCAGCAGGTCCTTTAATGACAGCAATGAAATGCAGTGGAAAGGTTTTTTGGGGATTAAATTAATTTTCATGGCAAAGAAGGACTATGCAATTCATCTGATCACTCTTCATAACATTCTGGAGTATATGCAAATTGCTATTATAAAAACTTAAGCAGCAACTCCAATTTCGAATATTTATGTAATTCTCAAAACTTTTGGCCACGACTGTAGTCATTGGTCAAAACAAGATTTTAAATCCTGCTCTGCTTCATTAGTCCATCTTTTTACAGTCCTTAATACAGGTTTAGCTGATTTTAGTGTCTGCCTGTAGGTCGGTATAAGATGAACCAGACAGTGATCAGAATGTCCTTAAGCTGCTCGTGGAACAGAGTGATATGCATCCTTTATTATGGTGTAAGAGTGATCCAGTATATTACTGTCTCTGGTGGGACATGTGATGTGCTGTCTGTATTTAGTCCGCGGGAGAGATTGGCTTTATTAAAGTACCCAAGAATGATTAAAACAGAGTCCGGGAGTTGTTGTTCTGTCTCTGTGATCTGATCAGTGAGTTTGTGTAAAGCCAGGCTCACGTGCGCTTGTGGATGAATGTAAACACTCACCAGAATGAACGAGTGAAACTCCCGCGGCGAATAGAACGGCTTGCAGTTGAAAAACAGCATTTCTAGATCAGGACAGCACATCTTCTTTAACACAGTTACATCTGTACACCAGTGTTCATTGATGTAAAAGCATGTCCCGCCACCGCGCGATTTCCCCATTGACTCTGCGTCGCAATCTGCTCTGAACAGCTGAAAGTCTGGCAGATGGAGCGCTGTCCGGTATGTCTGAGAGAGCAGAAGTAGTTTGTCTGTTTTGTTGGGTAGAGAGCGGATATTTGCCAGATGGATGCTAGGCAACGGCATTCGAAATCCGCACTTCCTGAGTCTGATGAGCGCTCCAGCTCGCTTTCCCCGTCGGCGCATCCTGAAGCGTTTGATCAGCACCACTGCTCCTCCAATAACAACATTCAGTAAAACGTCTGAATAATTGAAATCCGGTAAAATATCTTGTGGTGTGTTCTGCCGAATGTTCAGCAGTTCATCCCTGGTGAAACTGATTGCAGGAATATAACTAAAGACAGGACAAAAAAATACAAAAACAACTGCAGAGCATGTCACGGCGGCAGCCATCCTGTACTGGCGCCAGACGAGGGGGCTTGCATAGACTAGTCTAGCGCAGTCGGAAACAATCGACTACTTGAGCATGCATTAACCATAATGCATACAAAGTGTTTGCAAGTACGATGTGAAATTTAGGATTACAATATTGCGTGGAGCTGTTACTCTCTATGACCTTATCTATCCCAGCAAACATTAAAAACACAAACACGGTAGGATGGCATAAATCGGTAGAAATATGTAACACAGAACATTTCCTAAAAATGCATTTAGATACGTTTGTACATGTCTATAGTTCTATGGGGTTGCATGTATAATTGTTACTTTGACTTTTAGCTGCGTGTAGTTCAATATATACCCGTGTTGTGAATCGGTTGTGAGAGGACGTCACTAGGGGATGTCTTTTACACGTGCATTACACGTCCATCATGACCCTCTATGAATGAAATCCTTATGAAATATGCAAAAGCTGTGCTTACACCTTGGTTAATACTGCAATAATTTAAGTGAACCAAGTAATTTTTAAGATGTTTTAAAGAGGTTGTGAAAAGACGTCCACTGACGTCTTTTATACGTCTTGTCATGGTTGTGAAAAGACATCCAAGCAAGACTAGCAGGAAAAAAAAAATATACAAAGTAAATATATTTACTTTATCTTGTTTAAATAATTTATAAGCATAAAGTGCCCAGTTTGGTTAAGTGATTGCAAAGCCACACTGCAATTTAGTCATTATTTAACCTGTTTTATGTATTTGTTGTTATTATTTTTATGGAATCTATGCATAAACATGTAAAACAGATATATATCCAGTCACCGTCTCGGTCTGAGTTGTATGTAATTGCCAAAATGGTGCTGCTAAGATGTAGACACAAAACATAGTAATATATTTCGTGATATTACAAAATCCCGCGATAGGATAGATTATCTCGCGAGATCTCTCGTTCTTCCGGAACATTGAGCAACCACGAGGAGAGATCGACTTGAGGAGGGAGTTGTATCGATATATATCACATAAAATCTTGTAAATAACCCTCAGTTATTTTAATGAGTTTCCAGGATTTATATATTATTCTTATATTATTTAATTATATCCTTTCTTAATATTAGTCAACTGTTTGTTATATTTTGTAATGTTATTTTACACTCTATAAGTTATTTAACCGATAGAGACCTTTATTTTGAAATGCGGCTTGATGGAAGTGCTCAGAGCCCGCTCATGCACGGAGAGCGTGCAAAGACGGAGACTGCACACGGCATTAGGAATTAAGGACACTTTTAAGTGAATTTATGCATCAGATTGTTGTTTTATTTTCAGTATTTTGTTTGCTTTGAGTTTGTTGCTTGACACCTGGTTGGAAAGGAGAACAAGGTAGTTAAGATCATTTATGCACTTATATAACGTTACACACATATATTGCATGTGTCTCTGTTGACATAATTTTGTTGTTTAGGATGAATTTTTGTGTTAATTGCGCAATTTTATTGCTGTAAAGTGGATTGTTTTGTTTCATTTTTTGTATAAGGTCTCATTACAATTTCCAATATTGTTTATTCATCTGTTTTAGCTCTTACGGTGTTGTGAAGTCTATAAGGACAATAAAACACGAAAGGAAAGACAGTACAACATCAGTGAATGAGTTAAATCCTTTATTCTTCAACTGGGCTGTCACAGTAAGAGCTTGCCCTATTGATTCCATTTGCTGATGTAAATGATGACAGATGAAGGATCAAATTTGTGCAATCCTGTGAAGGAAATTGAAGTATTAAAGGTTGCACAAAACAAGGAAACAGATGATGAGATAGAAGATCGATCTGAAGTTGCAAAGAGAAATGAAGTACGTCGCTCTGTCCGTGAACGAGTTCCAATGAAAGGCAAGAGGGCTGCTGAAAACAGACATCACTAAAAGCCAATTAGCCTCAATTATAGACATATTGGAAAATGAAAGAGAAACTGTAATGAATGCATACATAAAGGTTCGAAGTTATGCAACACCACCCACTGATACAAGGAGAAGAATTGATGCTTGCGATGCCGTGACAAAGGATATTGTAAAGATTGCTTATGAGAGGATCTCAGGTGTGGATGGAGACTTTGACAGTGAGCGAGTAAGGGGGCGTCTTCGTGAATGCTTGATCGAGATTATGCTCGCTCCATCTACGTTTCTACGGTCTCACATATCAGCTCAAAGTCGAGTACGCCCATAAGTCAACCTTCAGTGAACTCCATCCTGATTGCTAAGCGAATAGAGGCAGCAGCAGAGCTTGCAGCAAAGGAAGCAGAATATGCAACAATAATGGAGGAAAAGGAACAAAGGGAAAAAATACAACTTCTAGAAGAGAAGCAAAGGAAAGAACTGGATGCTCAAAGGAGTGAGTTTGAAAGATTACAAGCAGTAAAAGAGGTAAGAGCTGCTAAAGCAAGACTAGAAGTGTATGACGAGGAAGAAACCACTCACCCTACTAACCAAAATGACGAGCTGCTACAGCCTGTAAGCATTTCCACAAACAAACCTGTGTATTTATCCTCAGTTAAGCCAACACTCAATGAAAGGGTATCATCGCCAACCCCCAATGTGGATATGTCTTACCTTGCACAAGCTGTCCAAGACAGTATAATGTTAAACAGACTTCCTATGCCAGAGCCCACCATTTTTACTGGTGGCCCAATTCACTTCATAGAGTTGAAAGCTTAATTCCAATCACTCATCGAAAACCCTAAAACCCTAAAGGCATCTTTTACAGAAACGATGAGGAAGCTTACAAGGATGCATGGTAAAGACTTCAAGATCACTATGGACAGCCATTTACTATTCAAAGAGCATTCCGAGAGAAACTCGCAAACTGGCCCAGAATCCAGCCAAAGGACTCTGAAGGTCTCCGAAATTTCTCAGATTTCCTGACCACATGTAATGACGCTATGCCTCATGTGAAGGGACTGGAAATACTGAATGACTGTGAAGAGAATAGGAAACTTGTGAGCAAACTTCCTGATTGGGCAGCTGCCCGCTGGAACAACCAAGCCACACAAACACTGAGTTAGACACAAGGATTGGGAAGGATTCGTTGATATTAAAGTGAAAGAGTTTCTGGTCTTAGAGTTAGAGGCTTTAATTCCACATTAGTACTAGACCTTCCCCCTGCATATACTAAAGAATGTATTCCTGCGGATCATGCCCACATCCATACTAGAGAGACAGCCAGGTGTTGAAAACATCTTGCTCCTCTGAAAGACAAAGTTCCCCCACTTCAAGACTGTAAGGTTGGTCTATTAATAGGATATAATTGTTCCAGAGCTTTGGCCCCCAGAGAAGTCATTCTTGGAGCAGAAAATGAGCCATATGCTGTTCGTATGGATCTCGGATGGAGTATTGTGGGCCCTTCCTTGACACATCATGAGTCACAAAGCAGTCTTACTATGTGTCACAGAGTATCTATCAAGGAGATTCCTGCTGTAACGCCAACTGACGTGATTAACACTAGAAGTCCCAGAGATTTGTAACCCTCCTTTAGCCAAGTGGATGCTAATTGGCTAGTCTTTTGGCTATGATTAGCATCAATTCATGTGTAAATGTGGTCTTTACCTGAGCAATCTGCAGGGGGATTGGGTGTGTGTGTGTGTGTGTGTGTGTGTGAATGGTTGCTTGTTTGTATGTGTGGGGGAGGGAGGGCTGCTAAAAGCAGAGAACTTGATTGACCATGTCTCACATTGGCATGTAGGGTCTTGCCCAGGTGTAAACAGGTATGAATTAGCACATCTAATTGCATGCAGCTTGCTCTCAAATGAGAGGTAATTCCTTTTGTGCTGAGGTGGATAAAAGCTCACTGCACATAGCATACTACTTCAGTGCCCTCAAGAATTCTGTGGTGTATGAACCTCCTCTCCAAGAAAAGAAAATGCAGAGAAGACTCACCACTCGGCAGGCCTTGGAAATGATCCTGAGTGAAGTAAACCCTTGTGACTTAGATGGAGAAGACATAGAACTTCAGCCGGATTCGGACTCAGAGCTGTCTGATCTGTCTTCAGGTTAAGTTTCATT